>NC_140238.1:28100022-28307522 GCF_949987555.1 Borostomias antarcticus | reverse complement strand
CTCCAACCGTGGCCTGTTTCAGCTGCTGCCATCTGGCAAACAATATCGCAGCCTCAATACTTTGATCTGTAGGCTCCGAAATTGGTTTTTCCACCAGGCAACCAGGCTCTTGAACAATGGACACTAAGCCTGCTGCCTGCCTATGTGTCACTCACACACACGCTCCCTCGCACTCAGAGTGCGTGTACACAAACACACACGCACGCACAAAAATACACATTTGCACCGTCATGCACCATACACTTTATGCACTCTGTTGCCTTCTATTACGCCTTATTGCACTGTTTTTATGACTATTATAGCTATTCAGAGGCCAAGCAGCGAAGCTGCGTAGGCTAACCTTGAGTTTCTACCTTTTCCTATTCATCTTAATCTTCTTCTGCCATTGGAGTCTATGGCAGCCCCTAAAACCGTATGGTAAAACCTTGTGAGATTTGGCCCACTGATCAGGGACAGTGACATGATTGATGATTCATTGACATTTCCAATGACCAGCTCAAATGTGCCTTGTTTCACTTGTTGCATTATAGATGCACTTGTTGTGCTTGATGCTTGGCCCCTCTTATTGCTGCTCACAGCTATATTGATTTTATTACTATTATGCTGTATTATACTTCCTAACTGTTACTATCTTGTGTTGTTATCTACAGTATGTTGTTGCTACGAGGTTGAGGAGCCATAACCCAAGAACAATATGTAACAATAAAGGTATCTGAATATACTCATGTTTGAGTATATATGACCGAGAACACATTACTTGAACTTGAACTACATTAGTACTTGACTGCTAGCTACAGAATGTACAGAATGCAGAAGATGCTACCCACTGATCAATGCAACAATCTCCCTGTGACTACTCTTGTCAATAGGTGCACTGTGTAGCAGCCAGAGATGGGCAAAAATACATCAAAATATATTTTGATACAAAATACAAAATACCTCTCAAATAAATGTATCAAAATATAATACAAAATACTGGTGCCAGAAAATGTATGAAAATATAATACATGTATTTTGTATTTAAAATATAGGTGCTTTTCTTCTTTTTCTTTTTTCTCTCAATTTGGTATAGCAGAGTATTCAGGTCTGGGCTATATGATATACACACAGCTCTGCTGAACCCCACACAAAGGGAGAACAGTCACAGATTAAGCAAAGCTATTAAAATACATCAGCTTGATTGATTATGTATACATATTTTTTATTAATGGGGGAGCTGAAGTTTTTCCCATCATTTCAGGTTTGTCTCTTAAAGTGGCAAGCTGATTCAAACTGTCATACATAGAATTCCAACGTGTTGAGCATGGTCTTCTCAACTGTTCTTTTGTCACTTCTGACAGGAGCTCTGTCGTCCTAGACAGCATGCTAGCGCCAGGGACATGTGCCCTAAAACATTATGTATTGTTACATCCAATATTATAAGAATATGTATTTTTTATTTGTGGAGAAAGTATTTTGAGTATTTTAAATACAAAATTACTCCACTCTAAAATATTTTTTCACAAATTACATTTGATTTTTTATCGGCCTTATCAAATACAATTACAAAATACTCCAAAGTAATTGAAATACCCTTTTCAAATACAAGTAATAGAAATACTGCCCATCCCTAGTAGCAGCAGCACACTGGTTCAATGTGAGGTGAGAATCATATAACCTGCCCTTATCCCGTCCCACAAAGCATGTTGTTGACCATTCTCTTAGAATAGCATTCACCAAGCAACCTGAAAGGCTACCCCATAACCAATATATCACACTGTACAGATGGAGGTCAAGTGCAGTGTGATTCTAGGTAGGCACTGTAGGTGTGTAGTACTTTATTGATCCTCTAAGTGGAAATGACCCCATCACCAACATATCAAATTGTAGAAATGAAGGTCATGTGGAGTGTGATTCCAGGTAGGTACAGTAGGTGAGTAATACTTTATTGATCTTCTGAGCAAAATTACAGTACGCTTCTGAGGTACAACCGACACACTATTTAGGTCAAAATCATTTACTTCTTCCTGGAATCATTTTCCCTGTAAGCGGTCAAAGCCGTTTATCAGAAAGCAGAGTGAAAAGTTTCTCCTCTTCTTGTCCTGTGAGAGGCAGCCATTACTCGCTGACCACGAAATGCCTTGTGTCAGTGGAGCGCTTGTCTGAGTGGATCTGGGGGCGTTGAGTCTGCTGTGGAGTCTACGGTGTTGGAATGTGTCCGAGTGGCTCTGGGCCGTCGTTTCTAACGCGCTGTGGAGTCGTTACATTTGCGACTTCAACTCTTGTCTTCACGCTATCTATAACCTGGAACCAGGAGGTAGCTGGCGCAGTGGGACAGACCGTCCCCCCAGGGACAGAAATGCAGCTGGGTCAAGAGCGGGTCAGGGCACTTGATATGTGATTTCCCATCATTCATTACCTAGCGTTGTGCCCTTGAGCAAGGCACTTAACCCCAACACCAGCTCATATCGCGTTGGATAAAGCCATCTGCTAAATGACGCGAATGTAAAATGACCCTTTAATAATTGTTTATATTACACATGTTTTATTGCCACTATACTGATGTGGTCTCCCTCACAGTATTGATCCATATTTCAATAGGATCCTCCTGGTTAAATAAATAAAGGTTCAATAAGATCAGATAAAGTCGTTAAGTCTTCATTGTGTAATTGAGCGTCAACTGGGCTGTCTTTGAGGCTGGATCGCTATGCTCCCCCCCCCGTGACCTTTTTCCTCGGCTAGATACGTCCTTTGAGCTGCGGCTCATAATCCCCAAGCCGTTGTAAACATTCTTGCTTTTCCATGGAACACTGGAAACCATGTTCGTTTGCTCTGGCTCGCGGTGCTACACAACCACAAGGCCAGTATTCTTCCATATGATGTCAGCAGCAACACGCTCTTCCCCACACAGTTCATGTACGTTTGTGTGAGCAGAACTGGTCCATTATAATGGAGAGAAGAGACTCTGAACCTTACCTCTGGCGCTTTCATGGTCTCTCTTCGAAACATACGTGCACAATTGCACACACCCCAGCAGGCACACACACACACACACACATGTAGGCTATTTCTACTGTATTTTATTGTTTTGTATCTTTTCTATCTGTCGTATGTCTTGCTGTAAAACCAGTTGCCCTCCGGGGACTGATAAAATTGCACGTTGAAGTTGATACACCCACGTACACTTCAGAGAAAGAGGCAAAAACCAAAAATCTCAAACCTCACTCTCCATCTGTTTCTCTCTCTCTCTCTCTCTCTGCCCCCCCCCCCCCCCTCTCTGTCTCTTTACGGCTTTATTGTGTTTGTGTTCCCCCACAGGAGAGCAGGAATACCATGGCCTCCGTCCAGGCTGGGGAAGGGCAGACCGTCCTCTGTGAAAACATACAGTCTCTTATCGTCTGAAATGCCTCACAACTGCTGTGATGGGAGATTATGGGATGTTGTTTTTCTTGCTCTGTTTTAGTCACACACACGCACACATACGCACACACACGCACACACACACACGCACACACACACACACACACACACACACACACACACACACACACACACACACACACACACACACACACACACACACACACACTATTATGAAACAGTGTGCCTCATTGTATAAACCTGGAGCTGATTGTGAAATTCTCTTAATTTTGTCTAATTCCTCCTCATAAAAACATTCTAACGGAGGGTATGACGCACCTGTGACAGGCTGGGAGAAGCACCTGGAGGAGGTGACCTACAGTACTGTATGAAAACATTATTTGAGAGAAGCTTTTTTATGGTATTACACCATTGAACTTAATTCACACACACACACAGACACACACACACACACACACACACACACACACACACACACACACACCTAACTCTTATTAAATGAAGTTGATGCCTTCCTGAATGACGCAAAAATACAAAAACGTATCGTCAGTTTTATAATTTCACAAGTTCACAATCCCCAGTAGTGTTGGACCTTATGCTCAGATGAGGTGAGCAGGTCTCACCTATGGAATTCTCATTTTCACCTTCGCCATGAGGGCTGTTCACACCGGCTAAGCAACACATCCAGTATATGTGCTGAATTCTATGAAAATAGATCCTGTTAGCATCCGAAGCATGTGGGATGTTTAGCGTACGTACAGTATAAATCCCACAGCAGAACTGGGGTGAGATTGGAGCCAACGTGTGATGCTGCTGCCATGTGCCTCCCGCTCAGAGAACTACTTCCACTCTCACCTTCTCCAGGAGAAGACAGAGGAGGTAGAGGATGAATTCGCACACAGTACACGCACACACATGCATGCACACGCCTGTGTGTGTGTGTGTGTGTGTGTGAGAGGGGAATCGGGGTCTCTCGGCTTGGGTGAGCTCTGGCGTGCGAGCCAGCTGGCTTGCGTGTGAGTGCAGGCCGGGATACAGATGACCTGTTGAATGAAGCATACACACCACTGAGACCTGCTACATAGGTCTCGGGTTTCTCAGCCAATGAGAGGGCTTCGTTCACTCCGGCTGCGGCTGCATGTTGTGACTGTTTGTCACCAAGCTCTGTTGAGATCTCTATTGAGGTCTGTGTCACGCAAAGACTTACTATTATTGTTTGTATATCTTCGTGCAGGAAAAAAGGGTGTGATAGTTTTAACGTTAAAGTACTGTAGGTACTGTACCATTTACACTGACGTTTCTGGCTGTGGTGTGTTCTTAGGGCAGCGAGTTCAGTCCTGATTCTTCAATGGAAAATAATTTCACCAGATATAAATTGCACTTACCTGAAACCCTGACGTGTGCTGGTCCCTGTGATGTTTGGGCTCTTCTTGGAACCGATAAGCTCTCTCCCAGGCTAACCTCTGCCTCTGTCTGGCTCTCGTCATCTCCCATTGATCCAGAGTGGTCAGGGTTCAGGGAGTTCCTGCAGACTCCCTGCCCTCCTGACTGGGCTCCTGACTGGGCTCCTGCAGGACCGCTGACCCCCTGCATGTGGATGGGAGTGGGGGTCTGGATATAACGTGATTATGGAGGACCGGAGGCCTGGGTTCACCCCTGTGTGCGTGTGTGTGTGTGTGTGTGTGTGTGTGTGTGTGTGTGTGTGCGCGTGCGTGCATGCATGTGTGTGTGTCTCTGTGGAGGCCTGCCGGATGGTTTAAAACCTAATATAGAACTGTCTGGCAGCAAGAGTAGTCGCAGTATGTAGGCAGCAGAGAGACAATTAAAGGATTTAAGAGAGTAATTCAAGTAAACTGTAAGTATTTCTTCCAAAATGTTATTCATCAATAACAATTGCATCCAAGACATTATTTTTGACAATTGTTTACCCCAAAGACACAGACTCTTTTACACATCTGTCTGCTAATACATCAGATGTTGTTGTCAGTGAAGCGTCCAGAGAGGTGTTTGGTCTGGAGGTAGCCAGCACATTTGACCCTAGCCTAGAGGAAGCCTTCATGACCGAGGTCATTATGTATCAACCTCTCCTGAATACTATCTCAGAGCTAGGGTACAGATGCAGATACTTGTGTTCATATTCAAGGTTCAAGGTAACTTTATTGTAATTTACATGCTTACACATGAAAACAAAACATGTACCCTGGACCAGCAGTGTACGATTCAAATAATCTAGTAATAATAATAATAGTCCGTTACTAAGAATAAAATAATCATAAATAATAAATATAAACGTATCTAATATATACTACAGTGCAATTGATTAAAACTGAGCAGTTAAAAGAAGAGCAATAGCAGTGTTAAAACAGGGTTTAAAAAACAGGGCAACAGCATGGCAGCCTAGGACAAACACACAGGTTGGTTGTAAGAAGATTCCAACAACTGGGGATGCCCAAAAAGCAGGCTAAACGCCTTGCTAAATACTGCTCTGTCTCTGCTGTCATAGGCAGCTGACATATATGGCGGACTTGGAGACGCTGCTATTTGCGGAGACCTGCCAGATGGTTCAATAACTTGGTCAATATAAAGGTGTCTGGAAGCAAGAGTAGTAGCAGTAGGCAGCAGAGAAATATGCAGTAATTAAAGAAAACTGTGAGGCATTTCTTCAAAAAGTTACTTATCAATAACAACTGCACCCAAGACATACTGTAATTATTTTTGGTGACTGTTTACCCTGAAGACAGACTATTCTGCCACAATGCTGAACAGTGGAGGGATAGAGTACTACAGTTGTGCTGGGTGGTTGGGGAGAGAGGTGTGGAGTCATGTCCAGGGTTCAGTAGTGGGTAACGACCTCAGGCCGACATGGTGTTAACAGGGTGTTTGTTGTATACGCTGGGACATCTCTGAGCGATCTTATATGCACAGTATCAACACTCTGTTATACAACACTACAGTATTTTACACTGATTACGTAGCTCCTGCAACTTATGTCACACACACATACACACACACACACACACACACACACACACACACACACACACACACACACACACACACACACACACTTGCATATTACAGAAAGAGGATGACACAAACACTACAGAATATGCGTATGTACTATTTTTGTCGCAGAAAAGCATCTGCATATGGCTTGTCTCGGCTGGACTTTTGACTCGAGGTCATCGCTGCGTGAGCCTGCTAGTGTTTGCTGTGGAGAGATTCGTACATTCTTCACATGATGTGCTCTGGCCCAGTCCCTCCTTCAGTGCTGGAAATCAGTGTTTCATAACAGTGATGATGAGGCACTCGAAATGACATGCACACGCATGGCCGGTCGTCCGTGTTGTTGTTTACGTCTGGGCGATCCGGCCGCCGCGCTGTCCCCCTCTCCCCATGATGCCAATACTGCCACCGCTGGGAGCATTACTGTCCCCCGGGCTCTGACACTCACTCTCACACTGCTCGCCTAATAGGCCCTATATGCACTTCCTATTGAGCCGATCACACAGGATGTATGCACAGGCACGGCACGGCAGTCGGGTCAAGATGTGCCCCAATCCACTATGTACGTGGCTTTGTTTGTGCCAGTGGATTGTGTTGGTGGGGGGGAAGGTTGGGTGTGTATGTTTGTGTGTGTGTATGTGTGTGTGTGTGTGTGTGTGTGTGTGTGCATGTGTGTGTGTGAGAGAGAGATAAAGAGAGAGAGAGAGCGAGAGAGAGAGAGAGAGAGAGAGAGAGAGAGAGGTTGGTTGTGGTTATTTTCAACAGTGTCAACATGTCCGCTGCATAAGACTGGAAGATGTCAAGTACAAAATAATGTGTTGACAGGAAATAGTCACTTGGACTAGTAGCTTTAGAGGGAATGGCACACACGCACGCGTGCATACACACACACACACACACACACACACACACACACACACACACATACAGTACACACAATAAAAAATAAATAATTGACCACAAGGTTAATAAATATCAATCAGTCAGTGTGAGATGTCATGATTGGTGCAGTGATGGGATTTCTGAGAAAAACTTAAAATATGAAACACTTAAAGGTGCAATATTCAGTTTGTGATTTCCTGGTAATCCCTTTACACACATAGTTCCCAGTACATTACATTACTGTGATATCCTACCAGGGGCCGCTAGTCATTTTCACCATTCATACATGAGCCAAATTTCATTTTATTTAATTTCAAACCTTTATTTACTGTATACTTGTGAAGCATTGAGGTTTCCCCTTATTTACAGTGATGACAAGTTTACATATTACAATGTACAATAATAATAATAATAATAATAATAATAATAATAAAAAAACAGTTACAGGTTGAAGTACATACTGTAGGTCTGCCACGACATTCCCGTGTTGTGCCTTTACAAACATGCCAATCCCGAGAACACGTAAGGCTCAGTCCAGCAGATGGTCTAGGCCAAGCAATCACAAGCTTATTGTTACCAAAAATATATACAGTATATAACACTAATAACATAGACTCCAAGTGTATCCTAAGTTATGTGGTTATATTAGGACATAATATTTATTGCAGAAGGCACAATTTATTTGCGCCTTTTCCATGATCGGGTACATACAGTGCATGTGTTTTTTTATTTTTTTTATTTTAAATGTTGATTATTATCTACTGGGCCTACAATAAAGATGATTACATTGGTGTATATCCTGTTATGCACTGTGTGTATGTATACACATATGTGTAGAGGTATATATATACAGATGCTTGTTGCCCAGCGAATGGTAGGTCTGTTTGAATATCTGTGTTGTTTATGTGGCTCTGCATGCTTTTAACCCTTTTCTGCCTCCCCTCTCTCTAGTGCCTCTCCCTCCTATTTTCTAGCCAAGTCCAGTGGAAGCACCACTGTCACCCGCAGACCACCCTGAGTCCGTTAGAAACCCCCATGTCTGCTGTGGATGTCCAGTACAGCCACTAACCCTGCCTTCCTCCCTCCACCCTAGTGTCTCTCCCTCTTATAATCTAATTTTTCAGAATTTTATCTCAAAAATAGAATTTTTTCACAAACACACAAATGCACACATGCCACCGAAAACATTACCTCTCGGCATGTGCCAGTGCCGGTCCTAGCACATTTGGAGCCCTAGACAAGGTTCACCCCTGCCCCCCCCCCCCCCCCCCCAACTATCTTTGTCTTAATTTCACAAACATTTTGTGGAAACTGCTTAAACCTCTATGTAACATGCATCTGTGACATTTACAAACCTTGTGGTTGTGATGTTTAAGTCATTGTGAAACCATCTATGGCTTCTCACATGGCAGGTAACGCAACAAGAGTTCAAGAATAGAAATGCTAATGCAGGCTCCATTGGGCTGTGTCAATATTTTTTAATTTAAATCCTTTAAATCATGGCTGATTTAAGGAAAGAAAAGATAAATATAATAATTACAATAACAGGTGTCAATGGTTTAAAAAAAAAAAGTATGATTGTGAAAATAGATTGGATTGGAGCTGTAGAGATGGACAGGTTATTGGGGTTGTATCTACTGGCCTGGTGGTCACAGTAAACATAGTAGTGGTTAAGAGGAATAACTATCTGAACTGGACTGGACCAGTCTACAGTCACAGGTACTGAAGGTCATAAGAGACTGTGTATATTCCTACGCACGGTCACATGCAAACTCCTCCCCAGGTGACGATTGCAGGAACACATGGAAAGTTCATAAGGACTATTTGTTGCACACAAGAGTATTCAGACTGATCTGTTTTGATACAGTATGTTTATTAATCACATAAGTCACGCTCACAAAGTATACTGTAGCAAATTTTTTTTTTTGCATCAGATGCTTCTTCAGGTTTGCTCTCAGTGCAATGATACTGTATAACAATCAAGGTGATCTCAGAAATAGGGAGGGTGGCTCTGTTTGCTGTCACCTAATGCAAAGCATTCTGATAACAGGGACAAGGACAACACTACCTCAGAAATAGAATTTTCTCTGTTAACATAGGCAATTTCTCCTCTCCTCCAGCTGGTCTCTCCTGCGGGGTGCCACAGGGTTCTATCCTGGGTCCAATTATCTTCTCCATTTACATGCTTCCCCTAAAATTATTCAAAAGTACATTGCTATGCAGATGACACTCCCTGAAACCTAGCGACCGGTCTAATCTTAGCAGTATTATGGACTGCCTTGAGGACATTGGGTGTTGGATGGCACAAAACGTCCTGCAACTAAATGAAAGCAAGACTGATGTTGTCCTATTCGGCAGCCCTGACTCTACCAAATTGATCTCTAACAGTCTAGGCAATCTGTCCAACCACTTGTCAAACCCCATGTCAAAAACCTTGGTGTGATATTCGACTCCACCTTTAAGTTTGACAAGCATATCTGGGTGTGACCCTGGACCAACTGTTGTTCTCCGCACATCACATCTGTCATATGCTCTTGCAGATTCCTGCTTTACAACATCAGGATGATTCACCCTTTCCTCACTGACTAAGCGGCGCGGATGCTCATCCAGGCCCTGGTCATCTCCCGCCTGGACTACTGCAATTCCCTCCTTACTTGGGGGCCCGGCATCGGACATTAAACCCCAGGAACTTGTCCAGAAAGCTGCTGCTTGCCTGGTGTTCAACCACCCCAAGTTCTCCCACACAACTTCAGCTCCCTGCTACCTCCAGGCCATGGTCAAACCTTACACCCCCTCCCGACCACTACGCTCTGCTACCTCGGGGTGACTGGTTGCCCCATCACTCCGAGGCCCCTGTGATCGATCAACATGGCCACGGCTCTCTTCTGTCCTGGCCCCTCAGTGGTGGAATGAACTGCCCACCGACGTCAGGACAGCAGAGTCGCTGTCCATCTTTCGCTGCAGGCTCAAAACTCATCTCTTCAAGAAGTACTACCACGATCCTCCCTCTTAAGCCCCTATTGTATTGTTAGATTGCCATTCTTGCACTTTGCCTTCAGCACTAGTCTTTGGAGATTGTGTTTTGACTATTATAATGAATAAAAGAATAACATAGATAAAACAGTTTAGAATAGCAGAACATAATCAAATCGAATAGAATATCCTAACAAAATGAAATAAAGATAGGCCTTCTTTTTACAATGCTGCATAACCATACATTTTAGAGATTGGGCTGGACTTTAGACTTGTCAGCAATACCCTGCTCAAAATACATTCCTGCAGCCACAGGATGTATGTATGGAAGCAAATCAGTATGTATGGAAGCAAATCAGTGTTCAGTCTTAACATAAATCCTATAATTATGAAACTTGTAGTCTATTTTATTAATGTTATATAGCCTATAGCCTTTTTTTGTCTAATACGTTTTATTGCTTTACTAATAGATCTATATAGAATCTTGGTCGGACAAGAGCAGCCTATTTTGACTAAGCAATCACACTGAATCCTACAATCACATTCTGGGCTTTAACATGATGTAGTGTTATAATGTAACGTCCTTCATCGTTATCAAAACGAGATCGCCTTCGCCTGTTTACACAAGGGTGGAATCCAGGAAAATTAGAACAAAAACATCCCTCGCAGCTTTCTCAAAACGTCATGGGTTTTCAAAGCGCTAACGCCATGTTCGTGTAACTGCAAGGTGTAAACGGGAATGGAAAGTTACGTAAACTGGGGGTAACAATGTTGTGTAGCCCTGGTCTTAGTCACTTGTTTTAGAAAGGAGATGCACTTGTGAGTTCTGGCAAGTAGCAGTAGGTTGGCTTTTCCTACGTTAAATGCAATGGTAAGTCGCTTTGGATAAAAGGGTCAGCTAAATGACTGTAATGTAATTGCACAGGCGTTTCACAATAATGGAAAAAAGGCGTTTTGGCCGGGTGTGAGAGCCTCGGTGTGTTTGTACTGTACCTGTGTGTGTGTGTGTGTGTGTGTGTGTGTGTGTGGGTGTCCTTGGATGGTCTGGCCAGCCGAGGGAACACAAGGTCGGGTCCTCAATCTCTCGTATGCCTTCTGGGCTGGAACCCAAGGAGCTGGAACAGCCATTACACCAACAGCCACTGCACACAGTGTGCTGGCTAAATGACTCTGGGTCAATACTGCGGGGCTATGATTTTCCAGGGTTAATTACGCATACTATGGCCAGTAGCACTGGGTGCATTAGTGACTTTCTGCCTGGATACAGGGATGTACAACTGGGGATTTGAATACATGTAGTTGATGTTTAGTGTGAATGTACGTCTAGGCGCACAGGAACAGAACGACACAGTGACACACACACACACACAAACACACATGCATAAACACATGCACATTGTTCTCAGTTGTACCTGATAACCCGTGCTCGGAACCTGAATTCTGAGCTGTGTACTTTCAGAGTTGCCTGGTCAACAGATGACCACCCTCTTCTCCCCATTTCATTATCCATAATTTAAACTTTTGTTTTCAAGCTAGAATATCCTGTCCTTAATTTCTAATTTGACCAAGCCGGGTCATGAATACTGCTAGAGATAAACACCTGTGTGTGTGTGTGTGTTCGCGTCTGTGTGTATGTGTGTCTGTGTGCACACGCGCATGTGTGTGTGTGTGTGTGGTGTGTTTCATGCATTAGTCTGACTCTCAGAGAATAACTCTTTACCCTGAGTTTCTCTGACCTTGGGGAACCTGGATCTGTGCTGGGTATTCAGCCTGTCAGCTCATCCAGATGCACGTTTGAATAGACATGGGGCGTCAGAAAGCGCATGCAGGTGTTGTGTTTTAGAAGACCTCCCTGAACTCCACCAGTCAAATGCAACCGCAGCAGAGGTCAACTCAGTTCTGTGTGGTGGCCGGATGAGTCAGATGAACCCAGAACGACATTACAGCAGTACAAAAGGAGATATACGAAGAATAATAGGACATAATATGGAAGATAGAAGCAAAGGTCTGGACATAAACCAGTTCTCATGTATAAAACCTTGATAAGCATGTGAGGAAATTGCTAAAATGCTAAAATGCTTCTTAAAAGCCCCTTCAGAATCTGCTGATAATGTTCAAAAAGCTAAAACGAATGATGATATTTACCTCCTCCCCAGTGACAGTGCAGGGCAGAAGGTAATGTTTTCGGTGGCGTGTGTTGATCGTTGGTTGGTTGGTTCATTCGTTAGCAGAATTATGCAAAAACTACCAGGGATTTTCAGGAAACTCGGTGGTGGGCATAGGCATAGTTTTAGGCATGGACGCTATGGACACGTCCATGCCAAAGCCACGGAAACACGAATTGTCCCTACCAAAAATAAAAGAGTGAAAACTGTAGTTTTTAATTACCATTCACAACTTGCGAAAGCAAAACGGTTGGGAATTAAAGCCTGATTGACAGCTGCGTTCAGCAAGCTATCCAATCAACAACGTACAGTAGCCTACTTTTCCCCCCTCCCTCCCTCGCCTCTGTGACCCAGCGAGTGCCTGTCGATGTGCAGCTCACAGCACATCGAGCATCAACTGTCGGCAACAGCGGGAATTTTGATTAGGCAGCAAGTAAGATTGAAGTTATTGAACAATAGGGAATAAAATATGTTGACCGACAATTATTTTTCTTTACAGAGTTGTATCAATGATAATAGTTTAGTTTGCATCCTAGTAAATGCCTATGTAAACTGTAATGTTTGGTGCAGCCAAGTCTGGTGGTGCAGCTAGTCAGAGCTAGCTACTGTAGCTATTAGCTATAACGTTAGGTCTCATAACGTTTGCTGAGGCAGAGATAAGGTGCTGTAATGTTGTCATAACAGTTGTCTTTAGCTAGTAATAAATCAGTTTTGGTATAACCGTTGCAAACTCCTAGGTTTGAGCAATGACTTGCTAGGTTCACTCGCCCACTAAATTGCATAGTAGGCTAAACAAACAAGACGTAGACGTCTGGTTTGTTTAAATGCAATTCAGTTCAATAGTCCAAGTCCAGCGTAATTATGTTCATATTTCATATGCTACACAGAATAGGCTGTAGGCTACACAGAAAATAATGTTTCATGTCTGCAAGTAATTTGATATTGTCAATAATTTCCCTTTTATGATAGATGGTGAGTGGAGGGCAAAATGCCACCAGAAAAAAAGAAGACAAAAATGGACATTATAATTTTTTTGGGTCAAAGCAGCAGAAAGGCAGGATCAGGAGAGGCAGGAGATGCATCAGGGTTACAGGTGAGATTATAGTCTGACTCAACAGATGTAGGTTTTGTGGATAAACCTTGTCATTCGTTGTCACATTGCCAAATCAGTGGCGACGGAAATTAAGATGATTCGACCACCACCCAGATTCAATCCAGACTATGTGAAACAACAACCCAGTGTGTCCCTACCAAAGCTCAAATCAAACCTACGCCCATGGTGGTGGGTGCAGGATGCAGCGCGGGAAAACTGAGAACCCATTATATTTTGGAATGGGAGGAATCACAGGGAATCCCCGAATCCAAACAAAAGCCAGCTGGACACAGGGATTTGGACTGGGGTGTGCAGGGGAAAAGCCCGGAGTGCTCCGAACTGCCCCCCCCCCCACCCCCCCCCGCCAGCTGTGACCCGTGGGGGGGTGCCACAGAGCCGTCCAAACACAGCTGCCCATTCACCTCAATTCATATTTTGGACTTGGGCTCATGAGCGGGAGTTGAAACAGATAGACCAGATGAGACATGGGGTTTGGAAGGCTCTCCACCTAACAAATTCAGCAATACCAAACATGTTCTGCTCGCACGCATGTGTTTGCACACAGAGCCACAAAATGCATTCATGGGCGGACGTCTGTGGTGATTTGAGAAAACTCACAATAAAAGCAACTTTATTCAGCTCGGTTTTGACTCGAGGGACCTCAGCTCTGTGGGTAGGACCTGCTTTTTGGTTTCTCCCCAAAAGAGTTGAAGGGCCCATATTGCATAGTACTCAGCCCCTCTAAAATCCTATAGATAAACACTCACTTAAAAACTACAGGTATCATGATAGTTTCTTTCTTGTGACATCTTCAAAGTGAATATTTAGGCTATTGCTTCAGTTTTTCAGCAGGATTTTTGAGGCTCTGTTACTGAATGAATGACTAAGCCTTTTGACTATGCGACAAGAAATGCAAAGGGCCCCCTGAGCTCTTGGGCCCCTGGGCCTGGACCCGGTAGGCCTGTTCAGTAATAGGTCTTTGCTGTGGGCGCAAGTCTGTGCTCCGAGCACCATTTCTAGTTTAGATATCAAGTCAAGTTGCAAATGACAACACTCATGTTGGTGTTGCTCTATGAATCCTCCCCCAGATCCAGTCCCTCTGTTCTCCAGGCCTGCCTAGGTAACAACATGCTATTGAAACTCCCTAAAATGGTGGTTTAGAGAGGAGGAAGAATGCCAGACAGTCTTTCACATCTCTAATTCTCTAAGAGGGAGAAATTGTGTGTTCAAGTTGGCCATCATAATTATTTTCCTTCTTTTCTGCCTGAGCTGGTATGTGGTCCAAACACCTTTTTTTCTGATGCGTTTTATACCTGTAGATGTTACATAACCATACAACAACAAAAACACAGACACTACACACCATTCACCATACCTGAATGCTCACATGTAAAGTTTGTGTTTTGTGGACCCTAGGAAGACTGATTGCCGTGACATTAGCTGATGGGGATCCTTTAAATAAACAAATAAACAAATGCACTGACTATCATATTAAAACATTGGACAGTCTTCTGTTTTTACTGTTTACCCATTTCATGTCTCAACCTGAGTTCTGGAAAGAGTCTGCTTTACACAACAGATGTAATTAATAAACAAGTGATACACAATTCACATACAGTATTGACAAGTGTCGTGTTCTTTTCCTATGAACATAACAGTTGAGGAAGCTTCAATTATTCAAACAGCCCTGACCAACAACCATTCCAACTCACTGTATATGCATTTGCAACCCATTTCATTGTCTTTCTCTACTCGTCAATAAAACTTTGAGATTTGATATTCAAAATTCAGAACAGATGGTGTGTTTTGAATGTTCTGTCCCTGGTCACCCCACCTCACCTCCTGAATGTAGCATCTCTCCTGTGAGAGGGACACACTCCATAAATGTATACATGAGCAGGTGGCTGGGGTTTAGGGCTGCTAGTGCCCTCCCAGCGTCGTTAAGAAAAGAGATGCTGAAGGACCTATAGGCCATGCCTTGGCCGTATGCCGTCATTACTTAGCCATGATGTTGACGGAATATAGCCTAATAGCTGAGTGGTTGCATAAGCACACAATGGGAGAAGCTGTGGCTGTATCAGCACAACACAGAGATCTGTGTTATATGGTGGCAGTCATTGCATTGCTACATTGTATCATCGTTAGGGTGTCGGAGTAACCTTAGGGAAACAGCACAGTCTGAGAGAGGGAGACAGAAAGAGAGAGAGAAAGAGGGAGATAGAGGAGAGAGAAGAGAGAAAGAGTGTGAGAGAAAGAAAGAAAGAAAGAAAGAAAGAAAGAAAGAAAGAAAGAAAGAAAGAAAGAAAGAAAGAAAGAAAGAGAGAGGGTGAGAGAAAGAAGGAAGAGAGAGGCAGAGAGGAGAGAGGAGGATGAGAGGCAGACATGATGCCACTGTAATGTGATAACTGGAGCTGTAATGTAAAGCAGGCATCGAGGGTAATCAGATCTAGCTGTGGGACACCTCCATCGTTCTGCACAGCTTTGAAGATAAAAGAGAAGCGTTGTCTTTACATGGAGCTTTGATGGGTGTTTATCAGTGACAAGGCTTCCGAAAGAGAAGGGTCATTATATAACCAGCCAGCACAGAGACACCTTGGACCTCCTGAAAACTGGAAACAAATCAAATGAAAACTGCTGCACAGCACTGGGTCAGGGCCGGGCGTTCTGCGGAGGAAGAGGAAGAAGGAGGAGACCAATTGCAAAATACATGAGGGCAGGGGCGTAGGTTTGGTCTCAACATTGGTAAGGACTATTTAATAGTGTAGCCAGCACACACAATTTTTGCTGGAGACGGGAGGTTAAACCTCTTAAATATTTATACTTTATACTTATATATATTTATGAAATTGAATAATACTAATACAATCTGTTTTAATGTACAATGATCATTACGTTAAAAAAGAGCAAACTGATTGGGTAGGTGGGGGGGTCTGTGACTAAGCTGACCTGCTTCTGGATCACTCACACTGACTGTCTCCTAAAAGATAAATCAACAAATAACCTCAACATGAGTCATGACTGAATTATTCTTTTGCATCATGTTATGACAACTTACAACTAAGTTAACATCAAAATATGGTTACATTTAGGGTTGCAAATTGTAGGCACGTCCCTGAATCGATCATTGGTAATGTTAACAATCAATCAATCAATCAATCAATCAATCAATCAATCAATCAATCAATCAATCAATCAATCAATCAATCAATCAATCAATCAATCAATCAATCAGTTGTAATATCAGTTTTTTTTTTTCGTTATCAACGCTTTATTACGGATGGACTGGGTTATTTTTTCTCCCCTATAATTGTAACAAGCCCCGTCAGGCTAAAAATAAATGTTTGTTTTAATGCCAAAACTGGAAGACTTTAATATCACTAATGTTTTTAGCATAAGTTGATGGAGTTTAAAAAAGTGAAAATTAATATCACGGCTAGTGCGGACAATTGAGATGTAAAAACTGGTCAGATAAAGAGATGCAAACAAGATGACGAAACAGTAACAGCTACACATTAGGAACAAGCTGGGCTGATCTAGCTTGAAGTAGTATTTTCCAACTACTAGGGGGTGACAAAATAAAATACACCAAAGTTGCTAAGTTGAAGATTGAGGGTGGATGTCATAATTGGTTGAAAATGGTTCAGTCAAACCTACTGTACAGTATGTAAGCACACATTTTATTTAGCATGAAAACATGATTGGATTTTGATGGAATACTGTAGGAACCCGGGGCCCTCACAGCCCAAAGTGGTCGCCTGTGCCACAAAATAGCTGATAGAAGGGGGGTGAGGGAGACAGCATGCCTCGTGTGAATTTTGTTTGTTTGCTACCCTGCATCCACGGTAGCGTCTGTCTCCTACTACCAAAGGATCCGGGGCACCGATGACTGGTACCAGTCCAGCCTGGACAGGCAGCTGCTGCGTTGGTACGAGGGTGGTGGGTGGCGCTCTGGTACTGTGTGCCCTCTCTGGCAGGACCCAAGCTACCGACACAGGTTCTGCTGAGCGACTCTGCTGCTGTGAGTCTGTTCCTGTACAGAAAGTGACACATCCTTACTGAATGTGCAGTTTCATTTCATTTCAAACCTTTATTTATACTCGTGAAGCACTGAGGTTTCCCTCGTTTACAGTGATGACGAGTTTACACAGAGACACAAATCAACAAAACAGATGCAATATACAGTAATAATAATTAAAAACAGTTACAGGTTGAAGTACATAGGTGAAGTGACTGGATTGATATGTGAAAATGGGGCAACCGCTGCTTCTGAGGTCCTCTAGAGTCATGTTGGATACAGACTTTATAGTGGTCTTTGAAGAGGAGTGGCCAGACTAGGGGCCCTCAGTGTGAATGCAAGCGCAGAGCCAGGGGCAAGTTCTGGTGGGACAGGGGCATGTTCTGGTGGGACTACTAGGGGGTGACAAAATAAAATACACCAAAGTTGCTAAGTTGAAGATTGAGGGTGGATGTCATAATTGGTTGAAAATGGTTCGTCAAACCTACTGTACAGTATGTAAGCACACATTTTATTTAGCATGAAAACATTATTAGATTTTGATGGAATACTGTAGGAACCCGGGGCCCTCACAGTCCAAAGTGGTCGCCTGTGCCACAAAATAGCTGATAGAAGGGGAGTGAGGCAGATAGCATGCCTCGTGTGAATTTTGTTTGTTTGGGATCTTTCGTTTGTAACAGTTTTTTAGGTTTTAGAGACAACCTCTGGCAATTTTCTGCAACTTGCTTCCGTTGTCTGTGTGCCACTGCCATTTTAGCATCCGTGGTCTTCCCTGTCCCCTGGGTTGCCACAATACAAATAAATTATGGGGAAGTTTGTATGAGGTAGAAGAGGAGGAAGAAGAGGACGAGTATGTGCTCATGAATTTGCCCAGACCATGATTTAAAACACATTTAAATTAAAAATCTTTAAAAAATCATGTCACACAGCAAATGCCCGAGTTTGCATTAGCATTTTTATTCTGCATCCCACTGGGCTTGAACTCTTGCTGAGATACCTGCCATGTGTGGTTTCACACTATGACTTAAACAATCACAAGGGCTGCATGTAAATATCACAGGTGCATGTAACCGGAGGTTTCAGAACTTTCCACAAAATGTTTATTAAAATAAAGGCATCATGAGGGGAAAAAAACAAAACCAAAGACTAAACAATAAGACCAAGGTACACACTCAACAAGTGGAGAACAAAAGACAAAGCTTACAAGCTTCCTACTGCATAGGAAACACCAGGGACAACGCACAGCCACAGCAAAAAAAATAAACAAAGAACAACAGGGGAGCTACATGTAGTCTATATATACACAGACTAACAAGACAGGTGAAAACCAATCAGTGGCACAGGTCTCTCAGTCAGCGTCAATGTGGGAGGGGGTCAACAACAACGTTTCCAACATTGCTGTTGCACTATAGGATTGTGGGTGGTGTATTTTTTCCTGTATGAACAGCAGTTGTTTGAGGGGACAAAATTAATACCGTCAAAAAATCAGTTTTTGAGATAAAATCCATCTACAGTACCATGTCATCAAAATTTCATTTTTTCATGAACAATGGAGATTTATTGAGTACAGTATTTGCAGTAGCTGCCCCCCTGGAATCCCTGGTATGTGTGTGTGTGTGCGTGCGTGTGTGCGTGTGTGTGCGTGGGTGTGATCTCCTGCACGTGTGCGCAAGAGATTCTTCAGGGCTGCTGTGTTGTTACTGTACATACTCTTTGCTCGTACAGGGTCTGACTCACAAGGCTACTGCTACAGTGTCACTCTGACCCTGAGCAGGACGGTCCGTTCCTTCCTGATAGTCTGCAGAATGGACAGAGGGACCTAAGTGTGTGAGTGTGTGTGCGCGTGCACGTTCTTTATTCTTGCTAATCTCCCTGACCGACAGCCAGCTTGTGTAGAAAGGCACCCCTCGCTACATTTAGCTGCATGGTGCTCGTAAATATAGCTACAATCTACTGCGGTCATCCTGACCTTTACTAAGTGAATGTGTGTGGGGTGTAGAGCATGTGTGTTTGCTCAAGTAAGAGGCAGCTGCTTGAAGAGTGTTTTTCTCCCCATTGTCAACCTTAGAGCAGCCAAGCAGATGTTTGTCCCTGATCAGAAGTCAGAGTCTGTTCTCTCTTTTCATCCCTCTGTCCTCTCATCCCTCTTTCAGAGCCCAGAGGTTTTGTGTGACGGTATCCTGGTGATGTTCACTTGAGACCGCTGTGGTTTGCGTCCGAGGCGTCGCGGAATCAAGCAGCAGCCGTTGGATGAGTCAACGCCGACTCATGTTCAAAACGACCCGGGATGATCTTTACCGCCCCTCAGCTCGGCCTGATTCCCGCAGACGTGGCTCGGGCCGTTTGTGAAACCCGTCTCATCATTTCGTGAAGTGATAAATATTTAGATAGTGTTTGCAACCATATACAGTATAGAACCTGGCCAGGTCGCCATCTCACTGCGTCGGCTCGGGGCCGGGGGGGCGTAGCGGGGGGTTCGCCCAGGGTGGCATATAAGCTAGAAACGCTACTGGCCCCATAAGTGACAAACTGGCTGGGGTATGGAATGTTTTTGGCTTGTCTTGGTAATTAGACTGACTGCAGGTGTGCTCAATCACAGATGAGTTAGATGGAGTCAATTTGCAGGCTGTAGTCAGGGTTGGTAAAATTGGCAACAGACGTCTCTGGTGAAGCTCGCTGTTACTATAGAATGAGACAGCGCTGTTGCACTATAGGATTGTGGGTAGTGTATTTTTTCCCCATATGACAGCAAAAGTTGAGGGGAGAGAATGATGGGGGCTGTGGCTCAGTGGTAGAGCGGGTCGTCCTGTCCACATGTCGAAGTGTCCTTGGGCAAGACAAATTGCTTCCAATGAGCAGGCTTCCGTTTGATGCGTCAACATTGACGGATGCGATTCACTTTCAATGGCTGCAGCCGAATGGCATTCTGGTTCCGTTGTTGTCCCAGTGCGTTGCGTTGCCTGCGTTGCTAGAGTCGAAAGTTGAGAAATGTTTAACTTTCTGATGCGTTGCTGGAGCTGCCGACCAAACAGATGTCTTGACGGAGAAAGACGTCATCGCAAGGCAGGATTTGGTTGTTGTTGCGTGCAGCAGACACGCCTTCTGCCATACGTTGACAGACACGCATCAAACGGAAGCGTGTGAGCAGCCCGTAACACCTTGCATGGCAGCTGCAGCCATTTGTGTGTGATTGTGGTTGTGAATGGGTGAATGAGGGGCCATTTTAAAGCGCTTTGGATAAAAGCGCTATATAAGTGCAGTCCATTTACCATAGTTCAAAATCCAAAATACTGTCAAAAATTCAGTTTCTGAGATAAAATTCTGAAAAATGTCACACTACATCTACCATCTTCATGAAAAAAAATGATAAAATTTCCATGACATCAGAGATTTATTGAGCAAGAATTTGCAGTAGCTGCATACATATTGATTACATTGATGCGCTGTGGGCTCAATTTTTTATATTTCAAAAATATGTGTAGATCGTTGATGGAGGACGGTGTGAAAATGCTGTGTAGCTATTGTGGTGTCAATTGACCAAAACATGTGGGAGGAGTACGGTTTGATAGGTTTTACAGTTTTTGAGTGATGGACTTCATAATTCCTGTCAGCTCAAAGCATAGAGACATTTCTACTCACCTGGGCCTACGTTTTAGTGGGGGTTGCAAAGTGATAGCATTTACGACTAATTTGTTATGATTTTTAAAAGTTGTAAACTTAAGACGGTTGCTGTAGCACCACCATCAGGACTATTGGCCCACAATGCCAGGTGAGGGCTTTTGGCATAGGACTGTATCTGCAGTTGAGCTGGCTGGGCCCTATGTCATGTCATTTTTTCTGTGTGTTGAGATATTTCTGCTAGGCTATGCATGGATATATAAACTTATGATTATGAAAAATGGGCATAAAATTACATTTTTTGAAAAAAAAAACCCACAGTGGGTATATTCATATGAATCACAATAAAAAATAATTTTTGACTTTCTATATATAACTAAGGGCAAACTGTAGGTGACACTAATGAATATAAAATCCCTTTTAGGGAAGTGTAATTTCAGTTTAATTTTTTTGCTATTATAAAAACGTAATTGACCCATATGCATAAATATGACTGATTGATCCTTTTCCCAGCAGCCATTTTGACATATCAATGCAGGGTAAACACAGGTGTGATTAATAACATTAATTATGTTCCTGTTCCATTTAGGATTTAGGGGTGGATTTAGCTGGCTCACTGAATGGGTGACACTTAATTTAATGGGACCTTAATTAATGTTATCAATTACACTTACTGTATGTTTACCCTGCTAGATGTGTCAAAATGGCCGCTGTGAAAACTGCCTGTAGATTTATTGATTGATTGATTGATTGATAGATTTATTTATTGATTTATTGATTTATTGATTGCTTTTCTGACCAGCGAAACCAACCGACATTCATACTTTCTTGACCTTTCATTATTTCCTAACGGCCAACACGTGTTTTTTTAATGGGTCAGCCCTTCCCCATGTAACGGCCTCACATGTCTTCACCCACACTACGCTGACAAATACAGTCTGACTCAGATCTGGGGTCACTGTACTGGGCCTGCATCCACGGCAGCGTCTGTCTCCTACTACCAAAGGATCCGGGGCACCGATGACTGGTACCAGTCCAGCCTGGACAGGCAGCTGCTGCGTTGGTACGAGGGTGGTGGGTGGCGCTCTGGTACTGTGTGCCCTCTCTGGCAGGACCCAAACTACGGACACGGATCCTGCTGAGCGACTCTGCTGTTGTGAGTCTGTTCCTGTACAGAACGTGACACATCCTTACTGAATGTGCAGTTTCATTTCATTTCATTTCATTTCAAACCTTTATTTATACTCGTGAAGCACTGAGGTTTCCCTCGTTTACAGTGATGACAAGTTTACACAGAGACACAAATCAACAAAACAAATGCAATATACAGTAATAATAATTAAAAACAGTTACAGGTTGAAGTACATAGGTGAAGTGACTGGATTGATATGTGAAAATGGGGCGACCGCTGCTTCTGATGTCCTCTAGAGTCATGTTGGATACAGACTTTATAGTGGTCTTTGAAGAGGAGTGGCCAGACTAGGGGCCCTCAGTGTGAATGCAAGCGCAGAGCCAGGGGCATGTTCTGGTGGGACAGGGGCATGTTCTGGTGGGAGCCATTAAGATATGGGACACCTACAGGCTCCAATTGATTTTGCCTCCAACCCCTTCACGACATCTTTAAAATCCCTAACCGGGATCATACTGCTTCAGGCTGTGTTAAATAGATAGAAGGTTCATTTGAGGGAATGTCACAGTTTCTCTCACCACTCTGACCACTGTGGATGCAAAGTTACATAATAATTAACATCTCGCCTCCTTCTTTATGCTGCATAACAAGGTCCATTGGAAACCTGCATACCTACAGTACATGCCCTGAGGGCCAGCACACACACGCACACACACGCACGCACACACACACATGCGCATGCATGTATGCACACACACACACACACACACACACACACACACACACACACACATGCACACTCACACACACATGCACACTCACACACACACACACACACACACACACCCACGCACAAATGCGCATGCATGCACACACACACACACACACACACACACACACACACACACACACACACACACACACACACACACACTCCAGCTGTGATCTCGTAGATGCCTGTCTCAGACTATAACTGCCATGGAAAATACCATAGCGGTGGTCTGTGGTTAATGTATACCAATGGGCTCCAGGTTGACCATGGAGTTGCTTGCAAAGGATTACGCTCTGAATTCTTATTACTGAGACCGCATACATTTGCCATCACTGTGCTCTATATTGAGTTGCTTAGCTTGTATGCAAAATATTATACACTACTACTGTACATTGTCACAACGTGTAACTTTAGATCAGGTCAGAGCGTACACCTGTATGAATAGAGAGCACAAAAAGATGAGTTGCTGTGACCAAGCAAGAGATGAGAGACGAAGAGGCGACCAGACAAGCATTACTGTCTAGACTAAAGTTAGGTCTCAAGAACATGTGACAACTCTTTTTCTTCCATAATTAGACTGAGGTGAGGTTGTACCCCTGCGCTTAATAGGATTTGGGGAAATTGTTCCAGCCTTTAAGCTGAAGGAAACATGATTACCCTTCACTGTTTATATCTTTTTTTCATTGCCTCTCTCTATCACTGCTCTCATTCCCTCTGTCTATCACTGTGTGGGTTTGTGTGCATGAGTGCACTTACATTGTGCTTTTGTCGTGTGTGAGTGTGTGTGTGTGTGTGCATGTAGTGTTTTTGCTAAACATGCACAAGACACCAGGAAATTGGACCAATAGCCTATTTATATCATAGGACCATGCTTTCCATCTTCACATGTTCAGTCTCTCTCTCTGAGGTCTTGTCCTTGACCTCGATGGCGCACGTGCGAGCGTTCAGCGTCTGTGCTGACATGACGAAGAGGACCTCATGGTCGGACTAGCCGCCCACCCATCCAACAGCTCTCATCATGCGGCTGGCTCTTACAGTAAGTAGACCATTTAGCTGCCATAGCCGGATACAAGAGCATGAAATGACAGTTTGTCAAAATCATTACGGCGGCGTGCCGTACGTTTCCACAGGTATATTTAGCCTTCCCTGGGCCAGGTAGGCTATAGAAAAGCAAGATGGCTTTCAGCTTAAATGTTTTTTTCTGTTAGTATTAAAAGTAATGGTCCATCTTGTGTGTCTACCTGCCTTGAATACTGCTAGAAATGATAGGTGTGAATGAGTCAGTGAGCTCCATATGAGCTATCAAGACTACAAGACTACAAAACCAACAATCAAACCACTGCAAGCTTTCTATACTATGCCAAAGTGTTTGCTCCAGGTCTTCTCCAGTTTTATGTTTACATTACTGTCTTTCTGCTATTCAGTGGATGTTTTGGTCCCACCTTGGTGGGATGTCCTTTAGCTTGGTCGTTATGATTCAAAGCCTATACTGAACCGTCAGGCTGACCCCCTAACTGCTGACTCCAGAACAGGCATAATCAAAGAGCTACATGTATTTCAGAGTGTTGTAAACAATAAGCAGTGCCATGCGTGCAGGCAGCTGAAATGTGTGTCCCCTCACCAAAAACAAAATGTTCTGATGATGTCATGAGCACATTTATCTGATAAACATACTGGCGGACAGTGGACAGGTTGTTTACATGCTGATAACGAATGCGCACTCAATTGTCCGCCCAGGTGCAAATAGATTTCTAATCATTTGAGGCATCTGGGTCTTCAGGCCCCTGAGGGGTCTCCATGTTGACATGGATGATAATCCTGTTCTCTGCAGTCTCATCCCTCCTGTAACGATGAGGATGATCAGCCTCTGCTCAGCCTCATCCCTGATCTGGCATGCTGTCAGATGTGAGGGCTCTGTATCTGTCTCTGAGGAAGAGGAGGACCACTTATCTTCTCGTCTTATTAGAGAATGAAAGGTTACAAGGGAAGCCCATTCAACGAGGAAAAGGATACGCTGTAAAAGGAAGCGGTAGGACTGTGAAAAGGAAATGTATATGCCATTTTGGGAACACTTGTGAAGATGAAAGCAGTTTGCAACTATGACAGAGCTTCCATCCTTGGAGGTTATGTTAGGCTTCTGAGGATAACTCAGAAACTATTCTGAGGATAAGAAATGTGGTGAATTGTTGCCCAGCAGGGTTTCTCAGTGCAATCTGTCCAGGCCTCTTGATGTTGTTGTCCAAAGACATACAATACCGTACTCTTCTATTAACCTTTTCCTCACTGAAAATGACATTCACTACATTGATTATGAGAATTGGAACAGCACAGATAGCTTTTTAGAGCAATTCTCTAATGTAAATTCTTGCTAGTAATCCTTTTCACTCTCTCTGCCAAATTGATGGGGTTAATCAATGACAGAATCATTTGTCTCCATACAAACTGGACTAAAAGTAGTTGTAGTGATGAAATGATAACTGCTGCAAGTGCCAGACTGGTTTCGAAATATAGTACATCGTTTTATCCTCCTCACTGCTGTCCACGCTCCCACAAAATGGCCGAGGACAGAAAACAGGCAAGAGGCTGAGAGGGGTCGATAGCCAGGTGGCTGAGAGGTGTCGATAGCCAGGAGAACGAGAAGTGTCGATAGCCGAGGAGCTGGCAGATGTTCAGAGTGAAGCGTCACTTTGAGACGCTGGCCTGCCGCTGTGTCGTCCCACCCCCCTACGTGAGTCACGGGGTCCAATCAGCCAGCAAGAGGATGAGTAAGAATTACCTCAACTTTTCGCCACTATTCCCTGCTATTGTGTCTGTGTGTGTTTCTGCGCACGAGCACACAAGGCTCAGGGCCCAACCTGAACATACCCTGCAGCACTTTAATCGATGTCACCGCTGGGTACTGCGGACCTAATGACTCACTTCCTCCCTCTCTCCATGGGCGAGTTGCTTCCTCTCTCAGTGGGCGAGCGGCGCCGACACACACACATAAGACGCTGGCGGGGACCAGAGAATGGACCACGGCAACGCAAGTGTCCTTCAAGACTGTGTGACTGCTATCGGTGCTCCGTAGGGATTGTTCAATCCCTCAGAAATGGAAGGTCAGAGCGTGAGGAATGAGAAGGACAGGGGAGGTGAAGAGTGCACGTGCCTCACAGCCTAGAGAACTTCTCATTAGCTATACCACCGCAAGACATTCCCAGAGAAAAGGAAAAAACAGTTACAGTTACAGTTAAAGGAAAACTCAGACCAATGTATGTTATTTGCCTACAATAGAGTATATATTTCACATGCTTGTAACATGAATTCAAGGTCATTAATCTGTTTCTGATTCATATTTGAGCTAGAGCACATTACATTCAATTCTACGGTGCAGACGGTAAAGAATGATTGATACCCAGTGAGTGGAGGTGTTCTTCCAGTACATGGAGTTTGAACAGTACATGCAGTTTGAATGACTGTCTGGACCTAGCCAGACTACACAGACCTTGAATGACTCTCTGGACCTAGCTAGACTACACACATACCGTATTGAATGACTGCCTGGTGCTAGCCAGACCACGAGAGTGAATGACTGTCTTAATGAGAAACTATTTGCATTAATTCATATTGTCGTATGTATTGAGATGAGGGGTCCTGGATATGATTTGGCCGTTCGGCACGAGGTGATCCACGAGCCACCAATTATTTAATATTTTATTTTTTTATTTTTAACTTTATAACAAGAAAGAGGAAACGAGGCACCTGTGCAGGCCCCCTAATGTTCCACAGAGGCTTATTATTGTGTGAAGTCCTGGATCCTATTGAGTGGCTGAATGGGCACAGGCTGGAGGTCTGAGTATTGCTCTGCAACGTGGCTCCCTACTGGTGGAGTTCTTTCAAGGAACTAACAGCATGGCCGTCCTCATTCACCAACCCTGCATTAAGGCATTGTGTGTTTGAAGGCTTCTGTCTGAGTGTCTGCCGTGTGTGTGTGTGTGTGTGTGTGTGTGTTAATCTGTCTGTGTGGCACACGTGTCTTGGTGTGCGAGCTGAGAGAACGTGGACACCGCTGCCTAAATGGTCTGGTGTTCTCTGTGTGGGATGCGGAAAAGGCTAGTTAGATGACCATGTTCCTGGTGTAGGCACACACAATCATTACCTCCACCAACGCAACATCAAAGCAAGCAGGATAATGAGGTCACGGGCGAATGGGACTTGAGTTAATTAATGCACAGATGAATGAACAGCTCTCGCTGAGACTGTATCATTAGTACCAACAATCACACTCCACACAAATCAACTTTTATTTATTTAGCACTTTTCATACACAGAGGCAACACAATGTGCTTCCCAGAAAAGGGGAATTAAAATGCATTATATACAATATACTAACCCCTTTCCAGAGGGAGGCAAAAGAACAGTACACCCATTTGAGCCAAAATGGGAGAACTCTAAAAAATTATTAATTCTTCTTCATCAAGCAAGCTCCTGGAAAATGTTGACTATTATGTTAACTATATCATAACATATTACAAAGCACATACATATAGCATGAACACCACAGTACGAGACACATCAGACATTTGAATATTATAAAATAAATTAAGAAAAAACCCCAGCAAACTTCTGGAAACATTTTTAACTAACTAGAGATTTACTTACCTCAATGTTTTGTCTACTGTTATCATAGTAAAACATTATAAAACACATACACATTTCATAAACAGCACATTATAAGACACATAAGACATAACACGTTTTGTGCATGTTTTATGATGAGAAATAATCGACTGAATAGCATATTCAGTAGTCCTAGCAGTCACTTTGTCTAAGTTACACATGCAGCTCTCAATATTGTAGGAGAGCATCTGAACCCCTCTTCAGTTTGGGTAGACTAGCTCTGGTCCAGGGCCTTAATGCGCTCACTTACACCCTGCCAGAGACAATATATTTCTCCATTAACGCGTTTCACTCTGTCTACACACTCTGTCTCACTGCAGTCTCAGATAATATCCTTCAAAGTGAAGACAGTTCCGGAACGATGAAGGCCATTTCTCTGAGGTGGCTTGACTTTCTGTCCCCCATTTTTTGTATCAAAAGGACTTTTTCTGCACTTATCCACATCATCAAACAGCAGTCCATGTTCTTCTTCAACGTTTTCCAAGCTACTCTGGTAGTACATAGCCTACAGTAATAACCCACCAGATCAAGAGAGCTACCAGTATTGTACCAGTGATCAGACAGCTGGTCTGGAGCACGGACACACCGGCATAGCCGTTGATCGATGATCGGGCCTGATGGACACGTATGGCACTGGTGGTTTTTATGTCTCGACCACGACACTTGCTCTTTCTCTCTCTTTCTTTGTTCCCCTTATTGTAATTCTTCAATCAGACTGTGCCTCTCCTCTCTCCTTCAGTAGAGAGACACACTCAGACTACACCACAGGGCCAGACGTGTTCACTGTCTCTCTGTCTTTAGCGTTGCCAATGTGGTCTGCAGAATCAGAGATGCAAGATGCTGAAACGAAACCAGTGGTGGGGGAGGGGGGTGCGTTCCTGACTGTGTGTGGCACAGCTCAATGTTCAATTCAGTTTTCAATGCTTTATTGGCATGACAATGTTGGCACAGTCGTTTCACGCTGTGATCCTGTTCCACTTCCATCCCATCTCCTATAGGATTAGTCCTCTCTGGGCCCGATCTCTGCAGGGAAACAACACAATGTCATCAGCAAACAAGAGATTTTATTTTAATGTTTTGCTCATATACGATTCCATTCTCAATACCATACACATTGTGTTTGACACTGAACATGATTTACGCCTCCATGTAAACAAAACGGATTAGGGAGTGGTGCTGCCGCCACTCGTACAGCATGCTGCTGTGTCCCGTGGTGTGAACGGAATTGAGTCCACAGGGTTCTCATTCTCTCTCTTTCTCTCTCTCTCTCTCTCTCACACACACACACACACACACGTACACACAGCCCCAGTCTTTTGTACATTAGGTCAGGAGAATAAGAACAACCCGTCCACTCTCTCTGTGGTAGATCCAGGCGTCCTCCTCATATTATCCAACCTTTTCCAATGCTAGCTACACCTTACCCCGGGAGGAAAGGCTCAGCTAAGCACCGGGGGATGATGGTCGCTGGCCTTTTTAATTAGCGCTCAGTCTGTGATACCCCTGGCTGAAGGTGTTGTGGTTCTGCCACTGACCTTATAAAAGCAGCCGGCAGACCTCACTCTCACATTCCTGCTGGCAGGTGCTGGGTTAGATTTACAGGTACACCTGATCCCCCCCCCCTTCTCTCTCTCTCTCTCTGGTTTTTAGTGTGCCTCCTAAAAGAACAGAGAGCAAGGGAGGGTCGTGTTCCACATTAGGATTTGATGTACCTTTTCACTGAGAAGAAAGGAGACATATTCCATGTCTTTGTGCTTTGTGGGCGTTTTATGAATAGCTGATCCCATAATGAGAGCGTAGAACATTATGTTAGTCCCCTGTGAGGGACTGATTGCATGCTGTTAACTAGACAGCTCATAAAACTGATAATTAGTCTGCTTTATTGTTACATTTTGTTCCGAACTCACCCACTAACACAGTTAGTTATTAAGTTTTTGTTTTCGCGCTCCTGTCAGTACACTTTCTGATCTGTGTAGGCAGTTACTTAGTAGAACTTACTGTAGAAGATGCATCTTGAAATTAATCTGTGTGACATCAAGACCATGATGCATGGAGAGGGGATATACATTTCTCTCCTTTTCTCTCTATCTCTATCTGTTTTATTTGGCACAAACACACACACACACTCACTCAAGCGCGCGGCCACACTCACACACACACACACACACACACACACACACACACACACACACACACACACACACACACACACACACACACACACACACACACACACACACACACATTCAGCCAGGCTTATGATGTTTTGTTTACATCTCCATTCCCTTCTTCTTTGTGCCGGGGACATCCGAGGAGCTCCCAGAATGCTTTGCGTCACTCCCTGGTGTGCCAGGGAAGATGATGCCAGCTGCAGATAAGCGTCTGTCGATGCAGGCTACTCTGCACTACTAATCCACGAGGATGTGGACAGAGCAGCCGCTGTAGGAAGTCATGTTGTGAGTGATCCTTAGCCGCCCCAGCCTGCAGGAGGACAGTGTATAGGGTGAACAGCTATAACATGCAGCCATAATAACATGCAGGTATAACATGCAGCCATAATAACATGCAGGTATAACATGCAGCCATAATAACATGCAGGTATAACATGCAGCCATAATAACATGCAGGTATAACATGCATCCATAATAACATGCAGGTATAACATGCAGCCATAATAACATGCAGGTATAACATGCAGCCATAATAACATGCAGGTATAACATGCAGCCATAATAACATGCAGCTATAACATGCAGCCATAATAACATCCAGGTATAACATGCAGCCATAATAGCATGCAGGTATTTTCCTGTTCTTTGTGTCCATCCTTTGGGCTCTCTGCTTGGGTAGCACCTGTACATGAAAGCCCCCTCTCCCCTCAGAGATAAAACATAATGTTCGCACAGCGCTGTCCTCCTACGCGTGTCCCTGCCTGCCAAGCAATGTTCTATTATACCTGAAAAAAAATTATAAATAAGGAAAGAAAAAACACCACAGAAATGTCATGTTCCTGTGCATATATTAATAAGAGTACAAAACGCTGCTGTGGAATAGGAAAGATTAGGTCTATGACTAATCCTCCAAGTGGGTGGAGCATTTGAAATAACCTTGCTGGATGTACCTACTTTGATAATAGGGTCTTAGGTCTAATTGTCTCTATTGTGATGTGTGTCGGAGTCGGATGAGTTTCTTTTTTTTTCTTCTTCTTATACAGGTTTTCAACTATCGTTTTGAAAATGGCAAAGGCAAACATTTGAGGGACATTTGCAACACCCTGCTCCGTTGCTCTGGCAGCCGGAGAGAGGTTAGTGCATTTAAACATCTCATAACGTATAGATACCTACAGCACACCGGAACTGTGTAACTTCTGCATGTAGCCTCATCCATAGTAGCAGAGCTGGGCTGACCATCAGTCTAATTACCACTCACACACAGGTTCAGCTGAGGATGGCCTGGGATTGTTGACCTCAGCCTACATTTCACGCTGTTCCAGCTCTAGAGAAGAGTCTGACTGCACCCGATTATCATTCTGAGATGGGGAGGAAAAAACGCTGTAGCTCTTTAAACCAACCACAATCATTTTGGGTGGTGAAGCAGATTATGGACATGACAAAATATGCTACAGACCATATTGTGAGACCATCTCACTGACTGTAATGTTGGTGATGTCTGATAAAGATCTGGCAAGCCAGAGACATCCTGCTCTCCCCTACCCAGTGACCAATCAATGGGAGGTCGCGCAGGGAGAAACGTGGTTCGTTTAGACGGCCTAGTAATGTTTGATATCAATCTGAAGCTAAAATCACGAATCAGTTGATTATGCATGTTGGGGAAATGTAATACCTGTATGTTGAAAACATAACAGGGATATTTGATGATTCCAGACTCTTAAGATAATTTTGGCTCCTCTTTTTATGATCCCAAGTGAGTGGAGGTCAAAACAGCCGACAGACCCCTCACTCTGTGTGAGTGACCAATTGGTGTTGTCTATGCAAACAGGACACACCCCATCTCCTGTGTCTCTTTTTAAGTGGGGACCGGACAGATTCTCTCACTCTATCTCAAAGTCTCTCTCAAGTTTCTCTCAGTTTCTCTCCGTGACCCAGTATCCAAGCTTGTGCCTGATTGATGAAAATCAATCTGTATCCGTGGAATTTTTGAACCGCTATCTGCTAGCTAAGATCTCTGTAGTCGACACCAGGGTCTTAGGAATTTGCACAAACTCTTCAAAAGATTCACCTCTGGCGAGAGCAGAGGTTTTCAACGAGACATTTTCAACTTTTGAACTCTGAACCATTTCAGTTGCTGTGCAACGAGCAGTGCTGAAATTGAACTCTGAACCTCCACGAATATCAACATTCGTCAACAGTCTACCATCACTGTTTCAACGGGAGCGCAGGTGCGCTACACCCTGCATCGAAACCGAGTGACCATCAGTCATGCCTCAGTCAGTGCCTCTTCCCTTCTTTGAGCCAGACAACGCCTCCGGACACATCGCTGTCCAACACACTACCCGTAAGGTTGCCATCCAGCGTTCTACTGTGTGTGGTGTTGATGCCAAGCGTTGTTTAAGCTTAGAGGATCTAGCATAGGCTGTGATAATCTCTGACATCATTCATTTCATTTCTGCTGTGTTTTCAAATAGCCACCTTTATTTTTCCATCTACAGTATTATTGAATTGTGTTATCATATTATTTGGATAATTGATTAGTATAACTTCAATAAATATTTTTAACCTTTGATCACCTCATCACATGATCTTTAGGTAACTTGATTGAGTCAAGACCTCCTTCAGACTGAGATTGACAAATTATACTATTGATAAAGGTTATCTGTTTCCCTGTACAGAACAGGTGGTGCCCCATATGAGTTGATTAAATGTATTAAATACATATTCCTTAATATTTGTGATAACTGTGGTATAATCATAAATGATACCTAGTCATAGTCATATTTCCATAGTTCTAACTCTTAGACTGCTACAGTGGCGCTAAGCTTGGTTTTTCCCCCCAACGGTGCCTTTGCAAAATACTGATTGAATCTGATTGGCACCGCTGGAATTGAGCAGTGCTATTGAGAGGCTTATGTCAAAAACCCACATCTGTTGAGCCAGACTAACCTCAACTTAGCCTCTTACCCCTCAGGGTGAGAGAAGATTCTGGATCAGAATTTGTTTCATTGCCACATAGTTTTTCAACATACTAGGAATTTGTTTCGTGCCTGGTGCGTGAAATGAAGACGACATTGGACAGGGTACAGGGATGAGACGGGACAGTTCAAAAACAGGACAGTCCAAAAGAGCAGAACAGGGAACACCAAAGCACTATAGCCTTATATGGTGCCTTCTCTCTCTCTCTCTCTCTCTCTCCCTCTCTCTCTCTCTCTCTCTCTCTCTGTCAGAGCTGCAAACATCTACTGTTGGAAACAAAAGACAAGCATATTGTGTGATTAAGTTGGTCTTACATGTGACATGGACACATTAGATTAACCCTTGGGCATACTAAATACTGTATGTGGACCATTACATATATAGATCAAATTACTGTAGATTGACTATTGCTATAACTATATTATGATATAGACATAATAGAAAACAACAACAAACAAACAAACCTCTTTATTTGTCACACATTGAGACACGTGAACACAACACACGGTGTAGGCGACAATTGCTGAATCACACACACACACACACACACACACACACACACACACACACACACACACACACACACACACACACACACACACACACACACACACACACGCACGAATGGCTAGAGTGTCCGCCGAAATTTTCATCCTACTCTTAACCCATCCCGTCGTCCTTCCCCCAAGGGCAGCCGGGAGCAGACGGTAGGTACTGTAGTGTGCATGGGAGGCGCCCAGGGGCCAACCAAGTGCTCCTGTCCGTCTTCGCCAGGGACGGACAGCGTTAGTGATCTGTTCCTCTGCGTGTTTTTCGTATTGGGTTCTTTGGGAGGAAACCCGTGAGAACACGGGGAGAACATGCAAACTCCACACAGAAAGGCCCGGGTGACCTTCTTGCTGTGAGGTGACAGTTCCAGGTACTGGGCCACTGTGCCGCATGTGAGCGATTTTGGGGTTTCCCTTCGGCACACTCTGGAAACTTGGATCGAACTGAAGACCTTGCGATCCCCAGCCGGCTGCTCGGCCTCCTGAGCTATGGACCATATTAAATATATGGAGTATAATAAATATATAGACCATATTTGATGGTCTATATATTTATTAAGCTCCATATATCGACCATATGACATGTAATGTGGTTCAGGGTTAATGTGTCCATGTAAGGGTGTAAATGTATGTAGGCCAATACTGTATTCCATTGTGTTTAGGTTATTATTGGGCAATGCTATGCCTTCAGAATATGGCGTTGGTACAGTATGAATAGTGTTTCTAAACAGATAGAGAACAAAGGGACAGTGAAGGAGATGTCACTCAATTACCCCCACATGGCGTTTCTGCAGGCAGATGCTGACAAGCTTTTCCATTCACACGCTCTTCATGACCTAGATTGAAGCATTGACTAACAAGCCACCGAGAGTAGAATTCGTAATTAGCAGATAAAAAAAAAGAAGAATTAATACCTAAATGTGCGAGTGCCACTGCATCGTAAATGTGCATTGTAAACGTACACTTCAGGAGGGGAAGAGGTGTATTTCTAACACTGTAGGTGTTATAACTAGGGGATGGTTGTGAGAGTGGCATTGAAACAGCACAAACTCACACTCTCACTCACACATGAAGAAGACATAAGCGCTGTCTGTAAATGATTCACCTCCAAGCTCTCTCACACTGTGGAGCCTTCAGTCTAATTGAGAATCAAGGTTGTCAAAAGTGAGTCTTCAGCTGCCACTATCATGTTGCTATTTTTACACAGTTGTGTGTGTGGAAACGGATATTAGCAATCAAGCCATTTCCCATTTAGGTCTCCTTCTGTGTGAGAACATGTTGGCCGTCCGTTCGCTCCTATCTTCATGTCCGTGGATGAAGTGCTTGTTAACGATCATCTTACAGTACCTGGCTCACCAGCCGACTCTCTGTGCGTTTTCAGGAAAGAAGGCTTTTGTTTCATATGAGTCCCAAGTGGTTTATTAGTGAGATTAAATATACAGTACATCCTAAAGATGGGTTAGGTTGATTATTTCCATCTCCTGGGGACCAGAGAGAGAGAGAGAGAGAGAGAGAGAGAGAGAGAGAGAGAGAGAGAGAGGTATAGCTACATTGACCTACTCCCCTACTACCCCTTTGTGCCTCCCCTGCTGTGATGCACAACCACAGCAGAGGACTGAACTACATGCTACCCAATCAGGCCACGATGCATCCATGTTTAATGATCCCTCCTGCATGCTGCCCTGAGGGTCTCGGCACCCCGAGAGCTGAAGTACAGCGGGAGAGACCGGGCGCGTGCTTCAGTACAGCGGGAGAGACCAGGCGCGCGCTTCAGTACAGCGGGAGAGACCGGGCGCGCGCTTCAGTACAACGGGAGAGACCGGGCGTGTACAGCCGAGACCGGGCACACAAGCCATCTCTGAAGTGAGCCAGCGTTTGAGCACAACGTTCATCAGGATGTTTAAAAGCATGATCTTGTCACGCGTGTCTCATTAACAGCCATCTTTCACAGGAGACTCAAGACCCCATCTCTTTAAAGAACACCTGGGCTCCTCCTCCACTGACTTCTCCACCATGTAACACGGTTTCTCACTACTAGCCAATTTGACTTCAACTTTTGGTACATGTACGTGTGTATGAGAAAAAAATGAAATAAAAAGCCTCACTATATCCTATACCCTAACCCAGGTTTGTATCCACTGGGCCAACCCCCACACTATATCCCTAACCCTAACCTGGGATAATATCCACTGGGCCATCTTCCACACAATATCCCTTACCCTAACCCGGGTTCGTATCCACTGGGCCAACCCCCACACTATATCCCTTACCCTAACCCGGGTTCGTATCCACTGGGCCAACCCCCACACTATATCCCTTACCCTAACCTGGGCTAATATCCACTGGGCCAACCCCCACACTATATCCCATATCCTAACCTGGGCTAATATCCACTGGGCCAACCCCCACACTATATCCCATATCCTAACCTGGGCTAATATCCACTGGGCCATCTGCCACACTATATCCCATATCCTAACCTGGGCTAATATCCACTGGGCCATCTCCCACACTATATCCCATATCCTAACCTGCGCTAATATCCACTGGGCCATCCCCCACACTATATCCCATATCCTAACCTGGGCTAATATCCACTGGGCCATCCCCCACCCATCCCCTAGCCCTTACGTCATGTATTATATACAGGTACGTGTAAGAAGTCCTCTTCTGTTTTCTAGCACTGTGACAGCTGGTGTCTTGTTCTTATAGAAGGCTTTACTAACGATGACTGGGATGTACAGTCGGTTCACTCAGTACCGACAAATATAACTCGCTTTGGATAAAAGCATCTGCTGAATGACTAAAATGTAAAACGTCAAAATGTAAACAGCCATGACAGTATGTGCTGTCTTATTTGGTACAGCTTGTACCCATTAGTGAATATGGAGGTGAAGAATGTGTGCGTGTGTGTGTGTGTGTGTGTGTATCTGTGTGTTTGCGTGTGCATGTGCATGTGTACGACTGTGCGCGTGGATGTCTGTGCATAATGAGTGTGCATGCAAGTGTGTGTCATCTGGAATCCATCTTACTATGGCACGCTGTCAACAGGGAGGTATAAATAATGTTACTGAACGGTGTTATTGATGTAAATGAGACAGATTAGGCGTCTCATCACTCTATGTTCTGTTCTTGTCTCCTACCCTTCTAATGTGGCAGCTCACACTCTGTAATCATCCTGGCAAATTCATCACAGCTGTCAATTAGCAAGTCTGGCTAATTCTGTGTGTGTGTGTGTGTGTGTGTGTGTGTGTGTGTGTGCGTGTGTGTGCGTGTGTGTGTGTGTGTGTGTGTGTGTAGGTTAGACTAATGCAACCAGTGATATACTTTACAATATTGATTACCTGGTGTCTCTAATACAGTTCAATCCATGACAATACTAAGTGTCACAACCATATCTAAAAACACCAGGACCTGACAGTCAACTCTCTGTCCCCCTTTCTTTCTCCCTCTCTCTCTCCCTCTCTCTCTCACTGTCTCTCTTTCTCTTTACTGCATACTGTACCTATGCTAGTCATGTTTATATACCGTGTGTGTGTGCGTGCGTGCGTGCGTGTGTGTGTGTGTGTGTGTGTGTGTGTGTGTGTGTGTGTGAGTGTGTGCGTTCATTATTCCATATGTTTCTACAGTAAAGAGGCCTTTCTGGCCGTGGTTTTCTTTATTCCTCATGTTGAATATGATTAACGTGGTGGAAATAGACCAGGCCTCCGAGACACGTGAGTAGATGCGCTCGTGTTTGAGATAATAAAGAAACTCAAGGGGTGGACAGGGGGGGGGGGGGGACAGGGGCGGAGGGGTGGATTGGGGGGGTCGAGGTCATCAGAAATGGGGTACTTACTGGGTGACGTGGGCTGTTTTCCTTGATACTAATGCAGAAGCAACACTACCAATGCAGCTTCAGTCAGAGCATGGTGCTCACATCACGTTAGGAAAGCATCAGAGAGGGTCACACACTGGCCACTCAAAACAAGCTCATTTGGAACACGTGGATGTCCGTTTATGAATAAAGAGGACGTTATGGATGAACGAGGGGATTAGGGCAGTAGGTCAGTACTGTAGTCGACGATCTAGGGAGTTATACAGAGTACATCCACCTCTTTATCCACAGACACACAGTATATTTCTATTAATACAGCAAATATCTAATATTTCAAGATATTTGCTGTTATAGTATACCCACCACTGCAGTTGGGCATAGCAAATTATGAAGCAAAAGCACCAAGTTAAATGATATGTCAGTATGAGATCGAAGACGTCTTTTTCAGATGGATCTCTAACCCTATCCAGGACTCTCTGAAACACTCTCTGGACAGGCAATCACATTTCGTATATGATTTGCTCCCAGGCCAATTACATGTCTTTACTTTGGCCATTTAATTGGATAAAAGTGGCATGTTTAGTTCAATTGGTGAGCTCCTGCCTTGTAAATGGAAATCACATGGTTCTATTATGATGGAGAAATGAAAGGCTTCGGACAGGTTGTTCCCTATGCTGATTTACAGAGAAACGCGGTCTGGGACTGGAGTACGGAATGTGCTTCAATCAGGGCTGTCTCATTGGCGTCCACGAATCGGTCTGTTCTCCTCATTGTCTGGGGATATTCACACGGCTTGATTTAATTTCCTCTTTCTGCTCGGCTGATAATCAGAACATCGATGGGCCTTGAGATTCTCGTGCCTGCTAACTGCCTTCCAGACAGAAGGGTTTAAAATGAACACGTGCACCGAGAGAGAGAGAGAGAGAGAGAGAGAGAGAGAGGAGAGAGAGAGAGAGAGAGAGATTATGAGAGAAAGTGATGGAGGGGGGCAGAGAGAGAGAAAGAGAGAGAGAGAGAGGTGGGGGGATACAGCGGATACATACATATCTCACATACCTCTATCTACCATGGAACTGTCAACTGTCTGTAACTTAAAAAAGAGGCAGTTGTTCCTTTAAATATTGGCAACCAGTACACTGACAGTCTGCATGTTCCTAATAAGCTGTATGCGAAGGGGGCAGTGGATTCCTCGTCCCGACTTGGCTAACATTCTCCACTCCATTCCTGCCACCGCAGGAGCTGGCTTGCCAGCTTCGCCGAGCACCACGCAATTAGACTACTTAAGTACAACTGGTATGCTTGTATTTCAGTGTTTATGGGGCTGGAACGTACAATAGTGCCGTTGAGTGTCCGGGGGGGGGTTGACTCCCTCCCCGTGTCTGGGAGAGCAGCCGCCCGCAAACCTGAAGAAAAACACCTACGACGTCAAGACATGTCATCATCGCCACACCTCCGTCTATCTTTGCTCGCCGATGATGGGGGACAGGGTGTTACTGAGTGACAAACACAAAATCAAAATAGTTCTGTAATGGCAGGTATGGTATGTATACGCATGACAAGGCAGGGTTCTCTCTCTCTCGGCAGAGTTGTTAACAGGCCTGAGTGTGAAGAAGGTCACCCATGTCTCTCTGCATGACCATGTCTACATGATGTAAATGTACATTTAGATGATTGGAGAGGCATCTAAATAGGTAGGAGAGAGCGAGAATGTGTGAGAGATTTAAATAAACATTAGTTAATGGGGCATCGAGGGTAGGTGGCAGCCAATAAAGACATATACAGGATATGAAGTCACTGATTTAAGTCATTTCCAAGGACTATTAGTGGCTCTGTAATTAGACTATTATTTGAACAGAATGAGAAAGGAGTTTATCGAGCAAAGCAGAACAAAAATCCCACTGACTCACTATCGCTTCCAGCGGTAATAATAACGATAAGAAAACTATCAGCAAGGGGAAAACCAGACTGAGAGAGAGAGGGAGAGATGGAGAGAGAGAGAAATATGGTGAGAGATGGAGTGAAAGAGAGAGAGAAATGTGGAGAGTGAAAGATGGAGTGAGACAGAGAGAGATGGAGAAAGAAAGATAGAGTGAGACAGAGAGAGATGGAGAGAGAAAGATGGAGTGAGAGAGAGATGGAGAGAGAAAGATGGAGTGTGTGTGAGAGAGAGAGAGAGAGAGAGAGAGAGCAAGAGAGAGAGAGAGAGTGAGAGAGAGCAAGAGAGATAGAAAGAGAGAGGAAGAGAGAGAGAGTGAGAGAGAGAGAAAGAGAGAGAGGAAGAGAGAGATAGAAAGAGAGAGAGAGAGGAAGAGACAGAGAGTGAGAGAGAGAGAAAGAGAGAGAGAAAGAGAGAGATAGAAAGAGAGAGAGAGAGGAAGAGAGAGTGAGAGAGAGAGAAAGAGAGAGGAAGAGAAAGAGAGAGAGAGAGAGAGAGAGAGAGAAAGAGAGAGCGAGAGAGAGAGAGAGAGAGAGAGAGAGAGAGAGAGAGAGAGGAGTGTAAGTAATCACCCTGCAGAGAAGGTGCCACGTGCCGGCGTCCTTCATGCGCAGAAACCCAATCAGGTGAACATGGTGAATAGAGAGAGAGAGCCGCTATTATCAGCTGCTTTTTTGTTAGTACAGAGGGACTAAAAGATTAGCTGTCTGTCAATTGCTGTACAATGTATTCATAAAATGCATGAACTCCATGAATCTCTTTCAGTGCCTTAAAACCTCTCTACAGAGATCATGTCTCTGTAAGACATGAGAAGTCAGCTGACACAGGAAATCCATTGGTAAAATTATAAGATGAATAAAGCTTCAAGAATATTGAAATTGGAAGAGGACTGTAAGGTGTGAAGGAGTCTGAGATTCTACTTTATCCTGATAGGTGGTTATGATAGAGCTGGAATCACGTCTGCTGTGCTGTCTCGTCCGGAATCAAACTGTATGCTCCTTTGTGGCTGCGGAAGCACCCTGCTGTGAGCGAGATGATCTGTGAGTTCCCGCTGCTCCTGGCTCAGTCCCTCTCCATACTTGGCACCTCTGAACCCCACAGCTGCCAGCTGGGACTGAGCCGTCCATGGCGATGTTAGGCAGAGCTCAGAAAAAACGCTGCTGGAGCTCAGATAGAATGGTTTCAGGCCTCCAGTAGATGCCCCACTGTCACCAGCAGACCTCCCTGAGTCCGATAGATACCCCTGTGTCTGCTGTGGATGTCGTAGCATTTAGTTAACACACACACACATACACACAGACATACACCAGCCCACTTCTGGCTTTAGGCCTGGGCCATAGCAAACACCAGCAGTATTTGCCATGTCTCTCCTATGTTGTTTTGAGCTTCTCTTACTCTGAAAATGTTATTTAATGTAATGTATTGCCAGGGTTGGGGAGTAACGGATTACATGTAACGCCGTTACGTAATCAGATTACAAAAAAACAGTAACTGTAATCCGTTACAGTACAATTTAAAATATGTAATCTAGATTACAGTTAGATTTGCATAGTAACGGGGGTTACAGACGTGATTACAATCACCCCTCGCCTCCTCATCACTTTTACAAAATAGCTTTAAAAAAAGAAAAAGAAAAAAAGAAGTAGGCTAGTAAAACCAATTGCACGCAGCGCGCCAACAAGATTCCCACTGATGTGCTCGTTGGACCACAGCTGCCAGACAGACAGCGAGCAGCACGGGCATCATGGCAGAAATACCGCAATGTGCATTAAAATCCTGGAAATACCAGTATTTTTTTTATTTACCTGTCACAGAACCACAACAATATTACAGCACAGTGTAAACTATGCCTCCCAGCCAACAAAACCCTCTCGACGGCCAATGACTCAATGTCCAACCTGAAAAAGCATTTGCCGGTAAGTTAACGTTAGCTAATGTCAAACGTTAGGGTAGCTAACGTTAACCTTACTTCCACTGACAGCTAAATAAGCTAGTCTACAGTATAGCACTAATGTTCAACCAGAAAACCAGACCTAAGCGCCCATTCAGATTATTTTCACTCAATAGTGCCTGTCGGTGTTATTCAAGAGCTATAACTAACTGCCTGGGAAAACTGGTCAGTGGGTGCTTTATCCATAATATATAAGGCTGTTCGTCCACTGGCAAGCTGTATAGCTGAATAGCGTCAATCACAGCTGCAGAATGCATTAGAGCTGGAGTTTAGAGCTGGCTCCGACGTTTACACCTAACGTTAGCTACATTAGCAACGAGTGTCGTGTTTTGCAGACTGCAATTAACTAGCCAAGGCAAGATGACACGCACCCTAACCTCTTGGCATTAACACTTGCTCTAACTGGGCAGTCGCTGGGCAACTGCTGTTCTATGTTGTCAGCTCTAGAACACAGAAAAATAATAAATAATGTAGGATTTCTGGTGAAATACACAGTAGAGTACATTTTATTTAAAGTAATCCAAAAGTAACTGAAAGTAATCCCTTACTTTACTTTTAAAATGTGGTAATCGGATTACGTTACTGACTTCAATTTTTCACAAGTAACTTGTAACTGTAAGGGATTACTTTTTAAAAGTAACCTTCCCAACCCTGTGTATTGCTTTATAAATGTTCTTAGCTGGTAGACAAACATACTCCAGGAGCTTGCTCGATCGCCTTGTTGAGAGGGGTCAGGGAAGAATTTTTACAGCTCACTTATCTAGCCCCCAGGTGATTACTGTTTTTTTGCTTCCCTCTGGAATATGTAGGGGTGGGTCGTATGCCCACCTCCCTTGTTCTCTGTAAAGCGCATTGTGTTGCCTGAAATGCGCTATACAAATAAAGCTTTGATTGATTGATTGATTGATTGATAATCGAAAGCAATGTGTAGTGTGTAGCGGTGAAAAGAAGGCAATACGATAGGCTAGTATTTTGATGCCTTTGAGCTGTAAACCTCGGGGGTCTGTAGTGTCTGATGAAGCCCCAGAGCTCTCCCGCGTTCTTATGTAAGGCAAACTGGCAAAATGGCAGCTGCTGAAACATCCACTGAGATGGCAGAGAGGGATGGGGAATCTGTACAAATTGCGAACTTTTTTTCACAGTAAAAGATACGGTAGCACTGTGCAACACCGTCTGCACGGTAGCCATTTTGTTGTAACATCCTATGATCCTATTGGCAACTAGCCTTCCCCTGTTTGGGATGTTTATGCATTCCTATAAGACAGCAGGAGTCCTTTTACACATTGTGGTGATAAGGTTGATAATTACTATATCTGCATAAAGTCAGTGTATCAACTGAATGCGTGGAGAGAACAAATGTTGGGTTTATGGCATACAGTAGGCATGTGGTTGAAAGCAGTTGTACTTAGACGAGTGTGCGCATGTGCGCACGCACACACACACACACACACACACACACACACACACACACACACTTTCAGTCTTTCTCCCTAGAATGGAGTGGGTGTGTTCATGTACTGTACTAAGCAATGTTTCTGTTGGCAGGGACAGTGATACACACACACACGTGCGCACGCACACACACTGACAGGGTAAATATGTTTTGGGGGGGGATACCCAGACACCTTGTCATCATCACCCAGTCTCCAAACGCTGATGATGCATGGCTCTCTTTCACAGGTCGATCAGTCTGTCTGCCGGCGAAAGGAGAAAGTGCTCTATTACATAATGGTATTAGATAAGTCTCACCCGTATGCGTCCAGCATAGTAACCCCCCCCCCCCCCCCCAAAGCCTCTACACCCCGCAACTAAGGTGACCTGCTACCAGTCCCAACTGTTCCCACACACAAATGTCACCGTGTTCCACACGGCCTGGACGGTGTGCCCCGCCACCGCCGCCCTCCTCCTCATTTTGTTCTAGCACATACAGTGACCGTCACTCCGGAGGAGGTTCAGTACATGTGGAAAATCAATAACAGGATCCGGCCCACAGGTCTACTACAGGTCGTGATCATCAACAATCTCCCAGACAGATATTCGTATATTAGTACGGTGAAACCAATGATGAGATGAAAATCCAACATGTTTAAAGTTCCATTCGATCAATCAGAATCAGAACTTGTTTTATTGTTGTTGTAGTTTTTCAACATACTAGGGATTTGTTTTCAGGCATGGTGCATAACATGGAGATGACATTGGACAGGGTGCAGGGACGAGACAGTGCAAAGAGTGCAAAGAGAAAAATACTAGTGCAAAATAGGATAAGAGTATAAACAATATACAAAATTTAGTGCGGTCAGTGTATATACAGTGAATATGCAGAGAGTAATGTGTATGTGTACCAAGGTTATAACAGTTTTGCTTTTTTCATTAGTTTTTATTTTTATATCGTTTTAACTTTTTGTTTTCAATTTCAGTTTAGTTTTGATTAGTTTTAAAGCAGGTTTGCTAGTTTTTTTTTTTTTTTTTTTTTTAAATGCTTAGTCTTAGTTTAGTTTTTATTAGTTTCAGTATTAGTTTTAGTTTTTTTTTCTTCTGCGCTAGCCTTGTGAGACCATCCTGATCTTGTGAGCTCACATTATTTCATTCTGTGTGAAACAAACCATCTGGTGCACGTCAGGTTACTTCTGCGCAGGGGCACAGCTCAAGAAAGATGGAGGATAGAATTCATATCCACCCAAAATACTAGGCTTATGTATGAAATGAAAAAGACTAAAACTAAGGACATTTTCTCAATAATTTTAGTTTATTTTAGTTAGTTTTGTAAACACACAATACAGTTTTAGTTAGTTATCGTTTTTTTGTAAAGCTTAGTTTTTGTTTTTATTTCAGTTAACTAAAATGTTTTTTCACACCTAGTTTTCGTTTTTTAGTTAGTTTTCGTTAACTATAATAACCTTGATGTGTACAGTATATGGTGTGTGTGGTGTGATATGAGAGTGTGGTGCGTTCGGTGGTCATTTGCAAGTGTCTCTCAACGGTGGCCGGGTCCGGGGTGGGGTGAGGTCTGGGCTGGGCGAGTCAGAGGGGGACTCGAGCCTCGTTGATGAGGTTTGTGGTCGTGGGGAAGAAGCTGTCTCTGTGGCGTGCGGCCGTGGTCCTGACGGACCGCCGCCTCCTGTCTGAGGGGAGTGGCGTGAAGAAAGGGTCGATTTTCAAAAGTTGCAAAAGACAACAAAGAAGCCACAATCGAGACTAGATACAAATCTACAATAGATACCACACTTTCCAGAAATTAAAATACACAAGAGTCATAAACAAAGTCCTAATTCATATTGTTCATTTGCGTACATTTCAATCATTAAGCAGACACCTTTATCTAAAGCGACTTACAATTACGAGTTAGTGTTAAGTGTCTTTCTCAGGGGCACAACAGTAGGCAATGGCTGCTGGGGAATCACTTGTCAAGTGGACGTGCCAAGTCACGAACCAGGCGCTCTCTAACCGCTGGATTACTCACCACCCTTGCTACAGAGCATTCTGAAACGTTACCTCACACCAGCGCGTTATATAACCAATGAATAATACATTGACCAAGTTATTTCTCCACCCCCACTGTGCAAAATTGAGGTTGCTAGTTTTCCAGATAAATGTCCCCTCTGGCTTTGGAACGAACAGGAATAGGTCAGGGGGGATTAATGAATAAGGTAGACGTGATGTAAAGTCTCCACATGGCGTTACCACATGGCGAGTCCCAGCAGGGCGGAGGGTTTGTGTACCTGGCCCTGATTCGTCACGGGATGGAGCTCTTCTTTCTAAACCGGCTGGGCCGGACGACTGGCGGACATTGACCAGCAGAGCACACCTAGATCACAATCAGACCTGGGCCCAAATACTATTTGCAATCTCTTCAATTACTTTAGCATTTGCTTGAGTCTGCCTGGAGTGTCGGGTGGATGGGGGTTGCGTTTCTGGGAACAGCCTATCGGTTCTGTTGTGCCAGACAAAAGCGATCAAGCGCAGATTAGTGATACATGATTTCAAATAGTTATTGGAACCGAATGGTCAGAATACCAGGTGAAAGGGGATCAAATTAGAAATAAATGTATGAAAGAAAAAAAGAAGGAAAAAAGAATACCATTGATTGATCTTGCCTGGCAAAATGGAACCAATGAGCTACAAACCTCCTCTGTCTGACACTACACTCAAGCAAACTCATCAACGTTCTTGAAGACTCCAAAGCTACATGTGCCCCAGCTGTTCTGCAGAGCCAGTGGTTATGGCCCAGATAGCAAGCGGATCTGGGCCATATACAGGCCAGATCTGGCCCTTATGGCTTAGTTCCGGCCCATATATGGCCCAGAATCATTACACATCCGCTTGCTATCTGGGGGTTGACGCTGTGCTGTGTGACAAACCTCTAGACTTCTGAAGGCATTTTGATGCAAGTGGGTCTTGTTATAACCGCTGATTATTGATGTATGATTATAGCATTGGAGCCAAGGTAGATGAACACAGCTGAGACCCACCACAGGGACCGACTGCTGGATTAGAGTACTAATGGACCAAAGCTGGCCTGTCCCCAATGCTGGATAGGACCTTCTGTGATGTGGTCCGCGTTGTTATAATCAATATGAGATGGGCTTCTCAAATGACAAAATCAAACAGCACCTCCAAATGGATCTAGCCTCCTCTGACCACACTTTTTGTTAGCGTCTGAAAATAGCCACACTACCCCCGTGAGAGGCTCCTAGGACTGTGGTAATTGATCATTTGAGCATCTAATCATTTTATTGTACAAATTGGCACATATAACTATAATACTGCCAGAGAGAGAGAGAGAGAATGCTTTTGAATGCATGTGTGTATGACTGTTTGTATGATTGTGCACGGACACGTGTGTGTGTGTGTGTGTGTGTGTGTGTGGGTGCTAATGGTCTAAAAATAATGCCAAGTGATCCAGCTCTGCCTGATGGCTAATTCAATGAAGGACTAAGCAGAAGGGCCTCTATTTCAGTCCCCCTCCTCTCCGAAATGACGGCCTGTCTGTGCTAACCCAATAATGGATCCGAGGGCATCATTAATGTTGTGCGTAGCACTGACTTTTTCTCAGGCTGATCATGAAATGTCTTGTCCTCTGGATATTATGGCTATATTATTAATGGCTATATTATATTATGGCTATATTATTAAAGATATTAAGCGGAATGTGATTACTGACCAGCTCATTATTATTGGACAGCCAGAGATCCAGTACCTTTAAGATCAATGGATTAGTTTAGTTTAGTATCATGTTTGAGCGATGATGATTACTGATGATGATGATGACATACTACTTTGAGGAGTCTGCTTATAGTATATTAAGTCATTGTCATCCTTCAAGATAAATTAACATTATAACCAGAGGTGAAAAACCTGGCTTCAGAAAGTAAAAATGTTAATCGTGTAGAGTTCCACCCATGCACTGGTTAGAGCAAATACATTGCTAGTGCATTTGTGAAACAACTGCTTGGTTACTATGTTTACTTAAGCTGAGTTTTACACCTCTGGTTAAAATGCTGAGGGTTATTGACTTTCAAGGCACCGAGCGATGAGAAGCACACCTTTTAGTAAAATAGTTTTCAGAACATTGGTTTGAAATATTGCTAGGCTACATTGCTGAAGAACGGATACTAGTTTCACCTAAAGCGTTGTTTAGAGATTAGCTTTCCAGAGAGGAAACCATGTAGACTATGGCATCCTTTACATATCTCCATGGCGACAGTGACTTGGTGGACTGCTGGCGTGTGCCGTTGCTAAGTGCTGGCTTACTGGCTCAGAGAGGACCTTTCTGTGGCCTCCGCTCTCACTCTGTGCTGCCCTGCTCTTCTCCCGGGTGTCTAGTCAGATGCCTGTTAGGTTGTGTGACTTGAGCATATGGGCATAGAGACAGACGACTATATTTATCATTTGATGCTCTGGGTGTGTTATAAATGCTCTAAGTGTGTTAGAAAACAGATGAACATGCCAGATGTACAGTATTGTTTTACATTGCTGCATACACGCTGTATTACGGTATGCAATTGTGTGTGTCTTTTTACCGGTCCATAACACGAACCAGAACTTATCTGATGCAAAACACACAGGGAGACACACGTACAGTGTAAAAACGCACTTGCAGACACACGCGCACACACACACGCATACACATGCACACACACACACACACACACACACACACACACACACACACACACACACACACACACACACACACACTTTCTGTCTCTCTGCCTTCCTGTCCATCTCTCTCCCTCTCTCTCTCTCTGATATACACACACACACACACACATTCATATGCACTCTCTTATTCTCCGCCTGTCTCAAATATCTTTACACCCTAAGCTGTCGCATGCTGTGTAATTAAAACTAAGCACATAATAACCTAGAAGTACCTTCTATATCTGGCTCTTGTCTAACAGCAGCTGTGATTCAGCCTGGTAATGAGCATGCAAATCACCATTACTGTCACGCAGTATAATAGAACCAGTGTCCCTCTAAAGCAATATTTTCTGATGAATATTGCCTTGTTCCATTTCCCCACTTCCCCATTTCCCTGGGATGAATAAAATATGTTCTGAAATTGTCGATCAGTTCACTGGGCGTAATGGATGTGGGTGATATTGCTTTCTATATTTGGCACAGATGTGTAATTTAATTACTCCAATTTCCCCTTGGGGATCAATAAAGTAGCTACCTACTGATCTTTCTACCCACCATCAATACTGCACCGTTGCCTGGAGGAACACTGATTGATGGAAGCCCAGCTCATAAACAAGGCGCCATGAAGTTCAGCTGTGGTTCAGCCAAGCTCACGAGCGATGGCATCTCCACTGACTACACAACAGAGAAAGAGAGGGAGTGAGAAAGAAAAACAGAGAGAGAGAGAGAGAGAGAGAGTGTGTGTGTTAGTTAGAGAAGGAGGGAGAGAAGTCAGAAAGTTTGAGAAAGGGTGCGAGCCAGTGCGTAAGAGTACTGCATGTGAGAGAGTGCATGAATGTGTTTCATGTATTGTAGCCTGTGTCCCTGTGTGCGTAGAGTACTGAGTGTGAATGTAGCACTTACATGGGAAGGACCACAGATGTCATGGCGACTGCGTGCTAGGACTGTTGATGTGCAGCAACCAGAGAGAGGCCAATAGGCAGTGTCAGGCATATATAAACCTGAGACGAAGGAATAGTTCTGTAAAACCAATAGTCAGTCTTCAGCAAACTATATCACCATGGCTACGTGCAAATATATCAGGGAGAAGAAACAAAGTCAGCGCATGGTGTACGTGCAGGAGGTGAATTATTATTACATAAGAGGAAAACATTTCACATGTTTACATTCTGTAGCAACTCATATCTCAGACCTGCATCGGGTCCAGTGTTGTAGTGGAGGGTATTCCGAGGTATAGGGAGTACCCACTTCTTTATGCATGGATCCACAGTATACCCACTTGTTTAAACACCACTAATGTAAAAACTATAACATTTCTGCTACAGTATACCCACTTCTTTAGTCTTGATCGGGCCCATCTGTGACCAAATGCTGACCAGCTCCACCAGTCCTTTACTGGCTATGATGATTAGCTGGCCATCTGGCTTGCTGGTTATCTGGCTGCCTGGCTATCTGGCTGGCTGGTTGTCTGGCTGGTTATCTGGCTGGCTGGTTGTCTGTCTGGTTATCTGGCTTGCTGGGTGTCTGGCTGGTTATCTGGCTGACTGGTTGTCGGGCTGGTTATCTGGTGGGCTGGTTGTCTGGCTGGTTATCTGGCTGGCTGGTTATGTGGCTGGCTGGTTGTCTGGCTGGCTGGTTATGTGGCTGGCTGGTTATGTGGCTGGCTGGTTGTCTGGCTGGCTGGTTATCTGGCTGGCTGGTTGTCTGGCTGGCTGGTTATTTGGCTGCCTGGCTATATGTCTGGCTGGTTATCTGGCTGGCTGGTTGTCTGGCTGGCTGGTTGTCTGGCTGGCTGGTTATCTGGTTGTCTGTCTGGCTGGCTGGTTAGTGGTCCGTCCAGATGCTGAGACTATACTGTAATTGTATAAATTGGTTGGAAAATAGGTTAAGTTTCTCAGTTTCTTTGTTCCATGTTCCAACAGACCTTCTATCCTCTTCATTGCCAGTGGGGTGCACTTGTCTGATGCGTGTTGTATATGTAATATAATGTATTCCTGCTTCTCCTACAGACAGACACACTCATGCACAAGTGAATGCACGTGAAACAATAGCCTACATAACAAACACATGATAAATGCCATTAAACAACTCAAATGTAGAACAGAATAAATAAACTTCATAATACTTTTAAGGGTTACCGTTATAAGCCAACATAAATGAATGGCTCCTATATTGAAGGACCCTTCATTCTATAACTCCCTCCTGGATACATTGGTGGGCTGTATCCAATTAACCCACTTCCCCAAGTTTCCAATGCGTGATCCAATTCATGCTTGATTTGGACAACAGCACAATGAAGCACGAAACTAGACGTTGAAGGTGAAGGGTATGGGGATGTGTGTGTGTGTGTGTGTGTGTGTGTGTGTGTGTGTGCTTGAATGGTCTGAAAATAGTTGATGTGATGAGGCCAAAGCTCTGTCTGAAGGTTGACAAAGAGTGTGTGTGTGTGTGTGTGTGTGTGTGTGTGTGTGTGTGTGTGTGTGTGTGTGTGTGCTTGAATGGTCTGAAAATAGTTGATGTGATGAGGCCAAAGCTCCGTCTGAAGGTTGACAAAGAGTGTATTATCACTATATCATCAAACAACCAATCAATCAAACATTATCTTTAGGACTTTACACAGAGGCAACACAATGCACTTCACAGAAGGGGGGGGGGGTACTGATCGTGACACTCATTTTCCAGAGAAAAAACAGTTCACTCATGTCATTTGAGTCAATATAGTAGAGCTGTAAAAAATAATACCAGTGTACGTGTCTGAACCTAACTGAATATCACTCCTCTCTCCATGTATTCTCCTTGTTTTGAGAGTCACAGAATGACAGTTGTAAATTTTTTACGTTAAATTGTAACATTAAAAAAACAGTCAGCAGCGCAGTGATACTTTTACAGATGATTTATCATCAATATCAGCACGGCTCAGAATGTCTCTCGACGAATGACAGTGCACGGTCGGAACTATCTGTTGTATAAACCCAGGTGGTGAAGTAAGCGGTGCAGGTTTATAAGCAATCTCTACTGCCCCCTGCTGGCCTGCAACTGTATTTGCTACTCCTGATTGGTCTAAATCTCATGCTATGAACGGACACTCACACAGAAGGACGGACACAGATGGCACGTATAAAAGCACATATAGAAAAGCACATATACAGTACGTGGTGGAGAATGGCCAAAAAAATATAACACTTGGCTGAGTAATAGGCCTACTCATCCTAGACTAACTAAATTCTGAAGCTCTTTATCTGGGGTACCAAACCTGACACATGACGTCATTCCAATCAGAACTGCCCAACAGAATTGGTTCTGTGTATACTACAAGAAATGGGTCAAGGGCTTGAGATCAATACAAGCTTTAGCAGAAACAACGCAACCAATGGAACATTCACAGTAACATGATGTGTTATCTTTGTGACAGCCTGACACAAAACAACATTGCTGACCGAAGAGCAAAATACAGCAACACATGCTATTTTCTCTTTTCCACCATGTCCATAACCAGTACAGTTTGTTTGACCCTTGTTCCTGACCTAGCACTTACACAAAATGGGACTTTTAAAACATTGTGTTTTCTACTGAAAATAAAAACCTTTGAAGCCACACATTGGGATGCTATTGCTTTCATGTGTCATATGTTGGTGTGTGTGTGTCATATTTACTATGGCAGAAAGAAAGCTTGATGTACACATACCAAATTGTCTATGTTGATCAGCGATGACCGGGGAACAAAGAGATCCGATCAACCAGAAGCTTTGTGCTGTGGAGAAAATGGCAAATCTCCACCAGTAGACCTCCTACTCACCACTACGTTTTTTGTTTTGTTTACGTGAGGTAATAGTACCGCCATTGTTTCTTGAAAGAATCTAATTTGACCCTGATCTCCAATACATTCCACGGAATGGGCATTTTCTACTCTCTTCTTGTCTCTTGATAAGATTATTGTACACTTATCTGCGTTAGTTGGTGTGATAAATCCCCATTGAACCGACAGAGCTATCCCCCTGAGCTGGAAATCACCCAGGAGGACCTTGAGGAGGGAGTCCTGTGCTCTTTTTTTAAGTGACCTTTTCCTTCAAAATAGGCCAACGGTTGCTTAGGACATGTAGTGTTGTAATACTCGAGACCGGTCTTGGTCTCGAGACCACTTTTTGAAGGTCTCGGTCTCGGAATCAACCGCATTTTTACTCGGTCTCGGCCTCGGACACAGGACTGGTCAAGACCACAACTGTGGGGATGCCTGTGCATTGTGTAATTTATTTGTTAACATCATTACTGTGTTTGGATGTAAAACTCCCCGATTCAAATGCAACGAAAATGGCAAATCTCCACTAGTAGACCTTCTACTCACCATTGTGTTTTTTGTTTTGTTTACGTGAGGTAATAGTACCGCCATTGTTTCTTGAAAGAATCTAATTTGACCCTGATCTCCAATACATTCCACGGAATGGGCATTTTCTACTCTCTTCTTGTCTCTTGATAAGATTATTGTACACTTATCTGCGTTAGTTGGTGTGATAAATCCCCATTGAACCGACAGAGCTATCCCCCTGAGCTGGAAATCACCCAGGAGGACCTTGAGGAGGGAGTCCTGTTCTCTTTTTTTAAGTGACCTTTTCCTTCAAAATAGGCCAACGGTTGCTTAGGACATGTAGTGTTGTAATACTCGAGACCGGTCTTGGTCTCGAGACCACTTTTTGAAGGTCTCGGTCTCGGAATCAACCGCATTTTTACTCGGTCTCGGCCTCGGACACAGGACTGGTCAAGACCACAACTGTGGGGATGCCTGTGCATTGTCTAATTTATTTTTTAACATCATTACTGTGTTTGGATGTAAAACTCCCCGATTCAAATGCAACCAATAACCTGTCACTAATTTGAAAAAAATTAACGGTTGTGTCATCAACCCGCCTCCCGCGCTCAGTCTAATAAAGTGACTGAGGATGAATTCATCCATCATAACATTTGGCTACGTAAATCACAAGGAATTTTTGTGCAAATCTGCACTAAGAAAAAAGCACAGAGCAGTGTGTAAATACTGTGATGCTACACTTACAAAGACTGCTGGGACCATGTCCACTTTAATTGTGTGTGTGGGTATTCTTCACTTGATAAAGAAGAGTGTGTGGTTTGTTGGTTGTGCTGGGTGTGTTTTGCCACAAACAAAATATTTTAGGGTCACCAAAATCCTAGGCCTCTGGCCTGGTCTTGGTCTTGACTTGGTCTCGCCCAGTCTTGTTCTTGTTCTTGACTCGTTGTCAACCCCTAAAAGTCTTGTCTTGGTCTCAATATACTCTGGTCTTGGTCTTGACTTGGTCTCGGGTTAGATGGTCTTGACTACAACACTAAGCACCTGCAAATTAACTTGACAAACACACAGCTCTGCTTTTATGAATCACTAGCTCTTAATAAATATTACTCTGCTGTTGGCTCCACTTCAGTTCACACATCAGAAGAACACTAGTGAGCTGTATACAGAGAACCTCGTCTCTGAGATGTTCTTCAGTCTAACATGCTGGTCTACATCCAGATAATCACACGGCAGTATATATTTGACATGAATGTGAAATGGCACACACATGGTTAATGTCCTATCAAAACAAGGGGAATGACCCAGAGTATTCATGTCATATCATATCATATTGGTCAGTACGGTGAACAGGTGAGGCCTCACTCACAAGCAGCTGGGACCTAACCTGTGGGCTCAGCGCTGTTCTCATTTGTGACCAGGTGTGAATGTGCAGAGATCCTCTAATCTCCTGTCCTCTCTGTCCCGGGGATGGTCATCGCGACGCCTCGCTAAAGAAGCTTGTGGCACGTGTCCCTGTATGCATCACAACACAGTGATTGAATAACTGACCAATGATCGTGGCCTTTGCCCCGCTCCAGCCCGTCGTGGTTACACAAACCGTAGTCTCATCCTATCCCACACACACACACACACACACACACACACACACACACACACACACACACACACACACACACATACACACACACACACACACACACACACACACACACACACAAAAACAAGACAGACACACACACAGACAGGCAGAGCTGTGTCCCAGGTAGGGAGGTGACACAGAGGCAATGACTGGTTAGTGAGTAAAATTGTCAAATGGATTCTGAGTCACTGATGCCCGGCTCTATCTTTAGATGTCTGTTCGGTGCTTGGATCCACACACAGGGTGGTCAATACTCATCAGATTGCAGGCTCTGAGGTAGTGGAAAGATACTCAGCACTAAGTTTCACTGTGACCTCAGTTCACTATAGAACCCCCTCACCCACCGGATGGGTTTCGATGAGTGGAAACAGAACCTGAGCCCAGCCAGTCTCCATCAATCAACCTGGTCTCCATCTACCCAGACTGTGAAGAGTATCTATTCATTCTTATGCACCCAGGCTGTACATAATCTTTTTTTTTCCTTTCATCATACCTCCCTCTCTACCCTTGCCCCAGTACTTCCAGCCATGCTCAAGTCAAAATAGTGTAAAATGAACAACAAAATAGAGTCAAGGTAATGATAGCATCAAACAACAACAACAATGCAGAAAAAAAATATTTAGAAGAAAATACATGAATAAAAGTACATGCGTTAATTCTGATGAAATCCAAGCGTTCCACACCTCTGTTCTGGTGCAGAGAAATACAGTCTCAACAGGCAGCTGAAGCTTGTAAGTGTGTCAAAGCGCCCTCCCGCGGTGGGAAGTGTCATAGCGCCCTTCCCACGCTCCCGTGGAGGCGCTGATGCAGACTGACTGCGAATACTGCTGGCTTCAGAAACTGACGACCGGTGCATGCATGTTACTTTAAAACTGTCACGAGACGTTTGAGAGTTTAAGCCTATATGAATGTCAGCATATTGTATTAGTAGCCTATTTTTGGGTGCACAAGCTCCTCACCATCATCATCACCACAACAATCAACAACAATATTGCCCTTAATTGGCTTAGTTAATTCCAAAGGTTACACATGCACAGAAAAGAATTACAAGGAAACAAAGGACTAAAAATGAATTCCCTCGCCCTTGCCTTTATTAATTTCAAAACACGCACGCAATTCACAAGCGAATAAGAAAAATATAAAGTTTGAGCTCCAAATGTGCCTATGCATGTGCAAATAATATTTTACGCATGCCACAAATGGGGTACGTTTTTGAAAACACATTTAAGTTCCCATCAGAAAAAGCATTAGGATTATTCATCACTTGCTCTAGGGTCCGGACAGGCTGACGCAAAATCAAGACCGCATATTCTAATTAGAAGACTTTCTCTCCAAACCCGATACGTAAAAGGATGACGCGCTGGGTAGGAGTGGTCACCGTTGGTCATATAAATATATCCAGCCGTCCCTTGGTTAGTCAGAGCAACTAGTGGGAACCGAACAGGAGCTATACTCAGTATCTATCTCGCTATCGCACAGTAGGCTACCCTTCCTCCTGGTGCAAGCATGATCAAGAAAATGTCTCCTTCCGAGAACGAGTTTGACATCCCGGCCAAGAATTGCCACAGGATGGTAATCCTGGGCTCCACAAAAGTTGGCAAGACAGCCATCATCTCCCGGTTTCTGAACGAGAGATTCGATGACCAATACACACCAACAATTGAGGACTTTCATAGAAAATTCTACAGCATCAAAGGAGATGTGTACCAGTTGGACATTTTGGACACCTCTGGGAACCACCCCTTCCCCGCAATGAGGAGACTTTCTATTCTTACTGGTAAGTTGCAGTAGCCATAGCCTATAGCAATGCATATAATATATCCTGTATCGATCTCACGCACTTATGAATGCATATGCAATATCGGTCGTGGTATTGACTGCCTTTCCTTTCTCTTTTCAGGTGATGTGTTCATCTTGGTGTTTAGCCTCGACAACAGAGATTCATTCCATGAGGTGCAGCGCTTGAAGCGGCAAATTTACGAGACCAAGTCCTGCCTCAAAAACAAGACCAAGGAGAACGTGGACGTCCCGCTGGTCATATGCGGCAACAAGTGTGACCACGAGTTTTACCGGGAGGTTCAGGTGGAGGAGATCGAGCAGCTCGTCGCCGGAGACGAGCAGTGCGCCTACTTTGAGATCTCGGCTAAACGGAACACTAATGTCGACCAAATGTTTCAGACTCTCTTTACCATGGCCAAACTGCCCAACGAGATGAGCCCGGACCGTCACCGTAAAGTTTCTCTGCAGTACTGTGAAGTACTCCACCGAAAGTCGTTCAGAAGTAAGAAGTTAAAAGACGGACACGCGTACGGGATTGTGGCACCTTTTGCACGGCGACCAAGCGTGCACAGTGACTTGATGTACATTAAAGAGAAAGCTATCGGTGGCAGCCAAAGCAAAGAGAAAGACAGGTGTACCATCTGCTGAGGAGCCTAATGTGCAGGACACTTGCTATGAGATGTGCTACAAGCGACGGGGAGTGAATCCAACACTGGCGTCTTGTTCTGAAGCTAACAATCCTGAAACATTCATGAGTTGTGCCAGCGCTTTTACGGAGCACGGACAGAGATCAGGGTAGCCTACTACCTGGCGCTGTGGCTCCAGAGAACTTGCAGAGATGTGTTCTCGTCAATGTTGTAGGTTGGCCTATAATCTGCCTCTACTGAATGAAACATGTAGCTTGCCAACGAGATGGCACTTTGTGGACGCGTTTACATTTTTGCTATTTTTCTATACGGGACAGAACTTGAATGACGTGGTGCATTATGAACAAATCTGATGAATGTATATTTATTCTTCTTTGTGAATAGTCACTTTTTTAAAGGAAAATACGAATGGAGAAAATAAAAATGATTGAAAAGTATAAACCTGTTTGATCTTTTTTTCAATGATTAGCTGACAATTACATTAATCATTTAGCAGATGCTTTTATCCAAAGCGACTTACAATATGTATTGCATATATCGTAGGTAGCCTAGTCAGTGCAGGCTAATAGGCTACTCTCCAGAACTCTCACTTGTTTAGAGGTGAGATACACTAAGAGCATAATCTAGTGAAGCCCAAGTGCAAGGAAAGCAAAATATAAATAGCCAACAATAGGTGCTAACAAACTCTGAAAATAACACCTAGCACATCCAATGAATTATTGCAAAAACACGATATCACACCTCAAATCAAGATTGGCAGATGCTTTAGATGTAGCCTGAAACTAATCAGTTACTGACATTAATGGAACAGTGCCTATGCAATATTTTACATTAGGGTTAGCTTTGACTGTTTAAATTAGGCCAATAACTTATCTATGGAGTTACAAATTGACCCTCTAATGAAAAACAAACTTGATCTCTGCAGACCTTATTTTATTTTTTTACACAAAAAGTAGAAAAGGGACACAAAACGATAAATAGCTATAAAAGAGCCGGCCGCTGATTTAATAGCCTATGTTAGGCTATAAAATGAAGTCCGCATTGCTGGTATTGCTTTTCATTTGACAATGCCAAATGATTGGTAAATTCACAAGCTTGAAGATGCAGAATTCCATAATTGAACCATTTAAATAAATCAATATGAACTTGGACGTTTTCGCGAAACGAGGCTCATTTAGCCTAAGTGTTCATCAACATTCGTCATTCCTTGTGGAAATAAAAACCACCCCCAACCCGCCTGTCTGAGTCTTCCCAGCAGTCCGTTCAAGTCTTTCACGATGCTTTGGGTACGTCAAACATACACAGGCTCTTGTACTTCTGTAACAACTGGTTCTTGGTGCGAACTTGCTCCCTCAGAGTCGCAAGCTGCTGCTGCTGCTCTCCTGGGCTGGTGTCTATTCCGGGCATGGTAGAGATCTGCTCCCGCGCCTCTTGGATCTTTACCTTGAGCTTGGCCAGTTCTTGATGCACATCCTGGCTATCTTTGTCCATGCTTATGGGATAGACGGAGAAACAGGCATGATATTCAGCTGTAGGAGAAATAGCCTAAGAGTAGACTGCCGTCTCATATGTCCATATGGTTATTATAGCTAGCATATTACGATACCTAACCCACACTAGCTGGCAAGCTAGCTGTGTCGAATCATGTCTGCATAAGTAAAACACAACGGCCCACGGCCAGTAACTTTAAATATACTAAAAACATTATACAAATACACGTATATCCGAACCTTACCATTTTATAATGTCATGAACTAAAGGCAGTAAAGAGCAATCCTCGCTTTCCTTCTCTCTCTTTGTTTGCGCCACCGCCATCACTGTCGCACTGTATGAACCGGCGCTTACAAAACACGTCATCAAGTCAGGATGCTGAGGAGAATGGTCAATTTTCAGATTTAATTTTCACTAGGATAACAGACATATAAAACATTTGGATGAGCATTTCCGTTTTTATATATTGTTAAAGCCTTTTTAATCTAACTGAATTCCAGTGTCAAACATTTAGACTTATAAGTGACTGAACAAGGCTTTGTGACACCAAATGCACAATGCCTGAGAATAATTGCATATTGCAGTCACAATACAATCATATCCCAGCCCATATCACTTTATGAGCTTTATCCTTTATGCGAAGAAAGCATATTCCTCATCAAATCACTATAGAAACCATCAGTAGCCTTATTTGAACACAGATGTGTGAGCCATGTCTGCATCCCCCTACCGTTCTCTTTGCTCTCATGCAGACTGGTCCCCGAGCCGGCCTGTGCAAACACAGCCTGGGTGAAAATGTGCAAGTTGAGCATGAATATATAGGCTAATGCTGTGCAACCATCCACCAATGTTTACAGTTTGGATTGGTGTAAGTGTTATATTGAGGTCATGCGAGTGAAGGTGCACTCAAGCCTGCAAATATAAAGATGAATGTTGTCATTTATTAAAGAAACAAGCGATAAAAGGGAAAAAAAGAGACGGGCGCGTGTGTGTCTGGCATAGAGTTACGTCAGACCCCTCTCTTCACGCCGTGTGTCTCTGGAGAGCTGTTGGAGTAAGATACCAGACATGACCCGGTAACCTTATCATTATTGCACCTCTTGCTCTTACCGAGTACATATACAATTGCAACACTATTTGTGACCAATATTAGCCTACCTGCGTTCACCTATCTGCACCCACTCACATCCTCCTAGACCTTACCCTCTGCGGTCAGGTCAACGTGACAAACTTATCTTCAGGCCCATTCCAAGCCTAACAATTGTTGAATAATGCTCTAATCATATGTTTGATGATTGATAACAAGGGGTGGTATTGTTACAGCATCAGCTGGTTTGTGGTTAGCAAATGTAGTGTTCCTTTTTTCGGCATCTGCGTATGAGGATGATTATGGGTGTGAACACCCAAGCTAAGTGGTAAAAGATAGGTTTGCCAAAAGAAATACATCTTGCTCCATGATTATGGATAAGATAACTTTTTTTTTCCAATCCCATCTTTATGGTGAGGTATTTTGGTTGCACTGGAAAAAAAACTATTTTTACATTGACTATTCTGCATTTAAAGTAATCATCAATCATCATTTATGGATGGACTTGGCTTGGTAAAAACCTGATATACCCGATATCATCTGCTAACTGTGTCACCATCATTAGTCTGTACAAACCTATAGAGAGATCTGGACAAGCACTTGTTAAGCCACAGGTGTACCGCAGGTGGGCAGTCGTATGGGATCATTATTTTGTCCTGGCATAATCTCTCAGTATTCTCTTCATCCTGCCTGACCCATATCTGTAGAACTGCCTGCTCTAATTAGCACAGGGAAAAGATCACACACACACACACACACACACACACACACACACACACACACACACACACACACACACACACACACATACACACACACACACACACACACACACACACACACACTCTCTCTCTCTCTTACATACACACAGACTCACATACACACACACTCACACACAGACACACACTCACATACACCTGCTGGGGGTTATAGAGAGCAGGCCTCATACAGTACACACATACAGTACACACAAACACACTCACACACACACACACACACACACACTAATGCACATAGACACTCACACACTCACATACACCTGCAGGGGGTTATAGAGAGCAGGCCTCATTAGCCATTCTCTGCACCATAATATAGGAGCAGTAAGTGTACAAAGATTACAATAACATGTCTCTGCCTGATTCAGACTGTATGTTGACATACTGTATTTCTATAATTTCAACTGAGCAATTTTGAGATTGTATGATGGTATGATTTCTCTCTCTCTCTCTCTCTCTCTCTCTCTCTCTCACACACACACACACACACACACACACACACACACACACACACAAATACACACACACACGCACACACACACACACACACACTGACCTAGATGTGATCGTGCATGGCATTTTGTTATCCAAGATGCATTTTGTTCATCAATGTTACTGGGACGTGTGACACCACTATAACCCTGCAGTGCAGAGTGTAGAAAGAGTAAAATTATATAATTATATCATTATATAACATTATGATATCCGCGATATATGCGCACACGCGCACACACACACACACACACACACACACGCATGCACGCAAGCACACACACAGATTCCCACTGTGACCCATATTTTAGGATGCATGGCATTACAGTATGTTACACAAGATGCATTCTGTACATCAATTTTATCGGAAACTTTGACACCTTATAACTGGGTCACAGAATTCTCTCTCTACCTCCACATACGGTCATTGCACAAAGGCATAGCCAACACTCATTGGATTTATTATTTCATAAAGAACTGAAAGGATTTGACCTAATCTCTAACCTTGCACACATGTCTGAATTAACCCATTTACTGGTCTTAAATGGGCCCAGGAAGTGTACAGTCTAACGTCCAGATCAAGAATCTGAAGCACAGTTAGAATAGAAACGTGTCACAAATTGACAATAACATACTGGAAGAACACAATATAATTCTCATAGCTTATACCTTTCTGATTAAAATGAACTTAATTAAATTGTCATTTAGAATCACGGCTACAGTATGTGGCAATGTTCCTTCAGTGCACCTCAGTGCATTCAGGGAATGTGCCAAACCCTCTCTCTACTGTACAGTAGGTCGTCCTCGGACATGCCCTCCGTTGGCGCTTCCATCCCGATCCTCCAACTTTCCGCTCCTGCATCCTTCTTAAGTACGTCCATGTACGTACAGTATGTCCATGTATGTTATTGTGGGACGCCCTCGTGATCGATGCCCGTGTGTCGGCTCTCACAGTTTACTGGCTGGGCGTTCCTGATGTCTCTGGCAGTGACCAGACAGCCTCATTGTCCTGGCTGCTATTTTCTCACTCACCGTTGGTGACCCCCCCCCCCCCCCCACCCCACCGTACAGATCCTTATTGGTAACATGCTCATTCTTATACCGCGCGCGACATTCTGGTGTAGCACCCATCTAGGGACTTCTGCAGGGTAGGCTTCAGGGTCCAGCATTCACATGAGAACAGACTCTACCGTCGTGTTGAAGAGGCTGAGTTTGATTTGTCGGGTTCCACACACCGGCCATGCTGTTCAAAGCCTTCCACGCAAGCCCCTTCCTCACTTTGAGGTTTTGCTTGGATGAGTTGACCCATGGGCCCAGATATTTGACGTCATTGACTTCCTTCAGAGCAGTGCCTCCTGTTGTTGTTAGTGGTGGATGGTCCGAGTGAATATTGTAGACTTCCTCGGTTTTCTTGGCATTTAGCCAAAGGCCAACCATGGCACACTCTGTCTCCATTCTGGACAGGACTTCCTGTGCTTGCTCTACGTAGTCGGAGAGCAGGCTGATGTCATCCGCGAAGTCCAATTATGTTAGAACTACAGCTGGGTGTCATCTCGACCCTGTGCACATGGTCTCTATGGCCCGGCGTAGATAAAGAGGGACACTGTTGGTATCTTCATAATTTTGGAGTTCACTCCCATTGTCCGGGAATACCCTCTCGTGTTTTTGCTTCAAAGAATGACTGAAAATGTATATGTCCATGGTATACAGTATATAGCTTGGTTTTGATCTTGAGAGTCTGTCTGTTTATCTTTTAATTCCAACACAGCAGTTTTTACTTGGTGTAGTTACCTGTGATAGACACTGACTATGGTATTACAATAAAACTGTGTTTGTAAGATTGAGTAAATGGTTAATTAAATATAGTTAATACATAATCTATTAACTATCAGGGAACATCTCACTAGTACTGTAGATATTTTTGTCATCTGAGTATCTGGTTGTGTTTTCCAGGCTGTGTTGATGGACAACACATGAGCTGTCATCAGTTTGCTTACTGTAGTCCTATCACATAAACTTAATGAAATCCCTAGTCAGCTGTGAATCATTTACAGTATGAAAGGTAGGCTACAGCTTTTCATTAATGACACCTCCGCTGTGATCTGCGTAGAGGGTTGAATCAGACAGAACTGAATATAGCAGTGTTTTTCTTATCTCTATGGTTCTAGCATTTTTTCATAAAATCTCTGATATTCATAAAATCTATTTTACTACTACAAAATCAGACCTGGAGGACGTGAAGTGCAGACAAGAGGACATTTGAGAGAATTAAAAGGCAAATGTTTAGTGAATATACACCTGCAAACATGATCCATATCAATCACCAAGGCTGTTGTTGTGACATTATGTACAGTAATATGTCTCATGAGTCGGGAAGGATTTCTAAATGCACTCGTCGGGGGAATTCCGACCCCCTGGTTTAAGGGCTGCAGTGGCCTGTGGAAATGCGTAGGAAGCCGAGTGAAACGGAACGTCCTGTCACAGAGCCCAGATGCTGCGCGTGACGTCTGTCAAACTACTGGAATCAAGGCAGCGTCTCGAAGCCTGGACTTGGCTGCGTGAGTGAGCAGAGAGAGTTATAACCAAGCCACTTAAGGTCAATTTGAGGTGCTTGTCTGTTACAGCAGCTTCACTTAAAGGAGTAGTAAAGGGGAAATCATGTTTAACCCTGTTTTAAGGTTACTTATGATCATATATAATGGTTCAGATCAAAATGTTTCAAAAACTAGCACTTTTAAGAAAGTCTGATAATTGCTCTACCACCTTTTAGGTCATACAATGGATGTGGGTGGGCAGCGTGAAAAATCATTAAAAAACATTTTAAACATGTTAAACTCTCGATTTCAAAGACAAGAAGCTCACCGAGGGGGTAATTGGTGTCTGTTGGTCTTCTGACATCAAATTCGCCGCAAAGTATGAATCCTGTAGGGTTTTATTGATCATTTTATGAAATCCATTGACTTGTATTGAAGCGACCGTTGTGTGTAGATCAATCCGCAGAGGGGATTCAGGAAGCGGAACTACTTCAAGGCATTGCGCGAGATCGGAATCAGTTCAAGCGGAAGTTTACACACGTGTGTGCTGCGACTAAATAGTTATATGCTAAATATTTTTAAAAAGTCTTTCCAGATGAACTAGAATCTTACTTTATGGCAAATTATATGTCAGAACGCCAACTAACACCTCGGTGAGTTTCTTGTCTTTGAAATTGAGAGTTTAACATGTTTTTTGAATGATTTTTCACGGTGCCCACCCACATCCATTGTATGACCAAAACGGTGGTAGAGCAATTATCAGACTTTCTCAAAAGTGCTAGTTTTGTCAACGTTTTGATCTGAACCATTGTATATGATCATAAGTAACATTAAAACAGGACTAAACATGATTTCCCCTTTACTACTCCTTTAAAAGTTGACACCAGTCCCTATTTCTTATTCCCTGTGCGGTGAAGGCAGGAAAGTGGATCGTGAAAATGCATCTCGGCGCTTTTCTCAGCATGTCCCCTCAAACATCCTGGCTTAGTGTCGAGGTGCTGTACGGTAGCTCATCCCTCAACACAATCCCTCGACACTCCCAAGCGTGGGAGTTGACCCAGGACGCAGAGGGTCGCAGAGAGCTGCGTTCTCTCACCATACCCCAGGGGGTCTTCGGTTCCAGCGCGTACATAACAGCCCAGTTCACAGGGGAAGCCTCCCCTCCCTACAGTAGCTAGCCCCTCTGCCCCCCCCCCTTGTGCCTCTCTCTCGGCTGCGTCCAATCACAGGGGCCGCTCACTCGCCAGTGGTCGCCCTCAAACTCCTCCCTCTCTGCAGCCGTGGAAGTGAGGCGCGCAGTCAGCGCTGGTAATGTGGTGTGACTGTGATAGCAGCTCTTAGTGTTGTGAGGAAAACATCACGAGAAACTTCTGTCATATTGTACCATCCCACCACAAAAGAAAGTGTTGATTGCTTTGATGATGTGGGACCGTCGTGGTCCAGTAATACCCACCCTGTGTTTAACTACTTTTCTTCCAAGTAAAATGACTCACTCCCTAAACTGCCTTCAAGACGTCAGCTGGAGACTTTCTGTGTTTGTGTGCGCAGAAGGAGTAAAACCCATTTGATTGTGGGGAGCAATGGAAATACATTTAGCCTTGTTGAAAATGGTCGTCGCATGACACACACACACGCACAAAACAAACCGCAAGCAAAAGAGCCAATAAAACGACAGCTGTCCATATGATTAGCTTTGAAACCGGCTGCCCGGTCGGGATGCGTGTGATGGCGCCTGCCTACTGATGGGTTATTGAATTGGAGCAGGCGTCTGTGTTGGGGGCCAGGCTGTCGTGTGCACAATCAGCTGGGTATGCCCCCCTGGGTCCGCTATAGCACATGATTCAGACCAATAGCCCACCATGACCCCAAACCGCATTTTTCCATCATTTTACCACCGACACCTTTGTGGGAACACAATCTGCATGACAATGTCCCTCCACTCTGATATGGTAGACCTGTGTGCGTGACGCTGATTTACATGTCTGTATTTTCGTTGACGTTCATTGATAAGTGGACTCTTTTTGAAAGCGCACACGTCTATTGCCTAAGGCATTCAGCGGGTCTGCATCAACTTTACATCCGTAATAGCAGAAATGTTCCTTTGTTTTTACGAGTCAGTTGATTAATCGCGCCAATATCCATATGTCTATGCGTTTTCATAATGGGTCGTTTTATTGTTCCATGTAGAAGCGGTTGGTGAGTTCATCCAGTGGAATCCATAACCGCACGTCCCACTTAATGGACCCTCATTCTCAGCCGTTTACCTAAGCTGTCGCTCTGGATTCACTGTTCAGAGAAAAAACTAATTGTTAAGAGAAGCTGGTTTGCCATGGTGTGATTGACCGCGGTCCTCTGGTTCTAGCTAGTTTCATTCTTTGTCTCTTCCTCCCCCCAGGCTGGGCACTTGGAGCTACAGTAAGTAGCAGAACAGTCCTATTAGTATGAAAGAACATCCTTTCATCTGACACAGAATTAGGCCTACTGCTTCCAGCACACATCCATTCAATTTGAATAATATTTTACCACAAAACGAATCTGTCAAGGAATTTGAATGTGCTCATTCATTATACACAGGGTCATTTACATTATGAAACACTGTCTCCTGGAGTTTTCAGTTACTGGGTGACTGGTACCACAGTTCAGTGTTCAGGACTTTGAGATCAGGGGAGCACCGGCTGCCTCTCCTCCGCCATCTGCTCCTCGTTCCTGCAAAGTGACCCCTCCTCTGTACCCCCTCCGTCTTCCCCTCCTCCCGTCCAGCCCTCCTTCCCTACCCCCTACCCCCCTACCCCGGCTCCTCCCGCTCTCCCCCATGTTCCCACGACCTGGCTGCCCGGTGTGTCTCCAAGTCCAGCCTCGTGTCTGTCCCCAACCCTGTCCCCAACCCCCCTCCCTGATCCCCAGCCCTCAGACACCTGCCTCTCAGAGGCTGAGGGAGGGGAGAGGCCAGAGGGGGGAGGACGATCAGCTGTGGTGGTTCATTGTCAAGTTGTGTGCTGCGCATATGGAGGGGAGGTCCAGGGTATGTCATAGCTCTGGTGCCTCACTTCATCTTGGCCAGTTTGGTCTCACGTCTACTACTTCAAGGTTTGGTTGAAGGGCGTGAGAGAAGGGCCATGTAGAGGAAAACTGTACCTGGGATGGCAGTTTGCAAAACTAGAGCGAGATTTATGCCCAAAGCAAGTCACAACACCTCTCAATTAAATTTCCTCACACATAGATGACCACAACAAACCGGTTTTAACCAGAGAGATGGAAAGCATATCATCTTGTGGAGAAGGTTGCTTTTCCTTGGAACAGAGTCGCTAGCAGCAAGCTGTGCAGGCCAGCGGGCTTCAAACAAAATAGTGTTTGTGGAGTAACCTTCCATTTTCACTGGGCTCTCCGACTTCAGAGACGCTGTCTGGGAGGTGCGTCACGTCGTCCACATGGTGACGTGTGTGTGTGTGTGTGTGAGAGAGAGAGAGACAGACAGACAGACAGACAGACAGACAGACAGACAGACAGAGAGAGAGAGACAGACAGACAGAGAGAGAGAGAGAGAGAGAGAGAGAGAGAGACCAGTTTGAACAGAAACTATTCCAGTGGACTCTGGTTAAAGTTTCTCTTTGTTATAACAGATGTTGGGAGGTCAGTCATGTAATCATTGAAAACAATGGTAAAATGACGTGTGCGAATGTGCCAACCTTGGGTTGTCGAGCACAAAGAGTATAGGAAGAATTATTATATTTATATGATTCATATATTATTATTCTCACTGGATCATGCTTTAATATTCACACCAGTGACAGCAAAATAACCAACTGTTCAGTCTTGATGACTCGGTTTCAAAACACTGCAATAATTCTAAGACAACCTTATTCCCTGAGGGAATAATATATCTCCATAGTATATCTCCACTTTTATTCAGCCAATGCTGTGATATTCAGTGACATTCAGTTTCATATCAAAGCTGAGCAACAGGCTAGGACACACAATAAGTCCAATTGTCCTTGAGGCACTAAGGCAGGTCGCTATTATGACCTTAGAAGAAAAACGTGATATTTAGAGGAGAGATGAGGGTATCTTCTTCTATGGATCAGCATTCTGAATCAATAACACACCACATTCAACAATTACAATGACTTGTTGTGAGTTGTACTTTCAACCTTTCAGTAAAAAGTGGGTCTCTCATTCATCTGTAGACACATTCCACATCGACTGGCTGCGACGTATTTCACACATCAACTGGCTGTGAAGGCTACGAGACCAAAGAAACATTCCAAATAAATGTCTCAACTGTGCAGAACTATGTTCAAGTGAAACGTTGATAGTATGCACAAACAACTCTGCAGTAGGAGCCGGGTTCCATCTAAACAAATTGTCCTCACGACTCCCCCCTGACCCCTTGTCCATATGGGGACTTGGTGACCTTGATTCGGTCCCTTTGTCTTTCTTCATCATTTGCTAGAGGGCACTGATGTATGCCGTTGAAGCTGTCGATCACGGATGTTTGTATCTCAAATTCCTCAGAACCAATGTTGATTGGCAAGATCGCTTTCCGTTTAATACGTTTAAACGTTTCTCTATTGAGAGTATCCAGACTGATTTGCGATTAACAACATGAGCTCGCGACATCCGGATGGTCTCACCAGGCTAGTTTTATTCCCTACTGGCAATCTTTTCCTACTGGCAAGTGTTCAAAATAAGCACAGGGATTTCCAGCTTTGTTTAGCAAAGCCAAGGGCAACGATATGTCCCAGAGACTCTTTCCTTTTTTTACAAAACCTTGAACAACAACAAGTTACACAACATGCGTCCCAAGAGTAAAACTTTGATGTTTTAATCTGTATTTATTTTTTCAGCCTGGGTGCTGTGCAGGCTCTCTGAGCCCAACCCTTTCATATATTCCAAGGAGACATTGCAGCTCATATCAATTCGCTTCAGTCATCGTCTCACATCTTATCAACCACACATCCAAGTCACACGTATTTCTGTGGCCTTGTGGTCATTTCTGTGCCAGGAGAATGAACAGTTTGTGTATGTGTGTGTGCGCGTGTGCATGTGTGTGTGTGCATGTGTATGTTAGTGTTTTTGTGTATGAGAGAGATAGAGTGTGTGTGTGTGTGTTTACTCCTCAGCCTCCATGTACACTGTGCCCCGTGGAGAGGGCTCCTATGACCTGCTCCATCGATGACTCACCCCCTCTTCCACCCACAATGGCACTGCCCCTTAAATTATACATCCAATAAGTAAGCTAGCATACAGGTCGACAGATACACTGATTGGACCCTAAGTAATGAGTATGCATTGTTAATGAGTTGTGCAAAGATGTGACTGGCTCTCAACAACAAAGACGGTGCCATACCAGCGTTGCTAGAATCCACCATCTTGTGAAAGCTGTGACTAATACCCATCCAGATGGTATGAAAGCCTAACCCTCCAAACACTGGCTTATGTGTTGATCTCTAACTAACCGAATGTGTTGCGTTACCTATCAACCCAAGCACAGCACCAGCTACGTGACATGCAGACAACTTTCATATGGGCGTGGCACTACTAGCGTGCATCCGGTTATTACCAATGGACGAGCTCGATCCTGGGTATCCTGAATAAATTAATAATGCAATTAAATCGTGTTTATTTGTCACGTGATAAGGGTTCCATGTACAATGCAATACACAGTCCTTAATACCATTGTTTAATCTACGCCTATATTACTGCACACTTTACAGATCTGCCTTTTGATTTGGAGGGGAGCCAATGACTAGTCGCTCAGACAGTGTCCTTGCCTGTGACGGCCTCAGGCCTTGTCTTACTGACGGCCGACGGCTCAAGGCTCTTCTCTCAAGGATATGTGCACTCACCAGACCTCTGCTTGGGTGTATAAATAGATGCTGTTTTGTCTGCCTGTGACTCGAGGCCGGGAGGTTATCGCTGCCACGATCGCTACCCCGAAGCCTGGCACGATTAACGCGATGGGCGTGGCTGTGGCTCAGGAGGTAGAGCGGGTCGTCCAATGATCGTAGGGTCGGCGGTTCGAATCCCGCCTCCTCCTGTCCACATGTCGAAGTGTCCTTGGGCAAGACACTGAACCCCAAATTGCTCCCAATGAGCAGGCTAGCACCTTGCATGGCAGCTGCCGTGAATGTGTGTGTGAATGGGTGAATGAGAGGCCAATGGGTAACTACAGTATATACAGTAAGTGTAATCCATTTGCCATGTACATGCGGGGAGATAGGCCTATATCCTATGATCTTTCAGTGCTCTCACAATTTACTGTGACACTTAAAGGTGATATAGACCCCTTTACCGCCCCGTTTTACCCTTGGCTCTCTGCTTTCTCTCTCCCCACCTCTGCTTTGCGGCATTCTCTATGAGCCTGTTCTGCTAAGTGCTTACTGTACTTTGTTATATGATTCACTTAAATATAATATTAGAGATTTCAGGGATAGCTAACACATAATGGCCTACCATGTAAGCAACTTCTCTGTAACTATTTGTGCACTCTACTGTTAGTCGCGTCTCTTATGAAGTATTTAGCCCATGTTTACTGCACTGTTTATGACCTTAGCCAATAGACAAACATTTTCCAGGAGCTTGCTCGATCGTCTCATTGAGAGAGGTCAGGGAATAATTTTTACAGCTCACTTTTCTGGCCCATGGGTGAAACTGTTTTTTTGCTTCCCTCTGGAATATGTAGGAGTGGGACCTACTTTGCTCTCTGTAAAGCACATTTTGTTGCCTCTGTGTATGAACTGCGCTATACAAATAAAGTTTGATTTGATTTGATATAGATTTATAGATAACATTTCTATGTAGACAACTCATTTAAAACAAAGCAAACAAAAAAAGCAAAAAAAAAACTCTAACAACGCTTGTGGTCGGCTGTAGCTCAGTTTGTAGAGCGGGTCGTTCAATGATCGAAGGGTCAGTGGTTTGAATCCCAGCTCCGACTGTCCACATGTCGAAGTGTCCTTGAGCAAGACACCTAACCCCAAATTGCTCCCAATGAGCAGGTTAGCGCCTTGCATGGCAGCTACCGCCATTGGTGTATGAATGTGTGTGTGAATGGGTGAATGAGAGGCCATTGTAAAGCGCTTTGAGTGCCGCTAAGGTGGAAAAGCGCTATATAAGTGCAGTCCATTTACCATTTGTGAGCCAAGTGCTCAGTCCAAGTTCTGTTCAGGAACCGGACTGAAGAGCATCTGTTCTTCTGCATGTTTTTCATATTAGGTGTTTTGGGAGGAAACCCTTGTGAAAACGGGGAGAACATGCAAACTCTGCACAGAAAGGCCTGTAAACCTTCTTTCTGTGAGGTGACAGTGCTAAATATTGCGCCACCGTGCCACACGTGAGCGATTTTGGGGTTCAGGGTCTTGCTCAAAGACACTTCGGAACGCTGCCAGGATCTGGGATCGAACCGGGGAACTTCCGAGAGGAGTGAACATGGAATGGGATCTGGAACCTGAACGTCACACTTGCGTGATGTCTGTCAATCTGCTTTTAGATCTTCAATTGAATTATCGTACACAGAGTAGCTGAGCCTGGAACCTCTTCTAAGACAAGCCCTGATTCATAGTAGCCAATATGTAGAGGCCCTATTGAATCACAGCTGATTAAACACTACTGTAGTCACACCGTTCAGAAACCAATTTAAGCACAGGCAATGGGAAAGCAAAGTGAGGATGTATGCATGATAAGCAGTTAGTGTGTGTGTGTGTGCGTGTGTGTATGTGTGTGTGTGTGTGTGTGTGTGTGTGTGCGCGCGCGCGTGCATATGTGTGTGTTTATTGGATCACTGTTTATTAAAGCGTCAGTGGAAATTTTAAGCATACTTGTGTTATCGCTTCTCTACACCTCATAAAAAGCTATAAACACACACACACACACACACACACACACCTACACCTACACCTACACCTATACCTACACACACACACACACCTACACCTACACACACACACACACACACACACACACCTACACACACACACATATGTAAGGCAAAAGCCGTGTCATGAGCACCCCTCCATAAAAGTTCTTTCATAAGTACTTAGCTGAACCAGTGCAGGGAGGACAGTTCCTCTCAGATCCCCTGGCCAACACATCAATGGGAAACAGATGACAACCATCAGTACACAGAGAAACAGACAGGCACACTGTGAGAGAAAGAGACAGATATAATAAAGATTGTCATTCTATAATCTGAGCCTTTAACACTGTCTATTATACCCATTGCTCAACCAACTAGAAGAAGCAATGTTACAAGTAAAAGGCCTACTGTATATGCATTTGCAATTTGCAACTGCTGAATCCATCCGGAGTGGGAATGAGGTCTCTTGTGACGTGTCCTTTGATTGCTGAATAAAAATCAGTCAAGCTATCTGTCGAGCTTCATGCCTCACATCGCAAATCCTGCAATGTTAACACCCCGCTCCGTTCAAATCCCCTTCCTACTGTATCGCATGGAGCGGTTGGTTTGAGATGCAGGTGTTATACTTTTAGAAGTAAGAGGCAAAGGAAACCTTTCCTGTCATCACGAGTCAGAAAAAGCTGTTTTTGTTATTCACAGAGAGAGTGCCACAGACGATTTGTCATTTTTGAAATTATTACACTCATCTGCTGCCATGTGCAAATAAATCCATGGAGTCTGGCTGCAGCAAGAACTTGTTCCCAGGCTGATATGAAACACATCCCCTAATATTACTCAAGAGCTCGCCCTTCAAAAGCCCTCCTCAGAGAGTTCACAGAGATAAAAGCATTTTGAGGCCTGTTTGCTATACGGACAAGCAATGGCTTTGCTTGAAAATGTGCACTTAATTTGGATCATTTCAGACTTGATGAGCTCTGAACATAGAGGAGTAAGATGTAGTGCCATCCCAGCATGCCCTAGACCTCCCATGATGGGCAGTATTCAGAATTACATAATGCTGCAGTTACAAAAGTTGTACCATATTAAAACATCAATGTACGGAAGTATCAACTATAGACAAACTATATATCTGAACTCTAGTGTCTTTGACATCACATGGCCCCAAATGTTGTGTGTGTCCAATGGAGAGGTTAGCTATTATAACACTTTCATTTAACTGATTTATCATTAACTTATGGCTGGTAATATTGTACTCCTCACATCCCTTCTGTTCTTACTGTCTTACACAACATATCCGGTCTGTTAGTCAATGAATACATAAATACATGACAGGTGACATGTGAGTAAACATTCAGAAAGGGTCGTTCAACTTGCCAGGTCAATTGCAAGAGCCCCGCCCCCCGGATAACATTGTGCCGCTAATTACTATTTCCATTTCCTTTGGTAACTTTGCCCCTGGACCACATGATTTCAGGCGTGCAACAAGGCTGCTGAAGTATATTTTCCCTCAGATGCTAATACCCCAAGCATAGACCCAATAATTATAACCATTGTAACTTAACAAAACAGGCAGCACTAAAGGGTATTCTAGGACAAACCTCCAGCCACTGCACATGGTTTGTCTAAGGCCTGGTAGAGCAATAAAACTGTATAATGTAGGTTACCACACATTGTTTGGTAGCCTAGTGTTTATTTGACATAAACGAGCTGCCAGGCCACTGATCAGTGGTCAATATCAAGGATTTGGCCATGTATACTGTATACTACTCCTAATGGGACGCTGAGAGATTTTGAAACAAAAACAAAAGCTTGATCAATCTACATGTTTAATCTCAATCTATTATGTTGAATCTCTATGAGCAATGAAGCAGTCTCACTTGCCCCAAACTATTTTTTGTTCGTTTTTTTTTCCAGCTGCTCGAAACTCTAGATGCTGTAGGCTACAAATGCTGTAGATGTCAGTACTGTTTTATTATTGTAAAGCAGCGGCGCACTCTAGTGGCACATAAGCATGAATACACCATGGGGCACATAAACTGGGCAGTCTAACCGTTGGAAACACAAAATGAGAAATTCTTTCAATGATAAATTGCTATTTTACCAGGTACAAGTTCGAACATGGCTGAGCTCATTGCAATAGAATGGTCACTTTTACATCTGGGATGATTTATCTCATAATTAAATGTATATCATAACAAAAGGCGGACACATAGTGCTACCACCTCGGCTAATGTGGTAAGTGATATGGGACCTTTAGTAACCTTTATTCAACATCTCATATGAAATAACGCACCTTTGCACAACAATGTCCCACTCCCCATTCATTTCCCTGCATCTTAATTTCCCTGGATCACTGGGATAAAATATGCCCTCCACGAATCATCCAATGTGCTTTAATGCAATGCAGTATCCAACCACTAGATGTCAGTCTCTAATGAATAATGCAGTTGATGGTTGCTGTCACTGATTGTTCTTTTACGATAATACATCATTGGGTTGTAGACCAGAGACCATTGACGATTTCATCTTACATTGAAATGACAATGAAACATAGCAGTATAACTAATTATTATAATCTGACCGCATGTCACTTAAAATCATCAGAAAATGTAGCCTAGCTGATATCTTAAATTCTCTCTAATCGGAGAACGTGCTAATTGATCAATAAAAGGGGGGAGCTTGTCAATCATATTACAAAAAAACACTGACATAACATACAAAAATGACTGACATAACTAATGAGCAATACGGCCTTATTATAACTCAGCTATTGGTTGAACAAGACCGGTAAGAACGCCTACTCTTTGAATTGACACCTCTTTTCACCAATAGAAATCGTATTCTTGCTGCAAAGAGGCGTGGCTTTAACGGGAAACGTCTGCCGAAACCCCTTTGTATCAGCAAATCACGGCTGGCTTTGGGCGGGATAAGCGGAGCTTGTGCTGTTGAAATCAGCACAGCCCAGCTACTATTAAGAAAAGATAGCCTGCGAATCGTGTGTTAAGTGTCTAAGCCAAGATTAAAAGGCACATGTTAGGTAGAAACGGGAGCACATGTATGAATTCAGATACTATAGCTAATATAGTGCAAGTAATACAAAGTACGTATATGTCAGATGTCCGACTCCAAGTCGTATTTTGGATATTGCTGCGGCTGTCCCATTTCCAAACGGAAACCATCTCTGGACAGCCAGCTCTCGCTAGCTTGCTAATTCTTTAGGACAAATTTCATCATTTAAACAACAAACTGAATGTTGGTTTTGTCATGAGTCCGGCCGGGTGCTCCCATGTGAACGGTTATAAGGTGGACAATTGGAAACAAAACCTGCGAGTCATTTACCAGTGCTTTGTTTGGAGCGGGAGTGCCGAAACCAGGAGACGAAAGGTAAAAACAACAGCAGTGCAAAAGCTGGGAAGCAAAACATCAATATTGCACATATATACAGATAGAAGGAGCAAATGTAACTGTGCATATGACGCCCCACACAGTTTGAAGCACTCAAATATTGGACAGAACCATGATGAGCATCAATGCTTTGCTGAATGTGTGTGACTGCTAGCTGGCTTTTGGGGTCTGCAATCAAGGATCAATGAGCTAGCAGGCTAACTGCTGCTCTGAATCGCTTGATTAACGTGGGTATCTTCCATCTCTGGCAGTGAAGGATGCTAAGATAGCTAGTTAGCTGCTCGGTTAGCCAGCTAGCAACTGCAAGCTACCCCACTATCAATTTGACGTCCAGTCCATTTGTGTATCTAGCTAGTGCTACCGCAGATGCCTGTGTTGTACTAGCCTGCTAGCTGGATAGCCAGCCTACTAGCTCGCTACCTGATAGCTAAACACTCGTGGGCTTCAGGGTGCAACATAGCTAACGTTAGCTTGTTATAACGTGAAGAAGGAATGCACTTTAATAGCTATGCTCTTAAGTCGAAGTAGCTAGCGTCTAACGATAGTCCGTTGGACCCGAAACGGAGTCTTTCCCATTGCACTAAGATAGCAGGCTAGGTAGCCAACGTTAGCTAACTTTAACTCACGCCCTGAAAGGTTTCGATTTGAAGCTAGTTAACGTTAGCTGTACTTAGCCAAAGCTTTTGTGCTGCCCCCCCCCTCACATTGTTCAGTGAGACGGACACCCCCTCCCAGTTCTCTTTCTTTCACCCAAGAGTGTGAATGCAGGGGGTCGTAAGCTCCGCACACTTCCCTAGCTGTTTTCTTCCACCATCTGCGGAATACAACCCTCTCTGTCAATTGAAGCATTCTTGTGCAAGATTTTTAGGCTTAACTAAAACACCCAAATGTAAGCTGCTTTAACATTGGTATCATATGTCATCATAGTTGATTTATCATTTGTTTTCACTGGCAATCCCAGCACATCTTACATGTATCATACATTTTTATTTCGTTGTTGATTAAATAGGTGCTTCAGAATGATGCGGGATGGACATCATTGGTGAGTTGAACCCCCCCTCCTGCTTGCACTGACACAGAGGTCAAATATGACTCATACCGCTGGATTGCTTCCTCTCTCCTCACCCTCCCACAAATGTCTTTCCCAGTGCCATGCCTGTCATTGTGTTTCTCCAAGGACATTTATCCCTGCAGGACTTGTTGCCAGCCTGTGTCCTAGACAGATACAGTGCAACACCGGAGGATGTGTGGGTGGGTGCCTAGCACAGGGACGCGTCAGCACGCGGGGTTGAAGCTATAGCTCAACCGCATTGGTCGTAATGACCGCGATCGCAGCAGCGTCGGCCTCGTTAAAGCAAACGGCTCATGCAAGGCTGGTCGATGACCCTTTTGTTTGTACAGTACTGTGGTCACCGAGCCTGGCTGTTAACACAGCGCCTGCTCTCTCTCTCTCTCCATTCTCCTGTACATCATCGTGATTAACTTTGCTTTTCGCCCCACGGTCTCCCGAGTGTCTTCTCTCCAGAAAGTAATTAAGCGGCGCTTCCTTCGGAGCCTGCTGCGTGCTGCTGAGTACGAGCGGCGCTCCCAGTGGTACCGGCTAGGCCGGGGCTGCAGCAGCGCTCCCAGTGGTACCGGCTAGGCCGGGGCTGCAGCAGCTCTCCCAGTGGTACCGGCTTGGCCCGGGCTGCAGCAGCGCTCCCAGTGGTACCGGCTTGGCCCGGGCTGCAGCAGCGCTCCGACGAGCCCGAGACTGGAACCAGAGTCGGGCGGGGAGGGGAGAGCAACACAGCGTATGGATTCCGCTGGTCCCAAATGCATCAAGATCGTCACGGTCTCTCTGTCTCACAGGCCCATTAGCCAAGACCTGTCCTCAATCAGATACGCGTGTAGTGAGGATTATATTGCGGGCATTGGTATATTACCCTGCCTATGAGCTAGACTCGGAAGCGCTGGCTTGTGCCAGATAGGTGGGTGTGAGCACTGTGCATTGGACTTGACTGACATCATCTCGGTTCGCTGAAGCTCTCTAGTTCCCCCTCTCTCTCTCTCTCTCTCTCTCTCTCTCTCTCTTTCTTTCTCTCTCTCTCTCTCTCTCTCTCTCTCTCTCTGTCTGTCTGTGACTGTGAGGCTATTAGCTTTTGGCGTCCACCACTGAGTTTGTCCAAATGAATCGGGGACACTGCCCCTTTCAGTCTTGCATTATTGTGCGGCCAGTTAGAGGAATTCCGACTCATTGTCCCAAGTTCCCTCGGTGCCATGGTCAGTTTTGAAAGCCTCGCTGTCCCTGTGCTTTGCCCCCCGACCAAACACTGCTGTCTTGTTTATCATCAGGATTCTCAGAATTATGTAGCCTCTTATGCAAACAGGACAAGGCAATGAAAGTAGACAAACTTCATAGTGGATATTTGTCCTTATTCAGGTTCAAACTGAGGGGAGTTTCAACCCTGTGTCTAGAGAGAATTCTTAAGCTACAGTACTGTCCAATTTAAGGAAAGAAACTCCCTTTTTTCGGCATTAGGACAGGCCTTTTGGTAACCTGGATAACTGCCCAGTTTTGCTCAGGGTCTCTGTACTACTACTACTACTGTAATACTTTCTCATGGATTCCTCAGCGTCATCACCACTCGACTTCCCATCCCGAAATCTCAGCTTGTAGCTAGTTTTGTCACTGATGTGCCTCTGTCATTGTCATGACTCATGGCCTAAATGTTTATCATGACAACAGTAACCAAAATAGTCGACTGAAGAACATTTTAACAATGGGACTAGTTGCACTATAGTGTGGAGGACATCCTTCACAGTTACAAAATGTTCTCTCGGGGGTGGATCTGTCATCAGCAAGACGCCGCTGTCCTTGCGAGTGTTTGATGGAAATGATTGTTCTGTCACAGTCGAGCCACAGTGAGTTCCATTGTTAATGTAAGGTAGCAGGAATGCCAGACCTCCTCGCGGATGTGGGTGTGGGCCGCTTGTATACCCCCCTAACCGAACGGCCGTATGGCGAGGGCCGCCTCTACCCTGTCACTTCACAGTACACCTCACTCTCATCTCATCTATTTTATCCCTTCACAGCCTGCATGAGAACCAAGCCCTGAGGCACACTAGGCTCAGAATCCGCCAGCGACCCGGGACTCCCTTCCCCCAGGCTAGCTCCTCTTTTGGAACAGCGAGGACCACTGCAATTTTTTGCACGTACGGCGTGACGTATAAAGCAGCGCGTGGCCACAACGCGCGGCTTTGTTCTGTTCTCGGCCTACAGCGACAGACCGACAGCCCGGGAGGCAGGCGAGGACCGGGTACGTCGCCCGCTCGCCTCGTCTCCGCCGCGCCCGCCACGCCTGCTCTGCCGGCTGTCGTAGTCAGATCTCCGGGGCGAGCGTCTGGTACTAGGGGGGGCCTTTTTTGTTAAACAGCTGCCCGACACCTGTTCCTGGGCTAGGCTGGTGTGCCGCTGTGGGGGGGGGGGGGGGGGGGGGATGCGGATGGGTGGAAGGAGGGAGGGAGGGAGAGATGGAGGGAGGGAGGGTAGAGAGAGGGATCGCAGGTGACGACGGCGAGGGATGGTTTCTCTCCGTCACTCAGCACAGTTGAGCGGCCGGGCTGCTATAGATGAGTGTTAGCAAGTCCTCCCCCCCCCCCCCCCGCATCAGTTCATTTTCACACCTAGCCGCGGTGACACATCTCTCTAGCCTTCTACATAGGACATGCACTTACTGATACTGCATGGATATTGCCTGATTTGGGCCCTTAAGCCGAGAGATGGCACCTCTGCTTTACACGCGTAGGGCTGTGTTATTGGTTTGGTGCCTCTTATTGTGGTGGTCACCTTGAGAGCTGGCTGGGAGAGGGACTGTTTGTATGTCACCTGACGCTCGCTGAATTCCCATTTCGTTTGCCTTCATTATTCAGTCGGAACAGGCTCCCATTGCGGCTGTTTTCCGTAATGGGCGTTGTCGAAGGCGTGCTCAGCGATTAGCTCGCCCCCTAAACAAGCACGCCGCGCAGTTTAATTCAAAGGACGCTGTTCGGCCTGACTGGAATTCCAACCAAGGGATCACTCCGGAAGAGAGCCTTTCCAGACCCCGAGACGCATTTTGAAAATTCAGATTCCGGGGCTGGAGCCAGGCTATTTTGTATGTGTGTGTGTGGTGTGTCAATGTTAGCTCCGATGAAAGGAGATCGCCACAATCACGACTATTTGAATGCACTGAGGTTCCAGGAGACCAAAGGACAGTATTAAGGAAGGTGAGTTAGGTTCATGCAAGTTTCTTTAATAAATCGACTGCTAAGCTTTCGGTCACAAGACCTTCATCGGGGCAAAGGGGCTTTGGCTTTTCCCTGATGAAGGTCTTGTGACTGAAAGCTTGTTGGCACTTGATTTATTAAAATTGCATGGACCTGAGTGTGCAAAACCTCCTTCCGTAATGACGTTAGCCGAGATGAAAGGAGAGGAGAGGAGGGTGACCGAACGGAATCCAACTCCAGCCCTTTGCGCCCTCTCCGGCGGTTTTAACTGTCACACATACTGTAGTTGGCATAGTCAGTGACATATGGACCTTAGGACTGCACAATTAATTGTGAATTAATCGCAATTATGACCTCCGCGCTTAACTAATCGCAAAAGGCCGCAATTAATGTGATTAATAATTTTTGCTTTGAATTGAGTGTGCTAGGACTACACGGACGAATCACAGGCACTTATGCTGTCTGACCAATCACATGCTTTCCCGCTGAGTGTGCTGTGCGCAGCAATTTCACTGAGAAGACAGAGCAGTAGGTCAAGACAAGTGTACCTGCAGCCGTGAGTAGTGAAAAAATGAGCAAAAACTAGGTCAGTTAGTTAGTAGCAAGAAAGGGATCAACGTCCGTGATTTGGGAGCATTTTTGTTATTATATATTAATATTATATAGGCTATTAAATATTAAACACAAATATTAATCGCAATTACCATTTTGAAGCAAATAATCGCTATTATTATCTTTTGTCATAATCGTGCAGCCCTAATGGACATTGCTTGAATCCCTGCTCGCCCCACTTGTCGCTCTCTCTCTCTCTCTCTCTCTCTCTCTCTCTCCTCCTCTCTCCTCTCTCTCTCTCTCCCCTCCCTCCCCCTCCGTCCGTCCACACCAGCCTCCCCGTGAGCCGTCGTCCTCCCCGTCTCTGGCAGAAATCAATTCTCGGTCGATACAGGGGGCATCGGTGGTGGAGACTCTTTCACCTGTTCGGCAGGTGGGCGGAATTAACACCGGGATGACGGCAGATCCGTATGAGCCCGTAGCCATGACAACGCGGCACATCCAGCAGGCCACGCGCCCGCGAGGCCGTACACGCACGCACGCACACACGCAAAACTCATCACATCAGTAGCTATTCAGGTAGCCTGTTCCTGCAGCTACTTAATTTCCTGTGTCAGGTCGACGGGGTTCTCGGGCATACTGATGACATTGTGACATCACAAGCGAAGTCGGCAGCAGCGGCGTCGGCCCAGTCTTTGCAGATCTCTTTGTTAGCTCTAGCGGTACGAGAACCTGATCCAGATTCCGGTCCATCCATCACGGTCCCCTCCACACACACAGGGCCTGTGATGATGTTCGACTCCAGAGCAATCTCCACGCCCTGGTGCCCCGAGGCTAGAACAATTAAAGCCAATTGAGCGATGCATAAAAGATGGGCTATTGGGGAGGGGGGGCTGACAGAGTAGCTCCGTCCTCGGCTGTGTTAATCGGCACTTTTTACGACGGGCTACTCAGTCGTGTGTTTTTTCCGTTGCCCCCCCCCCCCCCCCACACACACACCATTCTGTCTCCATCCTCCTTCGTCCTCCCCTTCCCTCCGTCTGTTTTTAGCCGAGGCTCGTCTTCAGGCGAGGCTCTGAAAGAGCGTGGCCGGGGAGCGCCTCGCAGCCGTAACCGGGAGAGTGATGCTCTGGTTTGGGTGGGGTGGGGTGGTGGGGGGTGGCCGGGGGGGCGGGGTCTGTGTATTGCTCAAACACTTCCCCTTTTAGAGAGGCACCAAGGAGGAAGTACCGCCTTTCTACTTCTCTTAATTTCTACTTCTCCCTCCTCTACCTGATTAGTTCCTCACTTTTACCCCGCCCCCGGACTCTCTACTTCATCTGGTGTGTGCTGCGCGCGCGTGTGTGTGTGTGTATGCACGTGTGTTTTGGAGCGTGTGTGTGTACGCGTTGCGTCGCCGGCGCGCCGACCGACCTGTTCTCTCAATCGACGTACGCTCCCCCCAAACTCGCAGCGCGCGGGGTCTCGTCTCTGACGTCCGGGGGGGGCGGCGTGATAAACGGATCCCAGCCGAGCGCGTGACGCAGAGCGGACAGAGAGCGGAGCGACGCCCCCCAGCGGGGTAGGGCAGTGATCCTCGGCCTGTTCCAGAAGGTTCCCACCTATTCATCATTTATAGTTTATGAATGGGTAAGGAGAAGGGAGGGAATATTCATGAAGGGTCGCGGTTATTTATGCCGCACGCTCTCTCTCTGTGGGTCGTCCTCGGACGAGCGCTCCGGCGGCGTTCCCGGTCGATCCTTCACGCTTCACAACCTCCTACGTTTTATCCATTTGGGGGTTCTTTCGCCTCGACATCCCTGTTTTATGATCTCGACAAAACGCATCCCTCCCTGGCTTACTTCGAAAACGACAGATCTCATACGGTAGCCGCTTAGAGGGTCGAGCGCTTTCGGGCCGCGTGTCCAGGTCGGAGGTCAGAGGGGGGAAGGTTCCGTCGGGAGAGGATCCCAACGGGGGCCCTGTGGCTCTCCTTCACGGGGGGGGGGGCGTGTCACCAGAACTGCCGTCGCAGATGAAACGCCAGTGTTGGGAAATCTCTGGCGTTCGAAACCACAGGCATTATCCTCAGATGAGTGGACGTGTTTATAGTTGGGGGCGGGATGAGATGAATGACGGCGTTTCACAACCTCGGCCACTTGGGAGAAGTCGCCAGTACCGCTTTGAAGGGTCGGAACGCTTCGTAACGAGAAACACGACGCCGCCTGACTTTGAATGTTTTTAATAAATCTGCTACGATCAGAGGAATGATAACATCCCACCACACTGCCACATCACTCTCTCTCCCTGTCTCTCTCTTTCTCTCTCTCTATCTGAGGAACTGAAAAGAAAAAACGATTACAGCAGAGAAGCAGAATGCAGCGAGAGCGCGAATGTGTTCCCGTCAACAATGACACAGCCACTTCTCTTCTCCTCATCCGTTTATCTCTTCATCTGTCACACTTCCCTTCTCCCCGTATCCACCTGTCCTGTGTTCATCCCTGCAGACAGACGGTCCTCTTCCTCTTCCCTGCATGTCCCTGCATGTCTCCGATCTGACCACCGCAGTTCCGTCATCTGGACTGAATTAGTTTGAAGCATCATGATCCATGCTTCCTTAGTCTGACTCCCTCTGTCCTGACCCACTTCTTTCTCCTTCTCTCCTCCCTCCTCCTTGCTTTCTTGCATCCTTCCTTCCTTCCTTCCTTCCTTCCTTCCTTCCTTGCTTCCTTGCTTCCTTGCTTCCTTCCTTCCTTCCTTCCTTCCTTCCTTCCTTCCTTCCTTCCTTCCTTCCTTCCTTCCTTCCTTCCTTCCTTCCTTCCTTCCTTCCTTCCTGCCCTCTCCTCCTGCTCCTCACCCTCCATCCTCTTCTCACCTTGCCTCTCATCCTTATTTTACACTCCCCCTCCATCCCGCCCCCTCCCCTCTCTCTAACCCTAACCGAAAGTGTCCGGGCAGCAGCTAGCGGGTGGCTCGTGCGACGTGACAGGCTTTGGTTTCTGGCCGCTGTCCAAGCCTTTCCTCCATCCCTCCCTTTCCTCCTCCTTTCCAGTTTCCACACCCTCCCTCCCTCCCTCTCTCCCTCCCTCCGCGTCTCCCGGATCCCACCCCGTCCGGCCGAGGGGCTGACATGGTCTTGGTCTGATGTGGTTTTCAGCCGCGCCTCTCTCTCCCCCGAACCAGCCTGTCGCCGCAGTCAAGCCAGCCAGTCCCACAGCCATCTGTCTCCACCCTGCCCCCTGTGAGCTAGTCAGTCCGTCCCGCAGCGTCCTCCTGTCTCTCCACTGTCGTCCCCCGTCCCCCCCCCCCCCCACACACTCAGCTGGGCCCCACACCGGCGACGCGCTCCCGAGCCCCCCCCACACCACCACACCGCTCCTCCTGACGCCTGCCCAGCCCAGTCGTCTCGCACCTCTACCCCGGCCCCTCTCCCAGCAGGGGGGGGGGGGGGGGATACGGGACGTCCAATATTCACAGGGTGCACTGATCCAGCTAAACTGGATACGGGCGAAAATCTAGCGGACGCGCACACGCTGATTTCCTTGGCAAGAGAGGACATGTGTCCTCTGTCCTGCCTTATTGCTCGTCCAGCCTCGTCTCCCCCCCCCCCCCCTGCTCTCGGACGAGAGATGCCAGAAGAGGAGGAGGGCCGCGCGCCGCGTGGGAACGGCCTATTTGGCGCCCGGCCCGCGGGGCTTTTGTCCCGTCTGCGGCCGCGCTTCGGCGATCCCTCCCGTTCCCTCCTGCGGAAGAGAGCGGGACGGGACGGGACACCGACCTGGCGGACGGAAACCCCCAGCGAGCGCGAGGCGGACGAGGGGCGGCGGCCGCGTCCTCGCTGATTGGTCGGCGTTAAAGTTAGCCGCGGGGAGCGGCGGCGGCAGTCGGAGGGGAGCCTCGCGAATACGGCAGGGGCGTGTTTTAAAAACAAAAAAAATTAAGCGTGCTGGCAGCTGCGGCCGCGTGCTCCGTCTGCGCTGCGTGCGCCTTTTGTGTGCGAACACAGCGCCACGGCCTGCTTAGTACGCCGCTCCCATAGACGGGGATGCTCCATGCATCCGTTCCTTCCGACCAGAGGAGATCATGCATCATGAAGCCCCCGGGAAGTCATCAATGTCACTGCAAAGCATGCTGGGAGTGGCCAGCTGACGGGCCCTGCTTTTCAATCCGAGGGCCCGTTTGGATTCTCCCCCCGTTTTGACGCAGCCCTTCCTTCCTTCCTTCCTTCCTTCCTTCCTTCCTTCCTTCCTTCCTTCCTTCCTTCCTTCCTTCCTTCCTTCCTTCCTTCCCTCCCTCCCTGGTTAAATCACTGATCAGATGTGAAAGGGCTGGTAACAGCTGCACAAGAGGAGCAAATACTTTCACCTATCCGCTCGTGTTAGATCCGATATTAAGCTGCTTCAGGGAAAGGGAGAAAGGACGTTTTCCCTTTTTTTTTTTTTTTTAAATCTTTTTTTTATTTTTTAGATCGTTTAAACAGGGCCAGAGCCCCTCCTTGCGCCGCCATCTGGCTAATGACCTGTCAATCGCTCCTCGGGGAGGGAGGGAGGGAAGGGGGTAGGACCCCAAAACCAAGGGGCCATCCATCACCTCCTGCGTGCGGACAGTCCATTGCTCCCCATTGTCCCCGCTGCTCCGGAGCCCGCTGACCAGCGGCCCGCCCTGGACCCATTGTTGGGAGCCGGCCTCTCTCTTTCTCTCTCTCTCTCTCTCTTCCTCTCTCTCTCTCTCTCTCTCTCTCTCTCTCTCTCTCTCTCTTTCTCTTTCTCTATCTCTCTTTTTCTCTCTCTCTCTTTCTCTCTCTCTTTCTCTCTCTCTCTCTCTCTCTCTCTCTCTCTCTTTCTTTCTCTCTCTCTCTCTGTGTGAAAAATGGGAGGGTAGCGATCATTAGGCCCATAGCTTATGGGTTCATTACAGCCTAAATACTGCAGCTTCTAAAGGCGGCCGAGAGTGTTAATCGTCCCTCTAAGGTATTGGGCCACGGCCGGGCTGTCTGTTTTCTCGGATTACCCCTTCCTGTTTGGGGAGCTCTGGGGCTCCTGATTGGTGCCTCGGGGACGGCCTCGCTGAGGGGGTTTGTGTTTGGCAAGGCGTTTTTTTTGGTCCGCCGAGCGGACCCAGGCGTTTGCCCGGGGTTTGTGTCCGTTTGTGTGCGTTGTGTGTGTGTGCGTTGTGTGTGTGTGCGTTGTGTGTGTGTGCGTTGTGTGTGTGTGCGTTGTGTGTGTGCGCGTTGTGTGTGTGCGCGTTGTGTGTGTGTGCGTTGTGTGTGTGTGTGTGCGTTGTGTGTGTGCACAGGGGACAGTTTTGTTTGGTGGGGGCATCTGGTAACTCTGAGGCTCGACAGATGATCACATGGCCTTTGTTGGGGCTGGACTATTCAGTGTCTGTGTCCACACACACAGACACACCCACACAGCACACACACACACACACACACACACACACACACACACACACACACACACACACACACACAACGGGTCTACTGCTGTCACTGCCCTCTGCCACCATCCCCACAGCCAGAGAGAATATTTGGGTTGTTGTCGTCATTGTTGTTGTTGTTGTTTGTGTAGCCTTGGGTTTCAGGCTGGAGTTAGTTTCCGCCCCCCAGATGAATTGGATAAATGTAGGTCTGGTGTCGACCGTCTCCTATTCCTGACCTTTCACAGGCTCGCCGCCGCGCCCGGCTGACTGTCGCACGCCAGCCATGCGTTCTGGCGCAGGCCCGCGGTTTTCCACGGCAACCAACCCATACCGGCTGTACGATTTAAGGGTGGGGAGGCGGAACGCGCAGTCAGCTCACATGATTGGTTGTTTCAGATTCAGGGCTCACGTGATTGGTTGTGTCAGATTTAGGGCATGTCTGTTTACCCGGGCTTACTGTGTGTAGCCTAATTGGCCTAGCTTGTGGTAGCTAGTAGTGCAGTGGCAGCCTCTCCCCGACTACCCCTCCCAATATGTAGAGTTCTCCCTTAATGAGACGACTCCACTGCTTTGGGTGCTCTCTGACGCACACACACACACCACACACACACACACACACCCTTTTCATCACCCACGCGCATCACAGGCTACACCCATCCCCATCACAGCCAGCCATGAGAGTCGCAGGAGGATCAACTGCTGTTTGATCGTTGCAGCATCAAAGCGTCTCTCTAAGCAGCTCTGCACACCGCTGCTCCCGCTGTGAGCCCATCCATCCATCCACCATCCACTCATCCATCCATCCATCCATTGGGGGGGGGGGGGGGGGGGGGGGCTGTGGATTAGGAGGTAGAGTGGACCGTAGGGTCGGCGGTTCGCATCCCGGCTCCTCCCGTCCACATGTCGAAGTGTCCTTGGGCAAGACCTTGCACAGCAGCTGCCACCATTGGTGTGTGAATGGGTGAATAAGAGACCATTTTGAAGTGCTTTGGATAAAAGCTCTACATAAGTGCAGTCCATTTACCATCCATTCATCCCATTATGTCCCCCCACCCCCCCGGTCTGTAGCTAGTGTGGCTTCTCTTCTCTGGCTAGGCCTGTAGGGACACGCCTCCTGGGTGTGTGTGTGTGTGTGTGTGTGTGTGCGTGTGTGTTTGTGTGCGTGTGTGCGTGTGTGCGTGTGCGTGCGTGCGTGTGTGTGTGTGTGTGTGATGGACAGTATGGGGCCATGGTGAACATGTTCTCCCGTTTCTCCTCTCTCCTGCCCCCCGCAGGGCGGAAGGTTACCAGCATCTGTGGTGGGTGTGTTGGGGAGGAGGACTTGCAGTGGAGAATTGGAGAGAGAGAGAGAGAGACTGTGCTGCTTAGTCAGACTGACGAGCCAGGCGTTAGGCACGGGGGTGAGGTGGGGGGTGGGGGGTGTCGTCATCTGGCCCCGGGAGTCAGCCCCACCCCGCACGGCGCTGGAGCCTCATCAGCAGCAGCAGCAACATCCAGCAGCATCCTCTTCCTGCCTCAGCCTCCTCCTCTTCCTTCTCCCAGCCTCAGCCTCTACCTCTTCCTCTACCTCTTCCTCCTCTCTTCCTCCTCTCTTCCTCTACCTCCTCTCTTCCTCCTCTCTTCCTCTTCCTCCTCCTGTTCCTCCTCTCTTCCTCTACCCCCTCTCTTCCTCTACCTCCTCTCTTCCTCTACCTCCTCTCTTCCTCTTCCTCTCTGCCTGGCTTCATCTCTGCTCTGCATCCACCCCCCTCTCCGCTGTTAAATATAGAACAGGAGGCGAGAAGACAGGAGTGTGTGTCTGTGTCTGTGTGTGTCTGTGTGTGTGTCGAGTTTGAGCATGCTGTGAGCTTACTGTATGGTTGTTCAGTGAGAGGTGTGTGTGTGTGTGTCTGCGTGCGTGCGTGCGTGCCATGTCTGAGACACATTATGGGGTTATTGCATGTGAAGCAGTGTGAAAGCAGTGTGGTGAGTCACTGCCCTAGCAATGGTCTGGCCTTCCTGGCGTGCGTGTGCGTGCGTGCGTGCGTGTGTGCGTGCGTGTGAGAGAGATCAGTGTGAGCGTGCTCAGCGCGGCCAGGGCTCTGTCCACATCGCTCACCCGATGACACCGCCAGGTTGGTTTGGATGAATATATTAGCCTGGACGATGACAGAGGATGTGAGCAGCGCCCACTTCAGCATTCACTGTGCGTGTGTGTGTGCGTGCGTGCGTGCGTGAGACTGGACCTCATAGCCTAGGTTAGATGAGTGTCTGTGTAGGTTTATAGTCGAGCTATACTGGAGTTATATAGCGCTATACTGGAGTTATATAGCTCTATACTGGAGTTATACTGGAGTTATATAGCGCTATACTGGAGTTATATAGCGCTATACTGGAGTTATACTGGAGTTATATAGAGCTATACTGGAGTTATATAGAGCTATACTGGAGTTATACTGGAGTTATATAGCGCTATACTGGAGTTATACTGGAGTTATATAGAGCTATACTGGAGTTATATAGAGCTATACTGGAGTTATATAGAGCTATACTGGAGTTATATAGAGCTATACTGGAGTTATATAGAGCTATACTGGAGCTATACTGGAGTTATATAGAGCTATACTGGAGTTATACTGGAGTTATATAGCGCTATACTGGAGTTATACTGGAGTTATATAGCGCTATACTGGAGTTATATAGCGCTATACTGGAGTTATACTGGAGTTATAAAGCGCTATACTGGAGTTATACTGGAGTTATATAGCGCTATACTGGAGTTATACTGGAGTTATATAGCGCTATACTGGAGTTATACTGGAGTTATAAAGCGCTATACTGGAGTTATACTGGAGTTATATAGAGCTATACTGGAGCTATACTGGAGTTATATAGAGCTATACTGGAGTTATACTGGAGTTATATAGAGCTATACTGGAGTTATACTGGAGTTATATAGAGTTATACTGGAGTTATATAGAGCTATACTGGAGCTATACTGGAGTTATATAGCGCTATACTGGAGTTATACTGGAGTTATAAAGCGCTATACTGGAGTTATACTGGAGTTATAAAGCGCTATACTGGAGTTATATAGCGCTATACTGGAGTTATATAGCGTTATATAGCGCTATACTGGAGTTATACTGGAGTTATATAGAGCTATACTGGAGTTATATCATCGGGAAACATTTATAAATACCGACTATTTCAGTGTCTCAATATCGATTTTACTGAACTCCGCCAAGAAAGGTAGCTCGTAAAACTATCACGTCGCTATGGAGTTTCAAAGCGACGAACAGTGAGCCATAGCGACCAAAATAATCCTCCTGACCAACCTAGCTAGCCATGAACGAAGTGTAACCTACCTTTGCTGTGCAACTGCGAGTTGCAAAAGCGCTGACGATAAACCAGAGCGGTAGGCTACAGGACGGATGGAACAACTCAAAATTTACATTGGATGTTTCCAGTAATAATTGGCGCAGTAATATTTCACACAGAACGGTAAAGAGGCTTTGCCCGTGGTATATCGTGAATATACAACGCCTCTTAACCAATCAGATCGCGAGGTCGGAACTACCCGTTGTATAAACAGCTGTGTCGGAGTTATGTAGAGCTGTATTGGACTTGTATAGCGCTATTTTGGAGATGCAGGTTCCTGCTGATGCTCAACCTCTTTGTCTCTTTCTCTCCACCTCTCTCTCTCTCTCTCTCTCTCCACCTCTCTGCCAACCTCTCTCTCTCTCTCTCTCCACCTCTCTGTCCACCTCTCTCTTTCTCTCCACCTGTGTCTCTCTCTCGGGGCTGAGCAGAGCAGCCCACTAGCCCGGCTACAGTACCTGCACTACACTTGTTTCAGTCACGGGGGCCAGCGGCTGATCAATACCTGATCTAATAGGACATCAAACGCCTGGGGAGAGAGAGAGAGGGAGGGAGAGGGAGGGAGGGAGAGAGGAGTGCTGACATTGAGGAATACAGAGCCTGGGAAACAGAGAGGTGTGGTGGGGGTGAGAGAGGAGGGGGGGTCGGAGGATAGATTTTTACACCCAGGCAAGAGGGCGCAGGGTGGGGTAGTGGGTGCGGCGCTGGCAGACCCTCTTGTTTTTGACTGGAGCCCTGGTGCAATGCAGGAGATTGCTGAGAGAGGCCAGCGCCAAAACACAGAACCAGAGGAGAGGCCTGGAATGATGATGGTGATGTGGAGGGGGACTGCAGGTCTCTAATATTAGGTCTGTGGGCCTGGCCTGTGTGTGTGTGTGTGTGTGTGTGTGTGTTGACTTTCACTCTCTCCCTCTCCTCTCTCTGTATAGCCCGTCTCTTCATCTCTCTCTCCCTCTCTTTGTCTGTCTCTCGTCTATGTATAGCTCTCTCTCCCTCTCTCTCCCTCTCTCTCCCTCTCTCTCCCTCTCTCTCTCTCCCTCTCTCTCTCTCTCTCTCTCTCTCTCTCTCTCTCTCTCTCTCTCTCTCTCTCTCTCTCTCTCAGCACCCATTCATCCTGCTGGAAGCCCCGCCCACCCAGGCCAGACTGAATGAAAACAGAGCTTAGTGTCTGCTGCTCTGAATGTCCCATGTCCTGCACTGTCATCACAATCCCCCAGCCACCCCATGCCCAGCCAAAACAGCCCTGTCTGTCTGTCTCTGCCTGCCTGTCTGTCTGTCTCTGCCTGCCTGTCTGTCTGTCTGAATAGAACGTTTATTTGCCATGTGTCACAGGTACATTGGAATTCTTGTAATCGCTTGTCCTTACAGTATCTTATCAATGCTAATCAGTTCCTCATTCCAGTCCTAGGTACTCAGCTAGACATTTAAAGCTTCCTAAACTGGCAATTTACTATCCGTCGTCTATCAGTCTATCAGTATCATCCTCATCTACTTATCCGATCATGGGTGTCTGTGTCCATGATGTAGGGCGCGCAATTAAATAATGTACGTCTCTGTCTGTCTCTGTGTCGGTGGTGTGCGTGTGTATGTGCGTGCGTGTGTGTGTATGTTTGTGTGTGTGTGTGAGACGGGGTCTGCTTCACATCAGCGAGCATGACTCAGCTGTGCTTATTTATCCGTATCGATTCCAATCCATCATCTATGGGAACCGTCCGTTGACGGGCAGCTGCGAGGACACGCCCCTATCCCTCGTGTACACATTCCATTCGCCGGATCAAAAGCTCGGAGGAGCCCAACTTCTCCCGGACGAGCCGGGACGTCCGCTCGCCCGACGAGAGCAACAGAGTCGGTTTGCTTTCAAAAATATCGCGGCCGCATTCTGCACATGCTATACGGTCAGAAGGGACAGCGACCTCTATGCATTTCCTATCCACGTTCTGATAGGCTGTCCGGCGCGGCCTTAGCGCCCGCCTGTCACTGTCATTCTGTGTGAAGGGGTGCGCTTAAATTGCCTCCCATCACCCCCCCGCCTGCGCTACCGTCTATATTCAGCAGAGAGGGGCTGTCTGGTCGCAGAATTACTCAGGACTCTGAGGAGACTGGAGAGGAGTGGAGGAGTGGAGAGGGCTGTTCCAGCTGCTTCTCTTTCTCGCCACTCCCCCTGCTGGTCACCAGCGGAGCTACAGAGCGGGCTGTGCCTCTGATGCCCAGCAGCACCATAGATATGAGTGCGTTTTCCTTCCATTAACATATTCTTTGGCTGGCACAAATAACTATAATAACCCCTTAACAACGTGCGCAGGCCTAAGCTATGTAAAAAAAATAAAAAAGGAAGATATTGGAGTGAAAGATTGAGATGGAGTGAAAGGTTGAGATGGTGGTTTTCTGTAGCGAGGCGGAGCAACGCTAGTCTAGGAGGAACACCCTCCCTCAGTGCCACATAGACAGTATGCTATAGGATTTACAAGAGGCCTCTTGCTGGGGATCTGGCCAATGATTCACTGTGAATATTTCCTTGTGCTCCCACTAACCACATGGTGTGTCACACCGAATCACACACACACACACACACACACAGGGATGTGAAACTGAGAGGGTGAAACTGACTGTATAAGTACAATAGCGCTCCATGTTGTGAGAATGGTGTCGGGTTGTCCCATTGTGTCCCTGTGCACCAGATGGTTACTAGCTTTTGTAGGTGTTCCTGTGATACCCGGGGTTGTGGGGTTCATGTCAGGTGATATTAGTGTGTGTGTGTGTGTGTGTGTGTGTGTGTGTGTGTGTGTGTGTGTGTGTGTGTGTGTGTGTGTGTGTGTGTGTGTGTGTGTGTGTGTGTGTGTGTGTGTGTGTGTGTGTGTGTGTGTGTGTGTGTGTGTGTGTGTGAGAGAGAGAGAGAGTGTGTGAGTGGACAGAACTTTTCCACACAGTTTGAAAAAAGGCGTGGGTGCTGCCTAAAGGGATGGCTGTCGTGAGCTATGGTCGTCCTATTCCGTGCTTCTCTTTTCAACTCTCTCTCTCTCTCTCCCTCTCCATCTATCTGCCCAGTCATGGTGACGAGTCTGCACTCTGATGTGCTTTGGTTAGACCTCTCTCTTTCTCACACACACACACACACACTCTCTTTCTCTCTCTGTCCGTCTGCCTCCCCCTCTCCCTCCAGGCAGGCAGTCTTCTCTAGTCTAGTGTATCTGCTACAGTCTGCCTCTCGGGCGACTATGGGATTTGCCCAGGACACTTTTATCACACAGTCCAGGGCTTGGACCCCACCCCTGTTCCCCAGACAGCGCCATCTTAAACCCAGCGGGCCGGCCGGGACCCCCACCCAGGCTGCTCGGTGGTTAAGGCTAGCCCACCGGGAACGGGCGTGTCTGCAGCCAGACTGTCCAGCCGTAGCAGGTCTCCGGCCTGGCCCGGCCCAGCCCGGCCCTGGGGCCCGGTCCCTGTCTGCATCCATTAGCCTGAGTGCCCGTCAGGCCCTCTTGTCTGTCTGGGTTGGACAGCCTCAGTCTGAAAGAGGGGGGAGGGTGTTTTTGTAGTGGGGTGTTATTTAGTAGCGTTGATGACTGCAGTGCTTTTGTAGCTTCCTGTATCATGTAATTATTACATGCGTGCGCACACACACACATGCACACACACACACATGCACACACACACGCACACACACACACACACACACACACACACACACCACACACACACACATCACCAACACCATATCACATTCCTCTCCAGGAATGCGTACTGTGACCCTGGTTCTTCCTTAGAGACGCCTCTCCTCTGTCTGCGGCCTATTCTCTCTCTCTCTCTCTGTCTCTCTCTCTGTCTCTCTCTCTGTCTCTCTCTCTCTCTCCCTCTCTCTCTCTCTTTGTCTATTCCTCTCACACGCCTCTTCCCTCTTTCATTCCAAGGAAAACCTCAGACTGTGTCTTGGGTGTTTGTACACTGCCGCTCTCTCCCTCCATGCTAGGGCTGCACCATATCCTCTCTCATCCCTCAGTCACCAGACCCCCCAGCACCGTATTTGAGCAAATTATACGCACTGTCTCCTCAGGCTGCTGTCAGTGGGCGTCAGACACACTCCCTCCGTCCCTCTCTCTCTCTCTCTCCCTCCCTCCCTCCTTCTCCCCCTCCCTTTCTCCCTCCCTCTTTCCCTCCCTCCTTCTCTCCCTCCTTCATTCCCTCCCTCCCTCCGTCCCTCACTCCTTCCCTCCCTTCCTCCGTCTCTCCCTCCTCTCTCCCTCCCTCTCTCTCTCTCCCTCCCTCCCTCCCTCCCTCCCTGGCGGACACACCATGCGTGAAATCCAATCACGGACATGGTCTCGGCGCGCGCGCGTGTGTGCGCAGTATTCGGCGCGTTGAAGCAGACCATTCCTCTTTGCCTCCGACCACATGGGGTTTGGTAAAGGGCCTAGGCTTCCCTACGCCTGCCGCTCTGTCAGTGTGAAAACTAATGATAGGCCGAGTGAGACCACCACCAGCCCCTCCCCCCCCCCCCCCCCCCCCCCCGCGGTGTCTGATCTGGTCACGTGGCTGTAGGGGATGAGCGCGTCCAACTCGGCAGGGAGCTGTGCTGGCGTGCATCACTTCACACCAGGGTGTCATTGTGGATTCTGTTTTTACTGACTCTCTCTCTCTCTCCTCCCTCCCTTTTCCTCTCCCCTCTCCCGTCCTCTCCCTCCTGCTCCTCGTCCCCCTGCCCCCCCCCCCTGCAGGCCAAGTCGTGCATCTGTCACATGTGCGGCGCCCACCTGAACCGCCTCCACTCCTGCCTCTACTGCGTCTTCTTCGGCTGCTTCACCAAGAAGCACATCCACGAGCACGCCAAGAACAAACGGCACAACCTGGGTGAGACGCCCCCGCGGGTTTAAATACTAGGGGAGGGTTACCCTGGGGGGGGGTGACACTGGTGGGGGGTGACCCTGGGGGGGGGGGGGGGTGACCCTGGGGTTTGGATATTGTTCCTGTAGTATAGCAATGAGGGGGTGGGGGGGGGTGCTAAGCTTCTCGCAGGGGCGTGACGGGATTTAAAGGGTGGCGTGGGTTAAGATTTAGGGGCTTTGTATTGCACACACACACACACACACACACACACACACACACACACACACACACACACACACACACACACACACACACACACACAGTGGGCGTCTTGTCTGTCTGTATAAGTTTCTCCCAGCCCTCTGGAGTGTCTACAGTGTTAATTAGGTTAGGGGCTTCCACTGGAGCCTCCCTACCTCTGCTTCTCTGCCACCGCGTGCACACACACACACACACACACACACACACACACACACACACACACACACACACAGGTCTGCGGATTCCTTCACTCCTCGTCTCCCTCTCCTATGTCGTGGCCTCTTATGTCGTCTTCCCCTCCCTCTGTGCTCGCCGCCTCATCCACCCATTTTTGTCATCCTTGCCTCCCCTCCTCATCCCTCTCCTCCCGATCGTCTGCTCATCCTTCCCTCCGTCTTTTCCTCCTCCTCAGTCATCGCCTCATCCCTCTTTTTGAAATCGTCTCATCCTTCTCTCCATCCTTTCCTCCTCCTCCTCGTCATCCTCCCTCTCTCTTCATCACGTGTGTGTGTGCCTCTTGTTTCTCCGCCAGCGGTGTCACACAACCTCAGATCCTCACCAGTGGTCTCTCTCTTTCTCCCTCTCTATCTCTGTCTGTCTCTCTCTCTCTGTTTCTCTCTGTCTCCATCTCTATTTCTCTCTCTCTCTGTTTCTCTGTCTCTATCTCTATTTCTCTCTCTGTCTCTCTCTCTTGATATCGCTTTCTCTCTCTTTCTTGATCTCCCTCTCTTTCTGTCTCTCCCTCTCAGATGGCCACAGATGAACTTCCTTTCTACCCCCCCCCCCCCCCCTTCCTACCATTCCCCCAGACTGGGGGAGAGAGAGAGAGAGAGAGAGAGAAGAAAGAGAGAGAAGAGAGAGAGAGAAGGGAGAGAGAGAAGGGAGAGAGAGAGAGAAGAGAGAGAGAGAGAGAAGAGGGAGAGGAGAGAAGAGAGAGATTTACCAGTGTACCAGGCCAGCCACTCATCCCTTAAGAGACTTCACATGAAGGGACAGTCACTTTCATGTTATGTCTTATTATGTTCTCAGTCACACAGCCAGTTATGCTGCAAGACTTCTAGCTTATAGGTATGGTCGTGTGCGTGCGTGCGTGCGTGCGTGCGTGCGTTGATGCCTGCGGCGTACCCTGGTTTGCGTTCCCTTGTCATTCAACTTGGCTCTAGTATCAGAACAAGCGAGGGTCTTTTCGGACTAAAAATAGGTTGTCACGGCAACAGGACCCAGGTATTGTTGCCTTGGAGTTTGAGAACATGGGGGGGAGGGGGGCTTTGAAAGAGCAGTGGTGAGGATGGAGACACAGACTGGTACACACACACACACACACACCACCTGTTATTACATTAATGGCGCCCCTCCCATCTGTGGTAATTGTTCAATACAAGGCGATGACTTGGGGAGACGAAGTCCAGATCAATAGTGCGAATCAAGAACGGAGCGAGCCGCTCAGAGAGAGTATCGTCTCCAGGCGGCCCGGAACCAGGATGAGGCCACACAGGAAATAAAAACCAAAGGTGTCGTTCTGCTGCCGGAAAATCCATTTCTAATTACTGTAACTCTCTCCCTCCCCTCTCCCCCCTTCCAGCGATAGACTTATTGTACGGTGGAATATATTGTTTTGTATGTCAAGACTACATATACGACAAAGACATGGAGCAGATTGCCAAAGAAGAACAGAGGAAGGCCTGGAAGCTGCAAGGTAATGAGTATCGTCCAATAAAGCCCCTCCCCATGCAACGTCCTGTGTTGCCGCTAATGCGGAAAGGCTGCTTCATGTCTCCTCTGCGTGTGTGTGTGTGTGTGTCTCCAGGCATAGGTGAGAAATACACAACGTGGGAGCCTACGAAGCGCGAGCTGGAGCTGCTACGACACAACCCAAAGCGGAGGAAAATCACTACAAACTGCACCATAGGTAGGACTAATGACGGCTCTGATACCTTGGAGCACACGATCAGCAATTAGCCGTTTAGTCCATTATACCCTCCCCACACACACACACACACACACACACACACACACACACACAGAGCCTGAGATACGGATATCTGAACCGGACGCCATAGAGAATGAATGGGGAAGTGTGTTTTTGCTCCTACTGTAAGTCCCATCTGAATGGCGGGTCAATGGCCGGTTATTCCCCCGTGTTTATAACCACACCAATCTACTTTTTTTCAGTTTGGGAATCCCACAATCTCCCCAAAGCATTACTAGTGTTGGCTCCGGCTGCTTTATAACATCACGGGATCCCCAAACGGAATAAATACCACGCATATAAACACATACTGCCTCGCTAGCTCAATCTTGTTGTAACTAAGATATCTGTTGATTTATTTTTTTCTCCATGGACATATTTAGCTAAGACAAACTCAAATTTCACTGGCATTTTTATTGCTAGTCCAGTAATCAGTGGCGATTTTATTTTTTTCTCCATGGACATATTTAGACAAACTCAAATTTCACTGGCATTTTTATTGCTAGTCCAGTAATCGGTGGCGATTCCGAGGCAAACAAAACAGGAATGCGAGCGCGTCACTTTGGTATAGCAACAACAGACCAGCACATCGCCCCCCCAGACACAATTTGGCATGACTGCTCCCCTCCCCTCCCCTCACACACAGAGGCCGGCACGCCACACGTCATTGTTACAAACTACTGTGTGTCCGCGTGATTGTGTATGTGCACCTGTTCATAGGTGTGTGTGTGTGTCTGTCTGTGTGTGTGTGTGTGTGTGTGTCTGTCTGTGTGTGTGTGTGTGTGTGTGTGTGTGTGTGTGTGTGTGTGTGTGTGTGTGTGTGTGTGTGTGTGTGTGTGTGTGTGTGCTCTGCATGATCGTGTGCGTGTGTGTGTTTAGAGGTTAAGAGACGGTGCCTGTGGGGTGTCGGCTGTACTCTGTAGTCCAGGATTACTCATGCATTTAAGTAGGTCACCAAAGGTCAATTGGAGCGATGAACATGACGCGCCGGCCCACTGGCTGCCCACTGGGAGAGACGGAACACACTGTTCCTTCAGGGGCCGGTCCTCACTAGGGCAGGCTCTTCCTTTCTTTCTGTTCTCTCTCTCGCTCTCTCTCTCTCTCTCTCCCTCTCTCTCTCATCTTTCTCTCTCGCCCCCCCATATTTCTCTCTCTTTCTCCATCTCCCTCTATCTTTCTCTCTCTCTCTCTCTCTCTCCCTCTCTCCCTCGATCTCTCTCGGTCTCCATCCATTTCTCTCTCGCTCTCTCATCTCTCTGTCTCCCTCCCTCCATCTCTCTCTCTCTCCCATCTCTGTCTCTCTCCCTCCATCTCTCTCTTTCTCTCTCTCTCCCATCTCTCTCTCTCTCTCTCTCTCTCTCTCTCTCTCCCATCTTTCTCCCTCTCTCTCTCTCGGCACTGTAACAGACTGGCTTAGAGGGTTAGCAGCTGCTTGGGGCCCGGGTGCTGTGCTGTGTGGACCAGGTCCAGTCCGGAGCGTTTAAGCTCTGGCTGAGCCCAGCCTCTCTCTCTCTCTACTGGACCCTGCCCAGAACCGTGCTGGCTCGCCCACCTGCTACTCCTGGAACCACTCAGTACAGGACCTCAGCTCCCAGCTCAGCTCGGCGCCCAACCCCAACCATCTCCTCAGCTTGCTGGCTGAAGTCACCATCTCTCTCTCTCTCTCTCTCTCTCTCTCTCTCTCTCTCTCTCTCTCTCTCTCTCTCTCTCTCTCTCTCTGGTGTCGAGCAGAGCGAGCGTGTGATCTCTCTCTCTCTCTCTCTCTCTCTCTCTCTCTCTCTCTCTCTCTCCCTCTCTCTCTCTCCGTGTCTGAACAGAGAGACAGAGTCGTGGGTAGCTGCTGCTGACTCATCTGCTCTCCCTCCGGGCCCTGGTGAATTGCTAATGAGCAGTTTGGCCCGACTCGCGGCAGAGCTGTGGCTGTGAGCGAGCGAGTGTGTGTTCCGCCGATGTTCACGTCCGCACTGCAGGATACACACAGTGCGAAGAGAATCCCTCTCCCTGTTCAACCTTTCCCCCCTCTCTCTCTCTCTCTCTCTCTCTCTCTCTCTCTCTCTCTCTCTCTCACCCCCCTATCGTTCCAGGTTTACGAGGCTTGATCAACCTGGGCAACACGTGCTTCATGAACTGCATCGTCCAGGCCCTCACCCACACCCCCCTGCTGCGCGACTTCTTCCTGTCCGACAGACACAAGTGCGAGATGCAATCAAACTCCTGTCTGGTGTGTGAGATGTCCCAACTCTTTCAGGAGGTAAGACCCCCGCGCGCGTGTGTGTGTGTGTGTGTGTGTGTGTGTGTGCACGAGAGGGAGTGAATGTGAGGCGTAAGTGTGTGAGAGTGGTTGTGAGAATGGAGTGTGTGTATGTGTGTCACTGTGTGTGTTTGCGTCACTGTGTGTGTGTGTGTGTGTGTGTGTGTTACTGTGTGTGTCACTGTGTGTTACTGTGTGTGCGTGTGCACATACACCTAAAGAGATTGTGGCCCACTTTGGAGGAGGGAGGGAAAAAATGCCCCGAATGAATAGAACGAAACAGAGCTCCCCTCAGCCGAAACACGAAGAATGCTCCGGCTCCTCTCCCGTTCGTCAGTGGAAGAGTGTGCGCATGTGTTCCAGCGTGTGCGTGTTTGCGGTATGTGCGTTCTGGTGTGGGAGTGAAATGCTCATCTCTGACAGCCTTGTCTTCTGTCTCTCTCTCTCTCTGTCTCTGTCTCTCTCTCTCTCTCTCTCTCTCTCTCGCGCAATAAAACTCATCGCCCTCGGATCTTGCGTAACTCTTACTCAGGTGCCTGTCTGCTCTTTTCCGTCTCTCTCTCTCTCTCTCCCACTCCCACTCCCTCCTGTTCCCTCGCTCTCTCTCTCGCTCGCACTCTCAACTTTCACGCCGTCTCTCCCACTTCCTCTCTCTCTCTTTCTCTCAGCGTCTGGTATATATAGGCCCACAGATGGCGTGTTATGTTTTAACGGGGTTGACTCATCCGCGATAAGTGGAACTCCGGCGGAGCCCTTGCTGAACCGTCGGGCTACAGAGCTGACCGGCCGCTCGCCTCCTAACGCGCACTTCAGTCGAGACCCACGTCATCTGGCCGGTCCCGCCCTCTCCTCCCCCGGCCGACGCCCCTCTCCCGGTCGCGTCGCTCCCTCCCTCTGGCCCGCCGCCCCCTTTGCCGGGCCCTGACTCCGCCTCCCCGCCCAGTTCTCCTCTCCTCTCGGCCAATGATGCGCTGCCGTCGCCGCGTTCCTCTCCTGACCTCTTTGTCGCGTCGTTCTGCTTCCAGCGGCGCCGGGAGGGCCGAAGAGTCTCAAAGAGTGTGTGTGCGTGTGTGTGTGTGTGTGTGTGAGCAGAGGTCATCACCCTCTACCAGCTGTGTGGTTCTCTCCATCTCCAACCCAGACTGTCTCGCTCAAACAGTCCCCATAACAGCCTGGAGACTCGCCGTCAGATGGGGCCCCTTCTTCTCCTCTCACGCCTCTCTCTCCTCTCTCTCTCTCTCTCTCTCTCTCCATCCCTCCCTCCCTCCCTCTCCTGTTCTCTGTCTCCTTCTCTCTCCCTCCGTCCTGCTGGAGAACTCAAACAAGTGTCCTGTGTGAATATAAGGGACTCTCATGCCTTAAGATGCTTGCGGCTAGTGTTAGTGTACTCAACATGGCCGTTATGGTATATATACCTAACAACATACCTAAAATCTCTCTCTCTCTCTGTATCTCTCTCTGTATCTCTCTCTCTGTCTCTCTCTTTCTCTCTCTCTCTCTCTCCTCAGTTCTACTCGGGCCACCGGTCGCCACACATTCCCTTCCGCCTGCTGCACCTGGTGTGGACTCACGCGCGCCACCTAGCGGGCTACGAGCAGCAGGACGCCCACGAGTTCCTCATCGCCGCGCTGGACGTGCTGCACCGGCACTGCAAGGGCGACACCACCCGTAAGCCCCGCCCTCCCTCCCCCGGGTCTGGTCTGGTCTGGTCCGATACCTCGCCGTCGGCCCCGTAGACAACCGACGGCGTCGGAGCTCATGGGGGGGGGGGGGGGGGGCTGGAGGGGTGGGGGTTGAATGGTCATATAAATAAATAAATAAAAAATCATGTAACATAGAAATGAGACTAGAAAATCTTAAGTGTGTGCTTTCTGGAAGTGTATCCTCAGAGCATCATTGATTTTCAGCCAGCTGGAGAGGAAGGAGAAGAGGGGGATGGGTGTGCGTGCGCGTGCGCGTGCACGCGTGTGTTCGCGCGCGCGTGCACGCGTGTGTTCGCGCGCGCGTGCACGCGTGTGTGTGTGCGCGCGTGCGTGCGCGCAACGAGAGAGAGAGATGGGAGGCCCCGGGGAGGGAGGGGGGGGGGGGGGTTGGGGGGCGGTTTGCCATGATGCCAGACCTAGCTTTCGCCGGGAGACTCGCTGTCGTCCGCCCCTCGGCGGAACGGCACCAGAGGTGACTGACAATAGCCGCACGCCGGGGCTCGACGCGCAGAATGGTAATGCGCCCACTGCGGCACCACGGCAACAGAGCTGACGCATAGAGGGGGCCCGGGCAGTGAGGGTGGCCTGTGATTGGCCCTGCCGAGAGGAGCGAGCGTGTGATTCTCTCTCTCTCTCTCTCTCTCTCTCTCTCTCTCTCTCTCTCTCTCTCTCTCTCTCTGTGTCTCTGTCTCTCTCTCTCTCTGTCTCTTTCTGTCTCTCTCTCATTCTGTCTCTGTCTCTCTCTCTCTGTCTGTCTCTCTGTCTCTGTCTGTCTCTCTCTCTCTCTCTCTCTCATTCTCTGTCTCTCTCTCTGTCTCTCTCTCATTCTCTGTCTGTCTCTGTCTCTCTCTCATTCTCTGTCTGTCTCTGTCTCTCTCTCTGTCTCTGTCTCTCTCTCTGTCTCTCTCTCATTCTCTGTCTGTCTCTGTCTCTCTCTCTGTCTCTGTCTCTCTCTCCTCACCAGGAGAGGACAACGGGAAGAAGGCCAACAATCCGAACCACTGTAACTGCATCATCGACCAAATCTTCACCGGCGGCCTGCAGTCGGACGTCACCTGTCAAGTCTGCCAGTAAGAGCTGCTCTCAGAGAGCGTGTGTGCGCGCGTGTTACAGGGAGAGACTGAGGGTATAGGTCGTATGCGTCGCGGCTGCTAAAATATCAGCGTGCCCGCACACACACGCACACACGCACGGCCATCCCTAAGTGAGTGAAGGAGTGAGCGAGCCAGCTAGCCACAGGCTCCGCCATCTCTCCAGCCCACACCCCAATTGAGAGGCTCCCTGTGGAGCTGCCTGGAATGGAGGCGGTTGTCTAGACCACATCGGCCGCGCCCCGGCGCACCGCACGCCGCCGGCCCCTCCCACCCGCGCCGCGTCACGGCCGGCCTTCGCTAACGCGTCACGCTAATCATTCGCCATTCATTTTCGTGTTTTGCCCTGAGGGGCGGGTCGGGAGGCAGGAGCACGGAGTCAAGAGCCCCTAATGCGCCGGCTAGCTCTGCTCGAAGCTCTTGAAGCGGTTTCCGCGCGTCGAAACCTCTCGCAGGCCAGAGCTACGCTACGCTATCGTGGTGGTCCGCCATGCCTGACTCCACACGGGTCCCTCTGTATGGAAGTAAACACAGCAGGGCGAGCGCCGGCTCCTCTACCTGTCCCTCCGGCCTCAGTGGACACCTACTGGTCAGAGAAGGCACTGCAGCACAATGACTCATCTAATAAAGAATTGTAATGCATAGGGGTGTGTGTGCGCGTGTGCGTGTGTGCGCATGTGTATGTGTGCGCGCATGTGTATGACGGGAGTGTACATGCGCGTGTGTGTGAATGTTAATGCGAGTGTGCGTTTGCGTGAGAGACGCTGCATTGAACGCATCTGTTTCTCGGAACCCTTAGGCCAGCGCTGGTGCCGGATGACAGCGTCACACATTCCTTAAGTAGCTCCGTCTGACGGAACCCTCGGTCGAATTGCAAATCGGAACGGAGCAGCAGTGTGTTTTGTGCGCGCACATCGCACACACACTCGGCTTAGCATGATCCCAAACAGACAGAAGTGTGTATGGGATCGCAGCTCACGCATGATATAACCCTCGGCCTATCCTTTTGCCATGACATGACCAAGAGAGATGCACGCACACACACACACACACACTTCGGCCCTTCTCGCCAGTCGTGCTCAGGAAACGACGCGCACGCTCATTCTGATTGGATCCTCCTCTCTCGTCGCCAGCGGCGTGTCCACGACGATAGACCCGTTCTGGGACATCAGCCTGGACCTGCCGGGCTCGTCCACGCCCTTCTGGCCCCTCAGCCCCGGGGGGGACGGCGGCACCGTCAACGGAGAGAGCCACCCCTCGGGGGCCACCACGCTCACAGACTGCCTACGGAGGTACGACGCCGCCGCCGCCACCACCGTCGCCACCGCGCCCGTCTCCCTCCGTCTGTCCTGGCTCTGCCGTGCGCCTCCCGCTGTCTCTCTCTCTCTCTCTCCCTCTCTCTCTCTGTCTCTCTCTTCAGGGGTCACAAATGCGGGACTTGCCACGGCCTTCTAATCTTACCTTCTGTCCCTTTGTTTGTCTCCGTCCATACTGGTGCTTCTGTCCTTTGGCGTCTCTCATTCCGCTCTCTCCACCTCCCACTCTCCTGCTGTCTCCTCGGGTACCCGCTCATATCCCTCTCATATCCCTCTATCTCCCCATCTCTCTCTCTCTCTCTCTCTCCCTCTCTCCTTATCTCTCTCGATCTCCCCATCTCTCTTTCCTTATCTCTCTCTCTCCCCATCTCTCTTTCCTTATCTCTCTCTCTCCCCATCTCTCTTTCCTTATCTCTCTCTCTCTTTATCTCTCTCTATCTCCCCATCTCTCTCTCTATCTCCCATCTCTCTCTCTCTCTCTCTCTCTCTGCCCCATCTCTCTCTCTCTCTATCTATCTCTCTCTCTCTTTCTCTCTCTATCTCCCCATCTATCTCTCTTTATCTCTCTCCCCATCTCTCTCTTTCTCTCTCTCTCTATCTCCCCATCTCTCTCTATCTCCCCATCTCTCTCTCTCTCTATCTCCCCATCTCTCTCTTTCTCTCTCTATCTCTCTCTCTCTGCCCCATCTCTCTCTCTATCTATCTCTCTCTTTCTCTCTATCTATCTCCCCATCTCTCTCTTTTTATCTCTCTCTCCCCATCTCTATCTCTCTCTCTCTCTCTTTATCTCTCTCTTTCTCTCTCTATCTCTCTCTCCAGACTAAGGTTGTCTGAGCAGCGTCTCACCCCCTGGTTCCTCTTTCTTTCACCTAATATTCTACCCCGTGTCCTCACTTACACCTCTCTCTATCCCTCTCCTCTCTCTCTCTATCGCTCTCTCTCTCTCTCCGTTTCTGTCTCTCTCTCTCTCTCTCTCTCTCCGTCTCTCTCTATCTCCGTCTCTCTCCTCTCTCTCTCTCTCTCTCCATCTCTCCATCTCTCCATATCTCTCTCTCCTCTCTCTCTCTCTCTCTCTCTCTCATTCCATTACTCTTACTGCAGACTCACACCCTGGTTGCTGCAGCACATCTCTTAAAGGCACAGGGCTAAGTCGTGTGTGTGTGTGTGTGTGTGTGTGTGTGTGTGTGTGTGTGTGTGTGTGTGTGTGTGTGTGTGTGTGTGTGTGTGTGTGTGTGTGTGTGTGTGTGTGTGTGTGTGTGTGTGTGTGTGTGTGTGTGTGTGTGTGTGTGTGTGTGTGTGTGTGTGTGTGTGTGTGTGTGTGTGTGTGTGTGTGTGTGTGAGAGAGAGAGATACCGTGCGTGTGTGTAGTTGTTGCCAAAGCCTTTTGTGGACAACTAAAGGAAACGGCACAGCAAAAACCAAAAGAGCATGCATATACAGCACGCCATGTAGCTATCCATCTGTGGGATTGTCGTCCCTCCTCGTAAGCGGCTCCCTGGGTTGACTGACCCCCACAGCCATGCGGGCTGGAGGACCCATTCAACGGCAAACTGGGAGATGAGGGTGACATTTCGAAATTGCTTTTCTAAATGAATGATGCACTTTCACTGCAAGTGATTTCGGTGGCTACCTCAGCAGGTCACCCAGACAGAGCTCTGCTCCCTGTTCCACAGCCATGACCAGGCCTCGTCTGAGAAATCAAAACAACAACACCAGTGAAGAGAACACACACACACACACACACACACACGATGTTCAGTCGTGTCATCATGGAAACATAGCTGCTTGTTAAATGTTATTGGACATTTGAACCTCAAGACATAATGAATGAATTAATGATGTTTTGCGTTCTACTTTGTCCCATACTTCCTTCTCAACCTCAACCTCTCTCTACCTCCTCTACATATCTCTAACTGTGCTCTTCCCCTTTTTCTCTCTTCTCCTCCTCCTCCACCTCTTCTCCCCCCCCTGCGCTGCTCTTCCCCTCCTCTCTCTTCTCCTCTTCTACCTCTATATCTCTCCCTGTGCTCTTCTCCTCCTCTACCCCCCCCCCCCCATCTCTCTCTCTCTCTCCCACTCCCTCTCTCTCTCGTCATTCCTGTCCCTTTAGGTTCACTCGGCCCGAGCATCTAGGAAGCAGTGCCAAAATCAAATGCGGCGGTTGCCATAGTTACCAAGAATCCACCAAACAGCTGACGATGAAGAAGCTCCCCATCGTGGCGTGCTTTCACCTCAAAGTGAGTGATCAGCCTCGACCAATCACAGGAGGCCGGGCGACGACGAGGCAGCTGCATTCTAATATGAACCGACAGGATGTTTACAGTGTTGAACCAGAGAGCACAGGCCTCCGCCCCGTGAATGCATTCCGTTGGTGTCGAGTTGAAATGGTTCAGCTCACCCCTCAGTATGAATATCGCCAACTTGCACCCTCGGAGAGTAAGCTTTTCAGTGGCGTTACTGGGAGTGGTGTTTGACAGGTGGTCATGTGTGAACGCAAATCAGAGGACTGGCGCCTGTTAGATCAGTTTGTGTAGTTGTTGAATGTGTAAGTGGATAAAATAATCAGACAGTGATGGATGGATAAGAAAGCAGCAAGGTCTCTCCTGTCTTTCTCCCTAGGATGTCAGAGTTAAATAGGGGTAGGGTACAATCATACCTCAATAATAGATCGATCTTGACACATATTAAACGATAAACATAATTTACAAAAATAAACTCAAACTAAACTAATAACTAAAAAATGACAACACTGTCACTATAGCATAAGAAAGAACATGAAACATGATTTAATACAAAATACATAATATTATTCAACATCTAGTCTACTACAGCCTCTCTATTTCCTCTACCTCAACACTACACTACACTTCCTACATACATTACTACACTATAAACTACTCTGTCCAGCCTGGATTCGAACCCTGCTCTCCAGTATCCAAAGTCCTATGTTTTCCCACTACACCACCGGAGGCACAGTGTTTGCACGGCATCAAACTCCTGAGTCTAAATCCGAAAGTGAATGGGCAAGTTTTGTTTTAATTTGTGGATTGGCCCAGTGATTCGGATCCACTCCAGAATGGAATGGGTTCTAATTTGGCCCACGCAGCTGCACCCCTCCACCGAGGTTTGGGGAAAAGGTAAAGATTTGTGAAATGGTCAAGTCGTTTTTGCGTTAAAGAACCAACCAACTGCTGAAAAACCAACAAACGCATGCCACTGAAAACATATCCTCGGAGGCGATGATGAAATGCGTATGGAATATACGTATGGAATAGCACGTTATCACAGACATGCTGATGTCCCCAGACGGACAGAGACAGGGACAGGGCTCCTCCATCATAGATGTTTTTAGTCCTATCCACGCCACGTCCGGGCCATGCATAAGCTTTTGATGATATTCATGGGAATGAGTTATGATAGCGGCGTTTCTCCAGGGGGGATCCATGCTTGTCCGTACCCTGTGGTGACAGTTTAAAAAACTGCTCACAGAAGCCAGGCCACACAAGGCTCTTATCTCCACGCTCTAATCCCTGACTTGCATACGATGAAACGGGGACGAAGAGCAGCTCTAAATGCTTTTTTCCTAGCCCTCCCGGCCTCTTTTTTTCTAAATGCTTTCTCTCCTCCTCTCTCCCTCACCCCCCCCCCCCCCCCCCCCCCCCCCCCCCCGGGCGTTTAGCGGTTCGAACACTCTGCCAAGTTGCGGAGAAAGATCACTACCTACGTGTCCTTCCCACTGGAGCTGGACATGACCCCCTTCATGGCCTCCAGGTGGGTTACGACGCCGCCAAGAACGACGACAACAACGAGCTAAAGAAACGACCGCTCCACACACTGTATACATGCTTCTCCAGGTGCACCTCTTGATGCACCAAACGGATGTATCAGACCAGTAATACACCTGGGAGAAGCATTTATACCTTGTACAGACATTTGCTTTCTTCTTTGTGTGTCCGTCTGTCTCTGAGTGTGCGTGGGTGTGTGTGTTTGTGTGTGGCGCACTCCGGTCAAGCCCAGTGAGGTTATAGCCCCATTTCGCCTCAGCGCAGCGTCCGGTCAGTGCCGTTCGGAGTGGCGCTTGAGTGGGCTCACGACGGCTCTCGGCTCTCTCACCACTCAGAGCCAGGGGGAACCCGGCGCCGGGACGCGCCTGCCCCCTAGTGGTGTTGGTAGTGAATAGGCAGTGATGTCCCGGTCATAACCGAAGTGCTTCTGTGTGTCCCGCAGTAAAGAAAGCAGAATGAACGGCCAGTATCAGCAGACAGTAGAAGTATTAAACAACGATAATAAGTAAGTACCCCTTTCTTTCGATTTCACTCCGTTTCCACAGGTCACCACCGCTGATTCAGTGAGCTGTCGTCCAGTTCTTACAAAAACCCTGACTTGCGGACCTTTTTAGGAGGATTGTTACCTAACTGTTTCCATCGCAGCGTATAAGCAGCCACTAATGACCAGAGGTATCCTACTGAGACTGTACCGAATGAAATCGATTTCGAGCCCATTAAAAGCAGCTTAGTGCTCAGGCTCTCGCAATGGCTTTTATTTTCCAGGACATTTACCAGGTGCCTAATAAGAGGTAGAAGAACACTGGCTTGTCTTTGTACGGGCCTACTAGACTGCTGGAAGTTACTCCTCCACTCACTGTGCGTGTGTGTGCGTGCGTGCGTGTGCGTGTGTGTGTGTGTGTGTCTCCAGGTATTCCTTGTTTGCGGTGGTGAACCACCAGGGCACACTGGAGAGCGGTCACTACACGAGCTTCATCCGCCAGCACAAGGACCAGTGGTTCAAATGTGACGACGCCATCATCACCAAGGCCACCATCAAGGACGTGCTGGACAGTGAGGGGTGAGGAGGGGGACGACTGTTTGAGTCATCCGTCCGTACATCAGGGTCACCATCCGCTAGTCATCCTGGGGGGTCTAAACCCACCACGTTCAACACAGACAAAACGCATCGAGTGACGAGATGCACGCTGTATCTAGATGTAGACACGCACTCTGTAGTCAAATGCCTTTTTTTCTTGTTCTCTCTCCACAGGTATCTCTTATTCTATCACAAGCAGTTCCTCGAATATGAGTAGCCTTGGCAGATCGTGACAGTGGAGAAATTCCAACTGGAGACGCGAGAGGATGTACCCGCGGTGCTGGGGGGACAGAGAAACGAAAACACGAACACACAAACCTACCTGAAGCTCTGACGTCCAGTCTGCTGCCCTGCCTGGAACAGAGAGTCCACACAAATCATGACTTGTGAAACCATGCAAAACGTTCAAACATAGCACTGAGCTAGCGGCATCTACTTGACCTGACTGAACGGAGGAAGAGGAGGAGGAGGAAGAATCATCAGGGCGCGGCCTGGGCGGGGCCTCCCCCTCTAGTCTCCCCTCCCCTTCCTGGTGCAGGGGCGGAGCCTGAGTGAGAATGATTGACAGTTCAGTAGAGTGGGCACATGAGGACAATTACTACAGTATTGTATTCAAGATTTCCTTTATTCTCTCCCCCATGGTGCTCTTGTTTCAACTGACCAAGCATTTATCAAGTCACGATGGAGGAAGGACTGTGTTGTCATATGCATATGGAAATGAATGCAAAAAAAAAAGATTGGAAAAAAAAAAATATCTAAACTAAGTATGGTATTATAAACTTTGCAAGAACGTTTTTTTTTTTTTATAATATGGTTATGATTTTTATCATTTGTGAATTTAGTTATGAAATACTGTATGAATCTAGTATACATCTATTTTTTAAAAGAGGAAAAAAAAAACGTGGGGGTAACGGAGACACCATACATGCTAGCTGCTGCGGAAGCGCTACCATGGAAACTAAGCGAACTTGGATTGGACCTGAACACGCCCACGTTCCACCATCTTCTCCTTATTTCTTGGTTGTGGGCAGAGGGAATATCTATTTTTTTAGCAATTCATTGAATTATTGTTTACTGTTTATTTCGGTGTCCATGTTCTCTCCTTTTTTTTTGTTGCAGTGCAGTCATGTCCCTTGCTGTCATGGTCCTGAAGACATTTTGGGGCGTATTATTCTTTACTCTTGTAGAAATGTTGTCGGTATAATGACGATGGTGGTGACGGAAATTAAATTGGCTCACGAAAAAAAAGAAAAGAATGGAAGATGAGCTGTAGGTGTTCTACGGCATTATGGGGATACTGAATATGGCGGTATGTCCATGGTCACACCCAGACCCTCTGCTGGGCTCTCCCAAAGCTGCGGCCCTCACAGCAGACACCTCCAGTACCCAGAGCAAACCGAGGCCCTCCACACCCCCCTCCCACACACACACATACACACACAGTCTTAATCCTCTCCGTAATGCCCGGAGACCTGCAGCTCCTCATACCTGTCTGATATTCTCCATCCCTGATTTTGTACTGTAGTGGTGGTGGTGGTGGGAGGGATGGAGGGGGGGGGTGGGGACTGGGGTGTGGTGTTGCTCGTACGTGGGCGCTGTATGCTGCGTCCCCTATAGCCCTGGTCCAGGTCTGTGTACTATTCGGCACGCTACCCCGGTATACCGCCCTGCCAGGGACCATTCATTAATGGTCAGAATATTGTCTGTAGCTGTGGTAATGTAGAAAAAAATTATCTCATTGCTCATCGAAGTGAAGACATTTGAAGATGACAGCCTTTTCTCGTGGCTACAGTTGTAGCCTCCAACCTTTTATATTAAAAGCAACATTTTGAACATATCAGCTATTATGGTAACTGTTAGCCTGGCTTTGCGACCCTTATCACATGATCTCACGTGCTCTATGTGGAGTGAGATCACGTGATCAGGGTTGCGAAGCCAGGGTAGTGGACAACAGTAGATGTGTGTTTAAGTACAAAAACTGCTTTTATATTAAAAGTGGGGGACTGTAACTATGGCCACTTTGGAGAAAACACTTTCATCTTTTGAAAATAGCCTTCATTTTGGTGAGCAACAAAATAATATTGCCTATAGATGCAGTAATGCAGATCGAGTGAAAAAAGCCTATGGCGGCAGGGCAGTATACCGGGGGATAGTCAGGAGTAGTGTACTGAACCAGACCGGGGCTAGCTGTGTCCCGGCTTTGAATCCATCAGTGTTAATGTGAACCATGGCAGCGCGTGGCAGGCTGCTGGGGCCTGGTGTTACCCCACCCGGGCCGGCGGTGTGCGTTGCCTTGACAGTGCAGTTGGAAACCCCATTCAATCAGTATAAGTCTGGACTTTGATAGAAAGAGGGGGTTGGGGGGGGGGGGGGGGGAGAAGATATACAGACGCTTTGTTTGGTCTAGTTTGTTTGAATATCACAGATTGTGTTTGAATATCGCAGATTGTGTGTATGTCACAAAAATAGATATGGGGGGGGGGAACAAAAAATGACTCATGTATAAGATGAGGACCCAGACGGATCAGGCAGGGGGGAAAAGACAAAAGAAAAACATTGATACCACAACACCTGCTGGTGGTGAGCTGCCTGATCCGGTGAGAAGCCGGCTCATAGAAGACACACATCCTTTCATCTGCTGCACAAAAGTCTATTTTTGAACCTGAGCCAGAGAGGAATGGGGTGGGGGGGGGGGGTGTAGAGAAACTGCAAAATCACACACTTGAGAATGGTCGCACTAAGGCTTTTTGATGTATCATGGCGGTGACAACGTCACCCAAGGACATTCAGGGACGCAGCTGAAACGTAAAGGATGAGGAGACCTTCATTGTCTGTTTCAGTGAATAAACTCAGAACTAAACTGGAGTGTGCCATCTGTGGGTCGTTTATTCTGCTTGGTTTGTCCATCTTTCTCTCCTATAATACCCCTGGCTGGCTGTAAGGTTAAAGAGCTCGTTATGGGCCCTGTTTGCAGTGTTTCATTCGTTCTGACCTACTGTACCTTGGAAAATCACTGATCTAATGTGACAGGATTGCTAACAGCTGTGTAGAGGAACATGTGATTTCACCTATCCGGCCTTGTCAAATTAGAGGTTATTTAAAGGTGAGGAGGAAGAAAAAATGCATTTTCGAGAATTAAAAACTGCCATAGTAAGTTATTGAATGTCTGTGAGCACCTCTCAATGGCCGAATCATGAAGCCCGATGGCTTGAGGAGAGCTTTACGCAGAAGTTATATGTAATATCGTCTTCAAGCCACTTGGGGGCACTCTCACACTTTACCAGTTAGAGGAATGTTAGTAGCCTATTAGGATCCATTACCACCGCGGTAGGACTGGCCTAGGACCAGAGGAGGAGACAGGTAAACATATATAATGCAATGTATTTAATGAGCATTTTCAGAGAACGGCAAAAATATCAACTGTGAAACGTTTACTTTTACAAAAGCAAGACATAGGCTATAGCAAAATTATACAAAGTATGCCAGTATGCCTGCCACTGCCTTGAAAAATAGAAATTCCTTCAGGCAAAATCAAACAAGCACACAAATGGCAACAAAACATTTTCAGTTAAGATTCATTGGCAGCATTACACAATTAGGGTGAAGGAAGGTTACAGAGCAGTCCTATCAGAGCCCTGGAATGGAGATGACTAGGCTACGCTACCTGCACTCATGGGATAAGTCAACAATGCCCCTGCTCCCCCTAGAGTTCTGTAAGGTCTGCTCCAATCAAGCAGGTGGTGATTGATCCTTTATCGTTAGCTAACAATAACAGCAAAGTCCATTTTTGTTATGTCTACAAAGCTCATATGATCGCTCTTAAAGTCTAAGTCTAATATGAAGCCTAAATGAAGCGTGTAGCAACTAATAGTGTAATACATATACAACAGATATAGCATGGTTAGTTGATACAAGGTGCTTGGTTTCACAGCTCTGGTTGACTTGTGTTTCGACTGGTATACGTTAAATGCAATTACTGTAAGTCGCTTTGTATAAAAGTGCCTGCTAATTGACTGTAATGTAGTATAGGCTTTACTCTCTGGTCTCTAAATCGTTCTATATCTCAATGATGTCTCCTAACTTTTGCCTAAAAATCCCCCTGAAATCTACATTAAAGGAGTAGTAAAGGGAAAATGCATGTTTAGCCCTGTTTTAAGGTTACTTATGATCATATACAATGGTTCAGATCAAAACGTTGCCAAAACTAGCACTTTTGAGAAAGTCTGATAATTGCTCTACCACCGTTTTGGTCATACAAAAAATGAAACGTGAAAAATCATTCAAAAACATGTTAAACTCTCGATTTCAAAGACAAGAAGCTCACCGAGGGGGTAATTGGTGTCTGTGTAATTGGTGTAAACATGCATTTTGCCTTTACTACTCCTTTAATTTCATTAATTCATGAGCGTTTGTTATACATTGTACCTGTACCGTGCATATTCATGAGCGTTTCATTGTACATGTATCATGTACGACATAAACATCACTGGATCCTTGAATTCATCATCTAATTAATAGTATTAGATTAATATGCTTCTGGTTACATGGGATAACCTTATTGCTATGGTTACCCCAGGTAATTAAAAAGTAAAGTCATCATCTCAAACTCTAACTGTAACCGCTCCCTAGAACAGAGATTAGAGTAAGATGCCATGAGTAAATGCGTTTTTCACCGCACCATGCAAGACCACGTCACATGAACATAAAACTAGATAAAACATGAATATGTACAAGAAAGAAAGCATGCCACATCTGTCAGACACCGTGGGTTGTTTTTATACAACAGCCGCCATGTGTCTCATCACTCGGACCGGCTGAGGCTGTGGTGACTCACGTTTAGGCCTCGCTTTCACAGGATAGGTCGTGAGGTTTGGGGACTGAGGCTTTCTCTTGACACACACAGTAGCCTACACACACACACACACACACACACACACACACACGAGGAGTGTGGCTCGGTGCAGGGGTGAAAGGCACATAGCGAGTTATATCCATGACTGTCTTGGTGTAACAGTCCACCCTTCACGCACGAGGACAAAACCGTTGACTCCCGACTGTACAGCGTGGCCCACAGCGCCACCGTGTGGAACCCCAGGGTATGCCAGTAGGATTCAGGGAGTCTTAGGGGATTTGGTGGAGTGGCCATGGGTATTTGAAGGAACATTGAAACCCCTGTAGGATTGCGTGTTGCAGCCCTTCTCAAATTCTCTCATCTCTGGCTGCAGGGGAGAAACCCCCCCCCCTGAGTTCAGATGAGAGTCTTTGCCCCTGGAAGAGGGACGCTCTCATTGTTTCTCGAAACACAAATTGAAGCGATGCACGTGAGAGAAAAACAGTGGAGAAAAACACTTTCTTTTACAACAATGGGAAGGTTGACAACAGTTTTCAATGGAAGAGAAGCAAAGACATACTTCTGAATGACATACATATGAACAATGAATTCATATACTTTCAAAATGACCTAGACATAGTGATGGAGTGTATTTTCCTATAAAGAATAAAAAAGATCTACCTCAAAGTTGGTTAGAAAAATAAACACAACTGTAACATACTTGGCTGACAAGACAATAGGGTGCAAACAAGCTCACTTTATACTGTCTAGCAGCACCCTGGTTAATGGCCAGGATAAGTATAATACCATTACTGTACCATGACAGAATGGAACAGCAACATTAGTCCAGTAGATACGCTCTACAATTGTTCGCTTCCCCAGCAGAGGCTAGAAAATTGGCACACTTCCATTTTTTTTTTTTGTACAGAAAAAGACCAGATTGATGCTTTTCTTGTTGGAAGCCTTTGTTTAGTTGGGTACAATGTGTTTCAAAATTGAGCTGACCCAACAATGATGAGGTTTAAGAATGAAAAATATATATTCTATTAAGTGAGGAAATTGAAAGCGCTGTAATTTAAAAAAGGTATACTTATGCAAATTTTCCCATATCAGGTATTATTCAGTTTGCAAAAAAGTATACTTATTTTTACGTCTCTCTTCGAAAATTAACAATTTGTCATTTTTTGGTTGCTCATCCACTGGACTACAAATAAATGGAAACAACTTTTAATATTCTAAGCATGGGGATGGATTGAACTCCAATCACTCCCCCACACACAGAGAGAGAAACAGCTCACATATGAATTATACTGTAATCGATCACTCATACATCATTATGAAGGAAAATCATCAAATCATAACTTAAATCTGTGCCAGGGCCTCAACTCACAAACACTCATAAACCACTTTCCATAAGGGAAAGTACAGTATGTAGTCCATCCATGTCTTATTGTCGATGGACAATGGATAGCCAATCAAGCACTTTATTGATGTAAAAGTGAATCAGCCATTGTTTATACAGTATCTGAGCACGCACAGGTGATTGTGTGTGTGTGTGTGTGTGTGTGTGTGTGATTGTGTGTGTGTGTGTGTCCTTTCCCCAGACAGTGAGTAAGGTCCAGTCCTTGTTACTGTATGCTCCTCTTATCATTCTTTCCTCAGTGTCAATAAGCACTGTCTGTTCAGCTCACTATAATAACCACACAACTACAGAGTGATCTTGTGTTTTATGATCATATTACAGTGAATTAGGAATCCCCTAAGCACGTCTAGTTTTGGTTTATGAACAAAAAGTCTGACTTCCAAATATGATACAGGGTCTATTTTGTAGCAGTATTGATTTCTATTTCTAAACAGACCAATGGTTATTATTCCTCCTAAACAAAATAAATCAATATCCTCTTCAACCGACAAGGAGTGACTCCAGGTGATATGCTGGTTTGGTATACTCAGCCATCTGTCCACTATGTGAGTTCACAGAAAGGCTGTATAACTGGATGACCCATTATTATGCCTCCTGAAACATTGCATTGTGTGTGTGTGTGTGTGTGTGTGTGTGTGTGTGTGTGTGTGTGTGTGTGTGTGTGTGTGTGCACATTCAACAGTATGTGGGAAAGAGAGGAAGTGTGTGCATGTGTACCATTTACATGAGAGAGCATGAGTGAGCGGGTACCACGCCCGCTGGCGTGCGCAGGGCGCCGGCGCCGTAACGTGCGAGGACATACGAAGGACCGCGCCATCGCCGCCTCCTCTCAGATACTGGTCTGCAGGTCGCCGTTGAGCAGCGAGCTCTGGGTCTCCGTGGGGTCGTTCGTCATGCGGGACTTGTCCTGCCTGCTGTCGCTGCGCTCGACCTCGTCCAGCCCGCCCGCCTTCTGCAGGCACAGAACATTCTGGAAGCTCTTCTTGAAGTTCTCCGACAGGAAGGCGTAGAGGATGGGGTTGGCGCAGGAGTTGGCGTAGCCCAGCACCACCACGAAAGCGAAGGTGCTGCGCAGGACCGGCGTGGTGCTGATGTTGCCCGTCACCGACGTGACGTTGAAGACGTAGAAGGGAAGCCAACAGAAGACGAACACGGCCACCACGATGGACACCATGCGGGTCACCTTCCTCTCCGAGCGCTTCCGCTTGGTGGAGCCCACGCGGATCCCCGACGACTTGACCTTGATGATGATGAGCAGGTAGCAGAGGCAGATGACCATGAGGGGCAGGAAGAAGCCCAGGACGAAGGTGTAGAACATGAACGCCGTGTAGTACGCCTCCTGGGGCTCTGGCCACACGATGGTGCAGAAGCGGCCGTCGTGCTTGGTGATCAGGCCGCTGTAGATCACGATGGGCAGGTTGACCAGCAGGGACACGCCCCACACCGCCAGGTTGATGGTCTTGGCCATGCGGGGCTTGCGCCACCTGGTGGACCTGATGGGGTGGACCACGGCCAGGTAGCGGTCGATGGACATCACCGTGAGGCAGAAGATAGAGGTGAACTGGTTGAGGGAGTCCACGGTCATGACCACGCGGCAGAGCACGGGGCCGAACGGCCAGTGGACCAGGGCCAGCTGGATGGCGATGAAGGGCAGGCCCAGCATGAACAGGACGTCGGCCACCGCCAGGTTCAGGATGTAGATGTTGGTGACCGTCTTCATCTTGGCGTAGCGCAGGATCACGTAGATGACAAGGGCGTTGCCGCACAGCCCCACGGCGCACACGGCGAAGTACATGAAGGTGATGACCACCGTGCTGGTCCTGTTGAAGGTGGCGTCCGTGTAGTTGGAGCCCGAGGCGTCCGAGTCGTTGACGCCGTCGTACATGAACGGCTCGGACAGGTTGAGGGGCGCGGAGGGGAAAGCCGAGGGGTCCATGCCTGTCTCTCCGTCTCCGTTGCCTCTACTGATCCGAATTGCGACTATGGCATCCCACCTGTAGAGACACAGCCCAGGAAGGAACACATTCAACATCGCACCTGACATGCGCTCGCATCGCGTGACCTACTTTCACGGATCTGCCGAACCTAGCCTAGTCTCTGGCTTAGGAACGGATACATCCGCTGTGTAAATAACAAACTGTATTGGGGTGATTCAGTGTACAGCGTGGCTCGTTGAAGATATCGGAGAGGTAATTTACCCAGCTTCTTTCATGGGAGCAGAATGACGCAGAAGACGCATGTTGACTTAACTGATTGGAATACAATGGGTGTCCCCACACTTGTGCTTTAGCAATAAAACAATGCCTGTGATAGACATACAGTAGGCTACTACACAGTACAATAACCTTCCAGTATCCAGTAATGGACACAGTGGTATCAACCCGAGCACAGAGCAGGCAGCTACTGCCACTCACTTCCATGGCGGGGGTTAGGCATATTTACTCATGTCCTTATTCGACAGTGCAACCTGTCTAGACACGGACTGCAGTTCCTGGAAGTGTAGGAAGCCGCCTATGGGGTGACAGGATCTGCCTCAATCTCCCGGCCTTGGATCACATGAAATGAACTGGCCTTTGTCCGTCTGTGAAACCTGGAGCAAGTCGCTATGGAGCTACACGGTTCTCAAATGGGGGAATTAGAGGCTTACATGCACTGGGAAATGGTGCTTGAACGGGTGAGAGACACTCCGCGTCCCTCCGGGTTGTAGCAGTTTAAGCCTTTCATCAGCTGTCTGGCCGTCACTGGTGAACAACTCGCTCCGGCGGGAAATTAGTCCGCCGACCTCTGCAGCCACAATCCTGAGAGCTGCCTGCCCTCACAGCACCCAAAGGTTAACTACAATTCCACTTTACTGTGAGCAAATGTTTATTTATTAGGGGGTGGGCCCAGATGTAAATGAATCATGCCTAAGTAATTGGAAGAAAGGAAAAGACGTGCTTGGACCACTGCGCCGTGACTGAGTCGAATTGAAGTGCTTGTCATCCCGAAATAACCCTCAGGGAAGGGTGGCCTGATGACCAGAGATAATGTCAATATCATAACATGTTTTTATTACGCCAGTTTGTCATTCTCCGTGCATATATCCCTGAGGGACAGGACTGATGCAGCTGGTATTCTATGGAGCTGTTTTGTTGCATATGCAGCACCAGGTATGGGTGAAGGGAAGGGTTTGGGCACATAGGAAACTGCTCATGTGTTCTTCCAAGTCAGATTTAGTTGTTTAATCGCAAGTTACGTCTGTTATGTTTTATATGTACTGCAGGGCAGATGGTCCTAAATGGTCTAACCTGACATTAGCAGTCCAGTTATGTCCCCAAGGCGCAGCAACACGAGGAAACTGCGACTCTCCCCGAAATACTAAATTGACACTGGTATGAATTCAGGATAAACTAAATCGGTCAACAGGTGTATCTATTTCTGCAGCAGTCAGTCTGAAATTACACTGTTTTGGCAGCTTCAGACCACCTGTTCACAGTTCAGACATCGTCTATGTTCAAATATATCTCCCCTCAAGCTCTGTAAGATCATCAGTGTTTATGTAAACGAGAAAAAGGTAAATCTAATAGACTTATAGCTGAGGTCTGCTTTTTAACACGCTGCAATTATCCTTCAAATCAAACCACCTTCATGATCACTGTAAGAGGTCAGGAATTTAAATAATAGACCACGAGACCAAACACACTCAAACATATTTAAATCGTTTCCTTTGAAACTGACAATATGTGTAGGCTAATGTCCCCCTTTATATAATTTATTTTGCATGAACTGCATAAACATGTAAAATGCAAGACAAATGGATGCCACTACATCAAGAGGATTATCAAGTGATTCGTGAGAAATCCTAAATTGCTGTCTTAAATTGCTATTTTGTAATTATAAACAATTAGGCACATACTTTAAAATCTTATCCTATAAAAATAATGAAACACTGCTGATGAGTTATTTCTAAAGGTCTTTACTTGGCACGGCTAGGGTTATTCTGCCCAGATATTTGATCACAATTGGCTTATGTAAAATTAAATGAATCTATTTTCCTTACCTGCAAATAGATGTAGATCTAATCTCACCATAGAACTTGAATATGTCAATCAATAAAATTAGTTTTCATGAGAAATGTATTTCCGCATTTGAAGCTTCTGAACACCTGTTCTTCTATAAATTAAGTTTTGCTCAGTCGGAACTAGGTGAGAAAGCTCTTTGTTGTTCATAATAAGTTTTCCTTTGTAATTGAAAAGGCTTTGATAATATCCCATCTTACAAATACGAGGAGCGAAAAAGTCCATGAAAGACCAAGCCTGTAGAAAGACCGAGCGACACGACTGAATCTGAAATCACTGTGAGAGTAAATGCCTGGAGCTTTGAGTGACTGGCGTCGAGTGAAAGTGTTAAGCGCGCGCAGTCGTAGTGATCGAGAGGAGCGTCTCTGCACGCCGCTTCAGTTGCACTGTTCTCGCAGTTGGAGCTACCGGCATAATTATCCTACCATTTTCAATGTGACACGGAAGGCATCCACGTCGTCATAGGCAACTCTTGCAGCAGTAGTGATGGTTGCACCAATCAGCTTTAGGCTATTTTCTATAAAGCTCAGGCAAGTTACAGCATGTCCAGTGAAAAGCAATGAAAGCTGAAGTTTAGATTACTACAGGGACTGGTGTGTGTAGGCTTACACTGACAAATGGAAGTTGGGATGCCAGTGTACCACAGTTTTGAGGGGGGAGGCAGAGGACAGATGGCATGCCATTTCCTCTCATACAGTGGGTCTGACAGGATCAATAACAGAGATGAAACATTGAATCTTGGGCGCTAGGGACCAGCGGAACAAACACAAACGTTAAGTGCTCTCTCTGCCTGCAGAACAAAATGGCATTGAACCTCAATCAGCCCCGGAGGATTCATGCCCATGTCATTATCTTTAATGCTTCCTCTGACAGAGGGACCGAGCATCAAATATGGATCTCTAGATCATGCTGCATCACCAGTCTGGCATTGGAACTTGGCACAATATGTGTGTGTGTGTGTTGTGGCATGGCATCCACACTCGGGCCGCGCAGCGTGAGGCTGCCACCAAGGCGCGTCTCGGGGACACGAACGCGCCCCAGCCAGACCGCACCCTGCGTAAAGCTCAATTTCAGCACCACGGACAGTGCTTCACGCTGGAGACGGCCGGAGCCGCGGTCGACCTAACAACCCCGGCCCCGCCGGCACCATGGACAGCGGGGACAGGTAATCAACAGGGTCTACTGATCCTTCCTCGTTGCCAGAGCAACCATACTGCCCAGCTGCAACAGACCTCCTATTCAAAGCTGGGTGGCTGGGAGACCGGCTGCAGCCAATTTGCTTTTCCATGCCACAAAAGGCCTGGAAGGGGAAACTTTCGGTAGTCTATGGACTCAGTGAGTAATGGGGAACAAAGCGTGCTGCTTGAACTTCTATTTTTTGAAGCTTGCCAATGTTGTTTTCCCTCGCGCCTTCAGGAGCAGAAGCCTCTCCCCTAACCTTGCCCCACGCTGTCCGATGCGCCAAGGCGCGTGAGTGTGTGGACTGTGCTGTGCTCCAACCAGACATCCCTGCCTGGGGTTTTACTGTGTGTGTGTGTGTGTGTGTGTGTGCACGCGTGCGTGTGTGTGTGTGTTGTGACATGTGAGTTGTTGCTCACTGCCTTATGTGCGTCATCATTGGCTAGCACTCTGGACACTATTTCATGGTCATCTGATAAGCCACTAAGCATGGGCTGCATTTGTGACGCTGCAGAAACAAGATAACGTGTGTGTGTGTGTGTGTGTATATGTATGTGTGTGTGTGTGTGTGTTCATTAAAACACTTCTGCTCCATCACCATCGCCTTCTTTCTGTTACAATTGACATCCCACTTCCTCTCTCATTAGAACCTATCGCTGATTACCTCTTTAATTGTGTTTCTGAACACAGTCTCCACCAGAAATCGAATTGCCTGTTGGTGTAGGCTGTTTTCTATTGTGATTGTTACTTATTATATTGTTACAGCAAGGCTGAGGAGCCAGAATAGAATAGAAGAACAGAAGAATTCTACTCCCTTATACTGGTAACAACCAAATAAAGGAATCTTGAATAATAAGTCTGCCAAGACCAGAGCATGAACAGAATGATTGGTGGCTGGTGACTGTGCGACAGTTTGTCACTCATGTCTCTCTGATTAATTTCAGTCCCAGTGCCACCATCTGTCCCCCTACAGTAGAGCTCTTTGTCATGCGTCTGAATTGAGTATGCTGTTGTGTTATTCATTATTCACTCTTGTATGATGGAATAAATTGATGAAATTGGAGAATGATTCATGCATGAATTGAATGAGATTGCACATGGATGTCTGGTGTCTGTTGTTGCTTTGTGGTTTCTCTATGGCTGCTTTTACTCCTCTGAGGAATGTGTAGTGCTTGAAAAGTTTCCATTAGTGCTTTCTCCCTGGCTCTGATCTGCTACTGTTTAGAATCTTAAGTAGGTTTGTAGCAGGCCTGCTGGACCAAGGAGAGTGCAGCCAGATGTGGTCTCTTAAATCGCAAGAAATGAAAGTGGAGCAGAGAGGAAAGAGGCTTAGTTCCCCAAGGCTTCGGTGTTCAGGGGTGCAGCTGTTCTCTAAATGGTCAGTTTAGATTACCCCAGAATTGCAGTATAAAAATCCATATTTTGCTGATGCATAGTTAGGTCAGGTCCTAAGAATGTACTCTCTGGGTTGAAGGATTTTGACAAATACAAAGGCAAGACAAATGGATACCACTACATCAAGAGGATCGGGATTGATGTTGCTAATACCGAACACAGCATGCAGCATACACAAGACCATGGTCCACAGCTACGGTAGCATTCAATCAAATCGAATGAGTGTCACTAGTCTCTCACTGCAGCACAAACTTCCTATACAGTCAGGACGCAAAAGCTCCCAGCTATTATCAATATGCTCAAAACGATTGATTTACAGATGTTCTAATCTTTAGTGGTTTTCAAAGGGGATAGTGCTATTTATCAGCTAACAAGTGCACATGTAAACCCATTATGTATGTTCCCTTGTGGGGTTCATAACCTGTGAAACACATACAATACAGATGCAGCAAGAGCAGTCAGCTGATGAGGTTTTCATATGTCTGAGTCAATATGTGGAACCGTGTTTACCCAACTGAACGTTGAATGCAGATGTATGTCTCAGAGGCTTTGCCCTGAAGTAAGCTGAAGTTTCTCCTTTAATGCACCACAGCTGCTGCAGTCCATAAGGAATACATAAGGCTATCGATATTTGAACCCAGTACTGTAACTTACCATAGTAAAATACACTGGAGATGAGAGAGGCAGACAGAGAGAGAGAAAAAAGAGGACGGGAGTGAGCACGCACATCCTCACCCAGCTGGATAATCAGTTCCCCGGGATCGAACCCCTGCGTCGACTCTGCCTCTCCTCTGTCCTCGTTGCGGGGGTCATTTCATCAGCCCCCCCCCCCACCTCCCTCCTCTTGTTGTGTCTGAGTACGTCTAGCAGACCCGTCATCTCTGGGATGTGATCATACACCAGCTAGCCTGTGTTAAAGTGCTCTCCCCAGGTTTGACCCCTGTGCCCGGGGCTAACAGATGTCTTCCGGTGGCACAGTGCCATGGGCCGTTGGCATCATTAGAGTCGGCTCATTAAACAATGTTTTGGTTCAGAGGGCCTCGGCAGACCACCCACTGACATACGTACCGACTCTGTGAGGGTGTGTGTGAGCAGAGGAATGTGGTGCTGGATAGGAAGCCGCAGTCTACTTGAGAGACAGCAAAGATGATTATAGGATGTGTCCTTGTAGATCGTTTTCAATGGGAATTTTTCTGGAATGTTCCGAATTTCATATTTAAAAAACTAAAACGAGTGAAATATCTGAAAGTGGATCCCCTGGGAAGCTCTGTGGCTTTGGTTATGGGGCTCTGATTAGATTAGTCAAGTCAGGAAGCGTTATTGGCATGACGTTTGATAATAAAACATGTTGCCAAAGCAGAAAGTGATGGTCTGGGCAAATACATGAGCACACCCTCATGTATTCGTCATTGTCTCCTTGTCCTCTTCTTCCTCCTCTTCTACCTCATGCACACCCCATCGTTTCTTTGTATTGTGGAAACTCAGGGGACAGGGAAGACCACAAATGCCAAAATGGCACTGGCATACAGACAAGGGAGGCAAATTGTCCAAAATAGCCAGAGGTCGTCTCTTTAATAAACGTAACTTATACTGTTACAAACAAAATATCTCAAACAAAATCCACACATGAGGCAGCGTGCTGTCTGCCTCACCCCTCTTCTCCCAAGCTTCTTCTGGCCTGGGTTTTCCAGTTTTAGGTGAGCAGACGTGGCTGATTGCTGATCTGAGGCAGGAGTGGTCAGCCCAGATGCAGTCATTCAGCTCTCCAACCCACAGCCTGTAGGGTTCTGGGAGCTGTAGTCTCGCAGCTAGCGGCCATTTTGTGGTACAGGCATGGTACAGGCGACTATGACCGTGTCACAACCTCAAACCTTGTCCCATCTCCTAACTGTAGCAGTTAACAGGATTACATATGCCTGAAACCAGTTTGTGTTTATACAGTATGTGTACACCTAGACATTCATGTATTTGTCTCCTCCTGACTCTTCCTCCACAAAATGCCCAGCTGGACCCAGTGCTGCTATAATATTGGGTTTTACATTTTGATTAAATATTCGGCCAGTTGAAAATTTCTATCAAGCAATCTGTAGAAATGTATCTCTCCCTTGCTCCATCACTGCATCCTTCCCTCATTTACCCATAGCTTCCAAAGGAAAATAATCAGCATGTGTGCATTTGTTCAATTGAAATCAGAAGTATACATTCATGAGTATTCATTTATTTTCGATTTCCAAGGAGTGTTGGTCAGATCAAAATGCCTCTGGACACAATTGGATAGACCTACAACAGTGGGGAGGGAGTGGGGGGGGGGGCAAAGGGGCGCCTGCCCCGGGCCCACAGTCCTAAGAGGTCCACCTTGGGCCCAAGACTGAACATGCATTTTTGTTGTATAGTTGAATATTTGTAATAAAGTTTGTTTAGTGTATCTTGATTGTGGCAAAAAAAGTCAAATAAATAAAAATGTTTGTTTTGTCGTTGACACCCCCTTAGTAGCATACCCCCTCAATAGGGGCCCTGCCTATCTGAGACGCTCGTGAGCATTTGAGGTGCAGTGCTGCAATGATCTGTTACTTGAGCTGTTGCTGTAGTAGAGTTAGTAGTAGCCCTATTCTGTAAATAAAATGTTGAAAAGCAAAAAATACAAGTCAGGCGCACTGAAGCGTAAAGAGGAAAGGCAGAGGAAAAATCTGGTGGCCTCATGTGTTCCCCTGACAAATTCATTTTCCACTACTCAACCCTCCAAGACTGCTGCTAGCATTAGCCAAGCAACCGAAGCAAGGGATGTTAGCGAAGACGAGGAGAACACAGCAGCTAGCAATGTACAGGTAGCTGTGGAAAACATTGTAGATTCGGATGAGATAAATTTAGAAGACACAGATGATGAAAATGTTGTGATGATCCTGTGATCGTCCCGACCAATATCGGGTCGGCAGGGACTTAGTTTGAATGGTTGGATGACCAGAATTATCTACGAAATGATTGTTTTTGATATCCTCAGTAAATGTGAAATCATGTGAGCATGAAACCACTCAGCCCTGACTGTACAGTACAATTTGCCAATTTGTACCCGTCTCCCTTATCCAAGTGAGGAAAATGTATCACTCAAAAACTTTTATTATCCAAGGCCAAGGGATATATTTAAAGCAATTGTATTGGTGAATTTATTAAATAAAGTGTGAGAGTATAATGGGGTTCCTCCCTACTACATTTATTAAATGGATATTTCATGAAAATTGATTGCTAAAAAATATTTAAAAGTGGGAAATTAGTCAACTTTTTCCAGCTGTGCAGCTTTTTCAAGCTATACCGCTTTCTTTTGTGATAAAGATATAATTATTTTCTTTTTAGTGTCTTTTCCTTAGGTAATTTGGAAGCATAAAATGTCCCCATTACAGTATACTGTATGAATATGAATGCAACTTAATTCCCAATGATAATTCCCCTCACATAATGATGAAACAACACATTGATTTCGCAACTGTCTCAACACCCAGTGCAGAATTAAGAACTTAATCTAACCCACTACTGTAGATAATACTGCTGCATTAGTAGCCTAACAAGGACAGTCACAAACACATTGTTGTGGCAATATGAATATGTATGACGTTGTGTATAACATTTTTCCCCCAAACACCACACCCAATTTAAATTTTGACCGCAGTTACCGTATAAACCTTATCACATGGTTCATAAAGATAAAGTCTCATAGTAAGAATGTGGTTAATAGGTTATAACATCATAATTACTCATCATAATTGTCACTACAGTAATTACATGCTTATTAAACAAATAGAGACAAACCTAACGTTAAGTGTCTCCATCTTTTGTCTGTAAATAAACAGACTACTATGGGTATCAGGAAACATTGCAACTAGAGAAATCATTACCGGAATTCAATAAGCGTTTGAGACAAGGGATATCTCATTTCATCGTACCCACCTGTACCAGAGACAGTATGACCTTTTCATGAGCAAGAACAAAACGTCCCATTAAATAATGAGAGCCCTGCTCTGGTCTTACCTCTTCAACCCTGTTTGGCATAGAGTCAATATGTTTTCTCCGGGACCTGCTACGGGGTGGCCTGCAGGAGACATGGGGTATCCAGGAGACACAGGACCTGTTTAGAGTATAAGAGGGAGAGACACTAGGGAGAAGGGAGGAAGACAGGGTTAGTGGCTGTACTGGACATCCACAGCAGACACGGGGGTTTCTAATGGACTCAAGGTGTAGGTGACAGTGGGGCATCTCCTGGACCTGGTTCGAAGGTAGGAGGGAGAGAGAGAGGCACCAGGGAGAGGGGAGGGAGAAAAGGCTTAGTAGCACGCAGAGCCATAAAATCAACACAGATATTAAAACAGAACGTGCCAGTTGCAGGGCAACCAGTATCTGTACACACATCTAAATATACACACAGTGCATAACAGGATATACACCAATGTATACAAAGGATTCACAAGCAGGCTGGAGGCTGCCTTTCTGTGCCTCTAGGTCCTGGCTAGTGATTGTAGGCTAGACTGAAAAGGTAAGACTCTCTCTCATAGATCTCTCTTAAAGATTTCCATTGTTTCAGCCCTTCTTAAGTACTCTGGCAAGGTGTTCCAGAGGTTGGGGGCATAGAAAATGAAAGCTGCCTCTCGTGTCTCTTGGTCCTGGGCTTCTAGAACTGTGAGAATTCAGTACCTGAGGACCTGAGTGGTTGGGCATGTACCTGACAAGCGGAAATGTATTCAGCTGCACAACTGTGGAGAGATTTATAGACTAATAAAATAATTTTGAAGTTCTATTGTTTGGTATTTCTGTCATAGTTGTATTGAAGTCATGATATGTTTTCTACATTATGTAGAGGCTATACAAAGAGTTTGCTTGTGCCGTGGACTGTACATTTGCACCAGGCGTGTTTCTGTCCGATCAGCACAAAGGAGCTGTGGACTTCGTAAAACAAGGGAGGCAAATAATGGGTGTCAACAGAAATAACTCAACTATACACTCAGCTTGGTTCACTTGGTTACACAGGCAAGGCCATACAGTAGTTGTTCAAGGCAAGGAAAGTTTATATAGCACATTTCAGCAACAAGGCAATTCAAAGTGCTTTACATGAGACATTAAAAGCATCAAGACAGTGCAACACATAAAAGGTCATAAAACGAAATGCAAAAAAGGACATTTAAAACAAAATGCAGGAAAATAAAATACAGGAATAAAAGTTACAGTGCAGTGTATGAATGAATAATTATTTGATTATGAATAATTATTTGAGTTCACAACCCGTTGTCTCCTTCTTGCATTGTATTGTGTTATTATTGTAGTATCGTATACACGATGTGGTGGTAGAAGATAAGGTAAGTAGATGCCTGAAGCCACTCATAGGCTACAGGCCTCTGTCGATTAGTCCTTAGGAACCTCACTGATATGATCAGTCCGGAGTGCAGACTTCTATTTGCTTAGTAATTGCGAAGGAATGCCAGAACACCCTCCCCTCTTAGGCCCAAATTGAGGGCATTGATATTTCTGGCCTTGTTAAATTGACAACCAAATAGTCAATAGCTAGAGGCAGCAGAGTGTGGTTCTTTTATCAGCTGGAGGAAATGCGGTCCATGGATCCTATTGGAGCCTGAGGCCCTCTGCTAATAGCCCATGTGTAATAGTGTCAAGTCATTGATGGAAATGCATTTGTTATGTGGGCTGGGAAGGGGTATTAGCAATATTTAAAGCCCCATGGGTATGTTTTTTTTATGCCATTGCTTATTTTACCCTTAGTTGCCAGGCTAGCAGTGTAAATAGAAAATGCGACGCAACAACCGCCACTGACTCCTACGGATTCAGAGAGCACTTCCTGTATTGGACCATTCCCTTTGAGGAAAAGGCATGACAGTGCTCTAAATGTCAAGACGATCAAACCCGGGCCATTCTTGGAATTCCCCTGTTGACATCTGGCATGTGTGTTATGCCTTTTTAAATTTGGTCCCTCTGGGCAGCAGTAGCGATAGTACGTGTTAGGCAGGCCGAATATCTGCCATCTCCCTTGAGCTGAGTAGCCTGGATGCTGTCTGTCGCGCTGCTCTTCCTTTGGTGTGTCCTGGCTGTCCTCTAGGCTGACCATGTGTCTGGGAGTCAGTCTCGTTTCCCCTCAGGTGTGCGACCCAGACACCTCTTCCCACTCTGAGATATATAGTTCTTGTCGTGGGATTCTGGCTGTGAAAATAGTCTCTCATCTTAAATCTTATCTCCACAGACCCTGACGTGTTCTCCATTTGTTGTTGCGGGGCTGGAGCAGACCCGATTAGAATTCTGGTCAATAGCAAATCAACTAGCGAAAGTACTTTTCTTTTACCTTCCACTTACTTTCTTCTCTTTCAGAGAGCACAGTCAATATTCCGAGAGGCAGGGATCTTCAGTCTGAGAGGGTCAAGGCTACCAGTCCTTTGAGCCTGAAACCTAGAGTTACCGTTGTCACGCTCTGAATGGCTCTGCTGCTCAGTCCTGCCAGTGTGATTAATATGAGAAAATAGACATTTGAAAACGTTCTGCTCAAAATTCCTTACAGGAATTGTCTAGTATCAACTACTCAAGCAAGCGTAGCAGTTCGTATTGTGTAAACCAAAGCAATTTCAGGCCAATGTATAGCTTTTTGAGTTACAAATATTTCTGATGGAGAATCACAAGCGTCACAGAAACTGTACTGATCTGAGTGTTTTTTAGGGTGTTCAGGTGACCTCGAACAAATTCACATCAAAGCTAGAAACTGAAACAAACTCTTGGTCGGACACAACATTGTTAACCATGAGAGAATGCCGCACCTCTCAAACGGGCACAGAGGCAGTAGGCATCACCAAATCTCAGGCAGTCCCTACAGTATATGCCATTCTCTCTATGGAGTGCACAGCCGACTTGACTGCACATAGAAATAGAGCAACAGGGAGCCTGTTACACTGACTCTGAATGTCAGCTAACCCATTCTATATTCCTTATGAATATATAAATCCATGCCATCCCAGAGACAATTACAGGTACCGTATATGAATTCAGATGTATGGAATGCTAATTGATTGAGGATTAAAATACTCTTTGGATTAGCTAAAGAGGGCTGAGAATGAGGTTCTAGAAGGATGTTGTGTTAAGACTTAAGAGAAAGTCACGTTGGAGAAAAAAACATTGATTAAGCTCTCAGTGCAGACTCATGTTGGAAGTCTATGTGGAGCAAAGATTAAAAACCTGAGCTAGAACCCTATCTGAATTATAGATTATGTTTGTTGGAGCATAGACTGTAGCATGGTAACTAAAATGGAATTTGGGATAAATTATAATTAGGCAAGCCCTTGTTTAGTTATGCAATATGCTCCTAACAATTTGTGAAATTCTGTATATCATTTGTGGATTTGCATATCCTCTGCGTTAATAAAAACGCATACATCTACACTATGCAGGCGTTCCATATCACCCACCTTGTTGGTGTGTAATCGGTAAGCCCAGTGCCCCAGTAGACACCGGCTTGTCATGTATTGGCCCCAATACAGATGCTGTCTTCTCTGCTGCTCGCTAAGCACTGGACAGAGTGCAGGGTTGGATGCAATGCTGTTGGCTTGGTGTCCACAACCCAGTCAGAACAACCTGTGCTGTTTGCTCACTCAAATCAAATTATACACACTTCACTTCTTGGGTGTGCCTATAACAATGCATGTCTTTTTATTGTTCAGACTTTATGCCTTTAAATGTCAAATAGAAATAAAGCGTGTTGTTGAACTTCACGGCGATACCATCCTGAGACAATATTTGACTCTCAATTCCCATTCAATTACCCATGAGTCACTGGGATGCTTGAATTAGCAAATCATTCTTGACATTGTTCTTCTCAATAGCCTATTGATCTAGCCTGAACCTTGCATACAGTGTAGTAAAACAGTAATCACACTGTTTTCATCCACTGCTAATCAGGAATTAAGAACATGGTACCGTTTCTTTAGCCTGGTAAACCAGACTCATCGAAGCATGTTTTTATGTTTTCTCTGAGTCTAAACTTTGACCCACCCACAGTGATTTCAGTGGGCGGGAGTGCTTGCCTTGACAGACAAACTCCTTGAGCCAATCATCGTAACAAAACATACCGGTAGATCAAACTGTTGCCAAATCCAATCAGAAGAACGGCGAAATCTTATTTTCCGCTGAGAAACTCCGCTAGAGCATACTCTTGTTCTTGTTTAATTGTTGTTTTTGAGTCTATTTCTGCAATAACACTACTGCTCGTTGCTTTGGGAGCTGCCATTACTGTTGTACTACTAGCGTACTCCTGTATTCCGCGTCATCATCTACGGGAACCAATCAGGGACTGGGGGTGGAACAGCAGTTAAAATGTCTCCTGATTGGTGCCCCATTTTCTGAGAAAATTCAAATCGCTCTGGGAGGGTGAAAGTCCAGACTCATAGAGAGAACGTCATTTTTTTTTGCCAGGCTACTGTTTCTTAATCTTTGGCTTGTTATTGACACCACAGAAGCCTAGAACAGCCACAACCCAGATAGCAAGCGGATGTGTAATGATTCTGGGCCATATATGGGCCGGAACTAAGCCACAAGGGCCAGATCTGGCCTGTATATGGCCCAGATCCGCTTGCTATCTGGGAAGACATGTTCCCTCATCATGTTTATGCACTGCTATGTTCCAGCAACCTCTGCTTGTTCATAACTATTTTTGTAGAGCAATTTCATCTTTTATGGCAGTAATACTGATGTGTGTCGCAACATTATTAATTATGCAAATTCACATTCAGGCATCAGTGGGAAATAATTAAAATGCAGATCAAACCTTTGAATAAACATATTTTCTCAGACACCAATCTGGGAGCTGTGGCAGAGCTTGGCAACAACCTTCAGATATGTGTGTGTGTGTGTGTGTGTGTGTGTGTGTGTGTGTGTGTGTGTGTGTGTGTGTGTGTGTGTGTGTATGTCTGTGTGGTGGTGTTGGTGGTGGTGGTGGTGTGTGTGTGTGTGTAGTGGTGGGGGGGATCCAGGGATTATTTGGAAGTGAGAACAGCCTGAAGCTCTTGGGCTTCCTCCTCCCACCTCAGACAGACATGTAGTTCAGAGGACCTTGAAGAGCTTTTCTAATCTAATCTCAATTCAATTAAGCAATCCCTTGGCCCTTAATAATATTGGAGCCTTTTGATTGCTCATATTATTAATTTGTCCTTAGAGCAAGGTACAGTTCCTGATGATATGAAACTTTCTAAAGTCATTCCACTTTTTAAGAAAGGTGTCAGGTCTGATCCGGGAAATTAACGACCAGTCTCTATCTTGAGTGTAACCTCTAAGCTCCTGGAGAAAGTGATACACAAACAGTTATATCAGTTCGCTTCTGACTCTAATCTGCTATATGAATTCCAGTCAGGCTTCAGAAAGTCCTATTCAACTGACTCTTGTTTGCTCTACTTGACCGACTTCATTAGAGGCGAAATAGATGTCGGCAAACTCTGTGGCATGATTTTAATTGATTTACAGAAGGCCTTTGACACTGTCAATCATAGCCTACTGTTCAACAAGCTGTCTGCTTTAGGCATGAGCCCTCCTGCCTTAAAATGGTTTGTCTCCTACTTGTCTGATAGATATCAGAGGACCGAATTCCAAAGTCATCTATCCAAGGATCAACCTGTAACATGTGGAGTGCCACAAGGGAGTGTCTTAGGTCCATTATTGTTTTTAATCTATATCAAAGACATGAAGTCAGCTTGTAAAGAGAATTTGTTTCTATATGCTGACAATTCAGCTATTTTAGTATCCGACAAAGATGAGCTCAAGCTGCAAAACACTCTGCAGGAGGAATTTTGTAACATCAAAGATTGGCTAATAGACAACAAATTGTCTCTTCCTATGGCCAAAACGGAATTTATAGTGTTTGGTTCGAAGCCTAGGCTGCATAAAAAAAGCTGTCTGGCATCAGTCTTGGGGGGCAGCACTTCCCTGCCAAATCTTCAGTGACCTATTTAGATTGCTCCCTAGATAGCAGTCAAGATGGAGGGAGCATGGCGCTAAAGATCATGAGCAAGATAAATGGCCGTACCAGATTCTTAGCAAGAAAAGCCCCATTCCTTGATTCAACCAGTCTTAGACTGCTTGCTAATTCTTTGGTTTCTTGCTTTGATTATGGTCTAGGTTATTGGTACAGTGGGCTTACTAAGGCCCTTAAAGACAAACTGCAGGTTTCACAAAATAAACTAGTCTTAGTAGTACTAGGTCTGGCATCAAGGGATCATGTGGGGGAGCAACAGTTCCAGCAGCTGGGCTGGCTCCCCCTAGAGGCTAGGGCAGTTCAGCGCCAGCTCAGGGTGGTTCATAATGTTTTGAACAACAGAACTCCAGCATACCTTGAAGGTCACTTTAAGAGGAGTAGTGATACCCATGCATACCACACCAGAGCTAGTACTGCAGACCTGTACCTACCCAGGTTTAAGACAAACATAGGCCAGCGTGCTTCCAAATATAGTGGAGTGGTGAACTGGAACACATTACCGTTGCATGTTAAAAGCATAGGTAACCAGCATGGTTTCAGAAAAAAGGTAAAATCCTGGCTCATGGAAACATTAGAATCATAGGAACTTTAACCTGTACTTTTCCCATGGTTGTTGTTTGTTGTCTGTTGTTGTGAATTTTTGCCACTAATATTGCTGGATGCTGTCCAGCCATGTGCTCTACCTTGTCCATCTGTACTGTCATTACATCAAGGTCCACAATGGAAATAAGTCGATGACTTTATTGTGTTAACCTTGACAATGTCTTTTTTAAGCTATTGATGTAAAAATTAAATGAGGTTTTTAAAATGTCTTATAAAAATATATCAAATGTCAAATAAACTAAACTAAAATATTCTAATTCAGATTCCTTTTATACTGTAGCTACATCCTGTATACATGTACAGGGGAGTACAATTCGTAGGTTCTTGCTCCTCAACCCAGTAGCAACAAAATACATAAGACAATAAAGACAGTAATACAGGGTAATAGTAATAAAACAATAAAAAAGGGTACAATGTGATGTAATAGAAGGCTCTAGAGTGCGTAAAGTGTATAGTGCATGGAGGATCAAATGTGCATTGTTGTGTGTGGGTGTGTGTTTGTGTATGTACAGTCTGAGTCTCACGCCCACTGATGTGTTGGGCAGACGACATTAGCCTCTGCAGCGCTTTGCGGTTGAGGGCAGGCAGAGCATTTAATTTACCACGCTGTGATGTTCCCAGTCAGGATGCTCTCAGTAGTGCCTCTGTAGAAGTTTGTACTGTGAGTGAATTTTATCAGCACTATTCCAACACCACCATTCCAATTTGTTCATATTACTGTACATGCTTTGCCTTTGGCAAATTATTTCCCCCTATTAATGCATTTCTCTATGGATTTTTATGGACACACACACACACACCCACGCACACACACACACACGCACACACACACACACACACACACACACACACACACACACACACACACACACACACATACATTATTACATTAAGATGCATAAAATATGCATAATATATGAAGGGAACTGTGTGATTCCTGGAATTTTAATGAAATCTAATCCTGCAGAATTTTGGGGATGATTTAATCTTTCAGTGAATGTCAAAACAGATAATGTATGGGGATGACAATGGTAAACGTACAATAGCTTAGGTCTACCCTGTGGGAGTGGCCTACTCAACTCAGGATTTATAAACAGCACAGGCCCAAGTCATCTCCAGATGGCTTTTAACTTCTGGAAGGGACTTGGATCTACAGACTGAACAAGAATCTACTAAATATATATTTTTTACTCTAATAGATAGTGCTAAGGGTCAGTGTTGTTGTGAAGCTGCTTTGATAGTCAATTCTATTTAGAGAGTTATGGTGCGTTCCAGGCAACCCGTAACTCGTGTTTTTCCTACCTCCTACACGTGAAAATGCTCTGGAATGGCAGTCAAACCCGTAACTTCCCACCCGGCAACTGGTAGTACATCGAGCTGTACGAGTTCACGGGTGGGAAGTTACGGGTTTGAGGTCGGAAAAACACAAGTTACGGGTTGCCTGGAACGCGGCATTAGTTTCTGCCTGAGATAGAATAATTGCCCTGGTGACTGCCCTGAGGGAGTGGCCTACTCTCCTGGCAGATGATTAGCAATCAACGGCCACAGGCCTAAACACTTCTGCCCTAGACGGCGACAGCTCCCTCCGGCGTGCGACCAAAGGCACCGGGCGACTTATTCAAGAGCAACTTTGTCAGGAAAGTAATACGTCTACATTTACTTCTCTACCTGTTTTGTTATCACTATGTGCCTGCATCCTATTCTTGTTGTGTCCACTCTCCGGTGGTCACGCAGACACTGGGTCACCCCCAGACTCCGTAGCCCCTCTGACCTCATCTATCCTACTGTCCCAACTAGTGAGCAAGTGGTGACTTTGGAATTGCCAGTCGGCGGTGCCCAAAGCTGAGTTTACCTCAGGCTATGTATCACTCTCCCTCAACTTTGGCTCTCTGCGAGACATGGATCACACCAGAGAACACTGCCACACCTGCAGCCCTGTCAGATGTGTACTCTTTCTCCCACACTCCCAGAGCTGTGAGGCAAGGTGATGGTACTGGCCTGCTTATTTCCCCAAAATGGAAACACTCTCTCTTCTCTATTTCACAGTTTTCCCCACCCTCTTTGAATTCCATGCTGTCTCTGTCACGTATCCAATCAAGCTCACCGTTGCTGTTGTGTATCGCCCACCAAGCCCCCTTGGTGAGTCCCTGGAGGAGCTTGATACACTAGTTTCACACTTCCCTGATGATGGGCACGCACTCATCCTTCTCGCCGACTTCAACATCCAGAGTGAGATATTGGAATCTCTTCTTTCTTTTCTCTCCTTCGATCTTCACCTCTATTCTCCTCCTACTCACAAAGCCGGCCAACCAGCTGGATCTCATCTTCACTAGACACTGTTCCACCACTAACCTTTCTGTCACTCCCCTCCATCTCTCCGACAACTATTTAATGTCCTACTCCCTCTCCCTCCCCTCTTCCCCTGTAATTCCTCCTCCTACCCACATGATTACCACCCGTAGCCACCTCCGCTCGCTCTCTCCTACTGACCGTACCTCTGCCGTTACCTCCGCCCTCCCTGCCCCTGAATCCTTCTCTCTCCTACTGTCTGATACTGCCACTGATCTTCTCCTCTCTACTCTTTCCTCTTCTCTGGATAATCTCTGTCCCCTCACCTCCAGGCCAGCACGGCCAACTCCACCTGCCCCATGGCTGTCGGACTCAGCGCGTACTGATAGACGGAGCCTGAGAATAGCTGAGCGTGAACGGAGAAAAGGCAAACTCCTTCTCCAAGGACCTTCTTAATTTCCAATCTTTTCTTTGCACATTCTCCTCCTCCCTATCTGCTGTTAATGCTGCTTTATTATGCTCTAAAATCCTAACCCCTGCTTCCAATCCTAAAAAAAACTCTTTGAAACCTTGAAACCTCCTACTCCCAATTACTCCCTTCTCCCTGACGATTTCGCCAACTTCTTTGACAAGAAAGTTAACGATCAGATCCTCTTTCCCCCATCCCCCGGTCAACGCTCCGTGCACCGACCTCATCTCCCCACCCTCTCTTCCCTCTCTGCCCCTCCCCCCCCCCTCTCCACGTCCCACCTTATCCCACTATTCTCCCCTCTCCCCCAATGAGGTCCTCAACCTTCAAGTTCAAGTTCATCTCTTCAAGAAGTACTACAACAAACCACCCTCTTAAGCACCAAATGTATTTTAGATTGCCATTCTTGCACTTTGCCTTCAGCACTAGATTATGCTCTTAGTCACTTGTTTTAGAAAGGAGATGCACTTGTGAGTTCTGGTAAGTAGTAGTACATTGGTTTTTCCTACGTTAAATGCAATTATTGTTAGTCGCTTTGGATGAAAGTGTCTGCTAAATGACTGTAATGTAATGTTTCTCTCAGAGGGCATTCAGAGCAGGTCAACTAGACTGCAGCTTTCTCACTCTGAACAGTGTGGGCGTGACTGTTGACCTGTGGCTGGTTCTGTGTGGACGGGATATCAGAGGTCGACCGCATGCACACTGTAACATGCACACTGTAGAAGCGTTTGTTCTCCAATCACCCACAAATCCACAAAACATTGTCATTACATTACATTACAGTCATTTAGCAGACGCTTTTATCCAAAGCGACTAACATTAGGCTATCCTAAGAGACTTCAAGGAGAATTCTGACAGTGTCAATTTAGTGACGCATATTAATCATTCTCATAGAAATGTATATGTCAGAGTTGAATGACAAACCGGGCTCTGGTCTCCATTTGCTCGCTCGTCACCATTCACATTACCTTTGTTTCCCAGTTCCTACATTGTGCTTGAGCACAATCCCTTTCCTGATTTTGAAGTGTAGCACCTAGGGCTGCTCTAATGTGCTGCCCATATGCAGATACATGGATGATGGTGAATAATTCAAGAGTACATTACAAAGGTACATGGGTACCATGTCTATGCATGTTGCTGAGGGGGCGTGTGGGTGGTTGTGGGGTGTGGGGAGGGTGGGGGATTGGGGTGGCGGACCCTTGGAGGTCTGCTCTGGTGATGAGTGTGCGCCCCTCACGCTGGAGGCCCTTTGATTACTAGCTGTGACGATTGATGGCGAGTGAAGAGGGGGTTCTTCAGTGGCGTGTGTGTGTGCATGTGCGTGTGCGTGCGTGTGCGTGTGTGCGCTCTGTGGATTGCAAGAGCAGGATTTACATTTATTCATGCTCGCAACATCAAAGCTCTACTGATGTGAAGCTATAGATTGGACTTTGAAAATGCTCAAACCAAATCATCGGTGAAGCAGACGGTGAAAATGTGTCATGTGCTTTTTAGTGCTACAGCATACGCCTGGTGAGAATAATTGACTTCACAAAAAATAAAATAACTTAGCCAGTCAGTGGCTTGTCGAGAATATGATCTGAGGATGGAGTCCCAATCATTTTTCTTGAGGATGTGATTATGAGGAAACCTGCTCAGCCGCTCCATGACAATAACACACAAGAAACGCAGAGCTCTCTAGTAACCCTGCTTACTAACATACTGTAACTGGATGATGGAACCCTTCTTATCCGTTCCTAATGACTCCTCTCCCCTCTCCAGCCCCAGGGTGGCAGATGTGATAGATAATGGTGTCATGGGAGGCAGGCAGCGGCAGACATCTGTCCTGATCAGCAGTAGTGGGTTCTGCCTGGGTGGTTCTGTCAGTGACGTCTCCCTCCTCTTCCCACATGAGGTCATGTGACCCCATCTGGCCACGGAACCCAGACCTGTCAGACCTGTCATGAGTTCACTACAACGCCCAGCAGCAAGGGAAGAGAATACTTGGCTGAGTTGTTTTGGGAAAAGTGTAGGATTCAGGCACTGATATCCAGACTGATACATAAACAGAGGAGAGATCTATCTATCTATCTATCTATCTATCTATCTATCTATCTATCTATCTATCTATCTATCTATCTATCTATCTATCTATCTATCTATCTATCTATCTATCTATCCATCTGTTTTTTTTCAAAAATGAATCCAAAATTTCATGATTTCATTAGTGCATTTTCCGAGTCAAAGCTCTCCAACTTTTCTTCACAGAAAAAAAACTTTCTCATACGCACTTTAAAATCCACCCCCCTGGACTGCTCTCTGTCATCCATGAAAGACTGCAGACAATACCTTTATTGCAGATTTTAATTACAATTCTGTAACAGAGATGAAACCTAGCCACCTAGCCTTATTTCTGGGTTCATGTTCATGTATGTCCGACCTTGTGTCACTAGGTTGTTCCTGCTTAGAAATTCCCTTTCAGCAGATGCGATGCGTACTGCCTTGTTGCCTCGGTAATGGTGTTTGGATGATGTGCTGGAAATTAAGATGAATTGATCTGTGAGCGTCTTCTACTGTCTGATACCTCTGAAATGCCTGAGGATCCCAGTAAAGTAATGGAGTGAATAGCGGGGTGATAACTGTGTGATCCCTTTCAGGCACCGAAGGCTAGACACACACACACACACACACGCACGCATGCAAGCAAGCACGCGCGCGTGCACACACACACACACACACACACACACACACAATAAAGCTGCAATAGAGTTGGTTCTGTGAACAACTTTAGTGCTAAGCTTTTTCTGACACCTGACTCCATCTGACATCATAGTGTAAGCTGTCAACATCAAACAAAACATAATGGGGGAAAATGTTTGTCTGGCTTCATTTTGGAAAAACAGATTGAAAAGTAAAAAATATCCCAACTTTTTTGGCCATTCATTATCCTGAATATGAATCCCTTGATGTACTGTGCAGAGGTTCAAACAGCTGATTGATTGAATGCTAGCACTTTGATGTTGCTCTCCATGTAAGCCAGTCTGAATAGTAATCCCTCATGGCCGTGAGTAGATAGACAGTATCCAGGATGATGAGAGCCGTCACATTCTCTTGGAGATCATGTCCATTGTGAATAGGCCCTTAAAAGGGAAATGGCAGCACTTTCGGTTATTCTTCATCAATGTCTGTGACGGAAGACCTCCAGGCTGTAGTCACATTATCGCACTTCTTACATTCGCCTTCGCAGCCACATCAATGGGAAATTAGGTCCTGTTGTTGCTGCGGCGTTGCATCAGAATCCGAATCCATTAATTGCCATGCAGTTTTACAGCGTAGTAGGAATTTGCTTTCGGTTGTGGTGCATAACATTGAGACAACATTGGACAGGGTGCAGGGACGAGACAGGGCAGTGCAAAGGGCGAGTAGAAAATGCTAGTGCAAAAAAGGATGAGCTTAGAAAAAGAACAATATACAAAGTGAAGTCAGTGTATATACAGTGAGTATGCAGAGTGTAATGTGTGTGTGTATGTGTGTGTGTGTGTGTGTGTGTGGTGTGGTGCTTCCTATACATACATCCAGGTCATCCGGGAAGCAATGATGGATGTGTAGAAGAGTACACCATTTCCTTTGATAGTCCAAATTTCTTCAGCTGCCTCAGAAAGTACCTCCTCTGCTGTGCCTTCTTCACGAGGGAGCTGGTGTTTAGTTCCCATTTGCGGTCCTGAGATGGTGGTGCCCAGGAAGTGAAAGAAGTCGACAGTGGTCACTGGGGTTTCATTCAGTGTGATGGGACGGGGGAAGCTGGTTTCTTTCTAAAATGTTGCATCATCTCTACTGTCTTAAGAGCGTTGAGCTCCAGGTTGTTTTGGCCACACCAGGACAGCAGCTGGTCGATCTCCCACCTGTAGGTGGACTCGTCTCCCTCAGAGATGAGTCCGATGAGGGTGGTGTCGTCTGCAAACATCAGGAGCTTGACAGACTGGTGGCTGGAGGTGCAGCTGCTGGTGTACAGGGAGAAGAATAGGGGGGAAAGAACGCAGCCCTGGGGGGAGCCGATGCTGATGGACCTGAAGTAGGAGATGTTTTTCCCAGTGCACGTGTTGTTTTCTGTCGGACAGGAAGTCTGTGATCCATCTGCAGGTAGAGTTGGGAATGTGCAGCTGAGAGAGATCATACTCCAGTGTGGGCAGGATGATAGTGTTGAAGGCAGACCTGAAATCCACAAACAGGATCCTGACATAGGTGCCTTCGTGTTCCAGATGATGTAGAATGTAGTGAAGGGCCATGTTAACTGCATCGTCCACAGTCCTGTTTGCTCTGTAGGCAAACTGTAGTGGGTCCGTGATGTATTTGAGGTGCAGCAGAACAAGGCGCTCAAAGACCTTTATTACTGCAAAGGTCAGGGTGACGGGGTCATTTAGGACAGGAGATAGGGATGGTGGTGGAGGTCTTGAAGCAGGCTACAACATGAGCTGCAGACTGTCTATTACCATAGTTGCCAACATCTATATTTGTATTGTCGTCTTGGCCAGAAACATTCCTACCACCGCTCTTACTGTAAAAAAGCTGGGGCGCCCCGGTAGCTCACCGGGTAAGGCGCGCACCATATGAAGGCTAGTTCTTCGCGCGGCGGACCCGGGTTCGATTCCCGGCTCGGGTCCTGTGCTGCATGTCCTCCCCTCTCTCTCTCCTACATTTCCTGTCTCTCTACACTGTCCTATAACATTAAAGCTGAAAAGCCATACAAATATCTTTAAAAAAATAAAAATTAAAGCTTGGTGGGAAAGGCAAAGGACACTCACGCACCTCGGTGCATTGTCAGTAGGTGCGACGTTTCTTCCCCTAAGCCTGTGGGTGTCTCAGCTGGAGCGCCGGTCGGGACACAAGCCTATGGCTGGGCACTCTGAACTGGCTGGGTAGGGAGAGGTGGCGGTGGGAGCACTGGGATGGAAGCCCCGAAGGCCGGCGGAAGAGCCGGTCGATGGGCCGGGGGCGGGCGAGACACCACAGCAGGTTGTTTGGGCTTGTTTCGGGACCGACGCCTTCTCACAGTAGAAACAGCAGTGCCCGAGGCACGAGGACGCGCTGTACTCTGTGCCTACCCGGAGCGGTGAGGTGACGAGCGAGGAGGAGACGGTCTTGCTCCTGGCTCCGACATTGTTCGAGGATGCTGGAAACAGCAGAACCAAACGACCCGGACTTGTTTACCGGCGAGTTGAGAAGGACGCCTTTGTTCTCGTCGTTCCCCGGTGGGGACAGCAGACAGTCGAGGAAGTGCACTCGGTGAAGGCTCAAGAAGAGTGCAGGCCTGGCAGTCAGGACGTGGAACCAGACCCACCTTAGCGTGGTGCGGCCCCATGCAGCGGAAGCAGAGTGGATGTCCCACGTCGCTGTTGAGGGCACCGCTATGGAGGTAGATTTATATCATAAATACACACGTACGAAAGTATAATACGCAACCGTGTTTTGCTATCCATCCGCACACATCTCTCGAGTCGTGTGTCATAAAAAGAATTCATGCGTGCGTGAACAGATCCACGCGCAAAACCCCCTTTATATGTGCATAAACAGATCCACACGCAAGCGTGTTTTGCTATCGACCCGCACCCATTCGTGAACCGTGTTTTGCTATACACCCGCAAACATCTTTCGATTCGTGCTCAACACCCCTCTTCGTATTATGCAAAGAGAATCCGCACGCAAACACCCCAAACGCTTTGCTTGCAAACTGTCAAGACACGCTTGCTCTGCTTGGATTTACGTATGTATTTTTGAGATAAACATTTCCCTGTTTGGCCGTCTCGATTCGTAACTCGTAATATTCATTAGCTGATTATAAGGCGCTATCTGATTGGCCGGTGACTGCCAATCATTCTAGGCTGGAAGTGGAGGTCGTTTGAAAAGTTATCAAGGGTACGCCGGTCTGCTGAATAACTTTTGCTAGCCGCTATCTGGTGTGAATGTCATTACGTTTGCCATCTTAACATCAACCAGATGATCGGTAGCCTACTGTAACTGGGAAAGACATGTATTGATTTGTGAGTAACGTTGTGTTGTGAGCTGGTTCTCTCTATCTTTACGTTAGGCTAACTAACGTCAGCTAAACCTGTTTACCAGAGCTGTCGGCATTGAATAGGATCATGACGTTGAACTAGCTTTGGGAGTATTTTGAATGGGCAATAGCATGTTCACGTCAGCATATTAGCTGACTAGAAAGTCAGCATTACATTCCAGATAATAGTTGATCTTTAAGCTTGATTAGCAATCAGCACCCCCCTGTGTTAGGGTACATTGTGCTAACGCGGTGCCCTCTCCAGTTCCGACTGCTGTCTGTTGAGATAACGCTGCCGACAAATTTCCATCCGGTCTGTCCATTGATAAGGGGTTGTTTTTCTCTGTCTCTTTCGCCTGGAAATATAATCAAAGAAATCTTCACTCAATGATTGTTTGCTTTTTAATTGTTAGTTGTTTGGGTAGGCCTACATTTGCTGATTACTAGCCTACCATATGCATTGACAACAGGCTACTTGTATATTAACATAGGCCTACACTACTGTAAGTAGGCTACTAATTGAGAGCCAGCTGACCTGTTATTTTAAAGGTCCATTGTTGGAAGGTCTACGAAACGAATGACTGTACAAGATAATGATTACAGTGTAAATCCTTTACTGTAATTAGAGTTGCATGGAGTCCTGTATAACCTAGTGAGGTAAGTCAGTCAAGCAAATTGAACAGCTGTGTCTACTTTCTGTGACAGCTCATTTAAATCGCTGGTATAGCCTACTTATGTGTCCAGCACAACCAGCTAACGTTAGGTGGGCCTAAATGTCCACCTCTTTTAAACCATACCGATTCTGGTGAAAAGTTGTAATTTAAGTCTCGTTTTTCTCCTGATGTCAGACATTTGAATCAATGGCCTTGCCTGGTGATCTGCTATAGCCTACAATGCATCACTTGTCTCCCCGAGTTGTATAGGCTACTAGATGGCTTTTTTCCCCCATTTCATTCAAGTTGTTTCAACTGTCGAGCTCTCAATCCATACTGTCTAGTATTCTACTGTAGCATTCCAAAATCAATGGCTTGCTCTGTCCATACCTCGGCTTGGCCATTGATATGCGTGATCTATAAGGTCATTCTGGGTAGACGTCATGTCTTTCTAGAAAGAAAACATGGCAATTATGGGTTATGGTGTCAAGATACTAGTTTGGACTGATTTGGGAGAGTAGGCCTTCATGTTTTCTGCGCCGTCTGCAAAATTAAATTAAACTCCACGATCTAGTCACTCTAAATGAATGTAAAGGCATGCTGAAACGGGACACTTGATACTTCACCTCTCCTGGCTCTGCTCAGTCTGTTTGTGAGTTGCATTAAACCGCTTTCAATATTCAACAGAGCACCTGACAACCCTCAATGTGCTGATGGTATGATGCTATGCTATAGCCTATATGACACCAAGGTTTTTTCTAAGTGGAATAAAGAAAACAAGCATTATTATTCTATGCTTTAGAAAAAGCATAGAATAAGGTGGCCAGGGGGAACAGGTGGCCAGCGGGAACTAGAACATGTGAAAACCTTATGGGTTATGGTTTCACTTTGTTTCCACATACTATGCTTATGAGTTCTGACAGTGTGGGTTGAGCTGGTCAAGTAGGCCATCATGTTTGCGGCACCATCTGCATGGAATAGCCTGCAAAATGAAATTACACTTCATGGTCTAGTCACTCTAAATTAATGTAAGGGTATGGTGAAATCTACAGGAATGTACTCTTAATAATTGTAATTGTCTTAGCCTAATTGAAATAGGGTTGTAGGCTATATGCGAGATATGGCGTGAGCATTAGGCTACTGTACTCTATTAAACTGTGTCAAAAGCAATTCAGTTGTAGGACACGCTTTAATTCTTTAATTGAATGTTTAGATTAGGCTACGACGATCATTAGACGATACACCTGTGCAGCGGAATGATAGTGTAACCAACGGGGGTAGGAACGCCCTGAGTGGGATTCGAACTCCGGTCTCCCGCTCCTCAAGCAGCCGCGTTACCCACTGGCTGACCCACTGGCGCTGCTGCCAACGGGCCTTATGAGGTAGGAACGCTACACTATACAAGTAGCCTGTTGCTGGCGCATATGGTAGGCTAGTAATCAGCAAATGTAGGCCTACCCAAACAACTAACAATTAAAAAGCAAACAATCATTGAGTGAAGATTTCTTTAATTATATTTCCAGGCGAAAGAGACAAAAAAAAACAACCCCTTATCAATGGACAGACCGGGTGGAAATTTGTCGGCAGCGTTATTTCAACAGACAGCAGTCGGAACTGGAGAGGGCACCGCGTTAGCACAATGTACCCTAACACAGGGGGGTGCTGATTGCTAATCAAGCTTAAAGATCAACTATTATCTGGAATGTAATGCTGACTTTCTAGTCAGCTAATATGCTGACGTGAACATGCTATTGCCCATTCAAAATACTCCCAAAGCTAGTTCAACGTCATGATCCTATTCAATGCCGACAGCTCTGGTAAACAGGTTTAGCTGACGTTAGTTAGCCTAACGTAAAGATAGAGAGAACCAGCTCACAACACAACGTTACTCACAAATCAATACATGTCTTTCCCAGTTACAGTAGGCTACCGATCATCTGGTTGATGTTAAGATGGCAAACGTAATGACATTCACACCAGATAGCGGCTAGCAAAAGTTATTCAGCAGACCACCGTACCCTTGATAACTTTTCAAACGACCTCCACTTCCAGCCTAGAATGATTGGCAGTCACCGGCCAATCAGATAGCGCCTTATAATCAGCTAATGAATATTACGAGTTACGAATCGAGACCAAGCCCCCAGGATCAGCTTGGCGCATTGAAGCCACCATGGGCTTTCAGGCCAAGCCCGGTATTGCAAGTCATGTCACGGCATGCGGCCCAAGAACCCTTATTTCCCATGTTAGTGGATGATGATAGATAGGGCTAGAAAAGGAAAACAAAATTTTTCTGGGTATCATTCAGCATCAGAGACCAAATCTTATCAATATAAACTTTTAATTCAAAAAGTTTTGGGGTTTTTGAAGCCACCAATACCTGTATCGAGCCATTTAAACATGTGCTGTGCACGAGCCTCGGGGACGCGCTGGTCGCGCGTTCGTGAGTCCTGCGAACTCGGGAAAGCACGTGACCATAGGAAGACCCGCCCTACTCTGCCTCTGATTGGATAGGAAGTCATGTAATGACGTCGCTAACATTTGCTATGCTTTAGCAATAAGCTTATGATCATGCTAATCAGAACGTATGTCTATGATGCAAATGATCATGACATGTGGTTACTTTAGGACATCGTTGGAAAAGATCTAGAGGGTAAGTCACGTCAAGGTGCAGGCCAAGAGTGGGGACACGACAATCACTAACAGACAAACCCTGACAAATACACATGTAAAGACATGTAAAGAAACACGTAAAAACATATAGACTATACATATAGGAGTAGGGAAGTTTTGTGGAAGAGCATGGGGCTGTTGAACACCAGGTCAGCAGCAGCTTTCTCCAGGAGTCTGATGGCCAACGCTGCAGGATGGCAGCAAGTAGGGAGTTGCAGGAGTCCAGGCGGGAGATGACAACAGCCTGGATGAGCACTAGCGACGAATCACAGCCAGATTTCTTTCCTAGCACAAAGTTTGATAAAAGAGATGAGTATTAGCAAAGGCAAGGAGAATGATTATATCAGTGTACAATGAGCTATGATGGGGAATAATTACACTATTAATTTGATTTCCAGGCATGGCATATACATGGCATGCTTACTTGCAATGGTAATAATGCCTTCAGGTAATAACACTATGCTTGATTAATTTGATGTATAATGTGGCAAATGCTATAGTAGCAGCAGCAAGCATCAGCCCACTATAGCTAAATAATGCCAGACAAGATTACAGACTGTAATCAATGTATGAACAATGTCACATTGATCATGCTCAACATTGTTAAAATTGAAATACATCTGAGACCTCCGAACGTAACGTTAGCATTCACTAACGTTAACCCTAAGCCGTTAGCATTAGCTACCGTTAGCATAGCTCCCTAGCCTATCAATATAGTTGATGTTAATATAAAGAAATGTAACATTAGATAATGTTAGCTAAGTTATTCAACATTGACCCACTTACCCTCTAGATCTTTTCCAACGATGTCCTAAAGTAACCACATGTCATGATCATTTGCATCATAGACATACGTTCTGATTAGCATGATCATAAGCTTCATTGCTAAAGCATAGCAAATGTTAACCGACGTCATTACATGACTTCCTATCCAATCAGAGGCAGAGTAGGGCGGGTCTTCCTATGGTCACGTGCTTTCCCGAGTTCGCAGGACTCACGAACGCGCGACCAGCGCGTCCCCGAGGCTCGTGCACAGCACATGTTTAAATGGCTCGATACAGGTATTGGTGGCTTCAAAAACCCCAAAACTTTTTGAATTAAAAGTTTATATTGATAAGATTGGTCTCTGATGCTGAATGATACCCAGAAAAATTTTGTTTTCCTTTTCTAGCCCTATCTATCATCATCCACTAACATGGGAAATAAGGGTTCTTGGGCCGCATGCCGTGACATGACTTGCAATACCGGGCTTTGGCCACTACGTCAAATGGCTTCATGCGCCGGTGAGCAACTTTCATTGAAATGAATAGGCAGCCATTTTCAATGCCGTCTCCAGTTATATTATACCTCCATGATCGAGACGGCCAAACAGGGAAATGTTTATCTCAAAAATACATACGTAAATCCAAGCAGAGCAAGCGTGTCTTGCCAGTTTGCAAGCAAAGCGTTTGGGGTGTTTGCGTGCGGATTCTCTTTGCATATGTACGAAGAGGGGTGTTGAGCACGAATCGAAAGATGTTTGCGGGTGTATAGCAAAACACGGTTCACGAATGGAGAGATATTTGCGGGTCGATAGCAAAACACGCTTGCGTGTGGATCTGTTTATGCACGTATAAAGGGGGTTTTGCGCGTGGATCTGTTCACGCACGCATGAATTCTTTTTACGACACACGACTCGAGAGATGTGTGCGGATGGATAGCAAAACACGGTTGCGTATTATACTTTCGTACGTGTGTATTTATGATATAAATCTACCTCCATACACCGCAACCAAATAATGTTTCCGGTAGACTAGGCAGCGCTGGCCGGGGCGCCCCGAGGGAAGCCGCCAGCTCTACGGTGAGTCGCTGTGTACTCTGATATAAAATAATTATATAAGTGACATTGATGAATTCCATTATCAAAGGATTCTGCGGCACCCCAGGACCCACGTCACGCCACCCATGCGTGCTGCAGCACCCACTTTGAGACACTGATCTATCTGATCCCTCTGTCCTCCTGGTATTTGGGGTGGGTTCACTGAGGTCAGGGTTAGGGTACTGTAGCAACATATTTCAAATCCCATAAAAGCCTTCAGCCTCATCATGCTTGCGGTAGATGTCTACCATACTGTATAATAGGTTTGCAATCCCCTTTTCACGCTATTTCATTGCTATTACAGTAGCTGCTGTACGTAGTGGCTGTGAAGGAGGCTGTATTACCTCTATCCCTCTGACTCCCCCCTCCCTCTCTCTCTCCCCATCTCTCTCTCTCCCACTCTCTCTCTCTCTCTCTTGCTGTCCCTCTCCCCCTTCTCTCTCTTCATTAGTACTCTGACTACATGAGAGGAGGATAAGCTCAGCTCACCAATCTTTACTGGGCATCCAGTGGATGGCTATCTCTCTTAATTTGTTTTAGGTTTGAGCCCTGTCACTTGAATTGTGAATTCAGCCCCAGTGCCTCTCCCGATTCTGCTGCTCCCGTCTGTTGTCTTTTGAAAGCTCTCTCTAGCTCTGCGGATCTCCCTGTCCGTCTGCAGCTCATATAACAGCAGTGTGGCGCCTGACTGAGCTTTGAGGGTTCCTGTGGGGAACCGGAGCATGAATTGTCTGTCAGCCAATTGCTTGGGATTCTTTTATTCTATTGTGTTCAATAAATGGATATAGTGTATTTCAGGAAACTTCATACAATGTTGTCCATTTCTGCAACAGGATCTAAAACATGGCATGGTGTTATACAAAACTCCCATGAGTTGTAGTACTTTTTGGAGATACAGCATTAGTTGGTGATGTGCTCTGGATCTTGGAGATCAGAGTTTGACATTTTCTTGAGGTGATAGAATGACTCATTTTGCCTGGTCTAATGAGACAAGAAAAGCTAAGCTACTGATCATTGAAAGCTCATTGGAATGGAGCAGCCTTGTAAGAGTGACTCAGCCACATCACCTTTGGAGGCACTCTCAGTTCTCCTCAACGCCTCCGCAGGCATCCGGTTACTATTCATCCTCATGTCTGTGATTAATTGACTATGAATCCATGTTTCCGTGATTAATTGACAGCCCATAGATGGTGTAGGCAGAACCGGAAGTCCTCTGTAGTAAACACCAACACAACAGTTGGTTGGAGTTGATATTAATTATATGAATTAATATTGAGTTTCCTTACTCTGTTGAAGATGTCTGAGGTGGTATCAGTTGTGCTGTACTCTGCTGGGCCTGGGTTTGAGTGTATTTGAAGAACGGATGAGAAGAGAGCAGCCAGGTTTCAACGGGAGCGAGCACTAAACCAGCTGATTAATCTATGATGTGGGTTTAAAGCTGTGTTCACACCGGGCACAAATTTTTCCGGCCGCGCGGCGAGTTTACATAGAAAGTCAATAAAATTTGCGTGAACTGGGCGGCGGGCGGCACAGGCTGGCATGAATTAGGCGAACCCGGCGGCCAGGATTCTCCACGCGGCGACATTCGCAAAAGTTCAATTTTTGGAACTTTCTGCGGCAGATTTGCGCGGCAACCGCTGGATCCCGCGGCAAGATTGGGGATTTTCTCGCCGCGCCTGGTGTGAACACAGTATAAGATGGAGGGAAAACACTGCTGCTGCTTGTGGAGAGGGGGAGAAGTGGAGTCTGTCACACTTTCTCCTCATCCTCCTATTTTACTCTCTCTCTTATGATCCCTCTTATGAAACCCTGCGGGATTATCTGCAGTCACCACTGAATATCCCACCACAGGTACAGTAGGAACATGCTTAGTTAGGCAAACATGAAACTTTTATTCTCCATCCATATCTGAGCCTTGAGTCTCATTTCAGTTTGTCTGCATAGTGGAGGCTATAGACACAGCTAGAAATTGCAGCGTGTTTACAGAAATAGTTACCTAGGATACTTTAATACCTCAATCCACAGCACAGATTGAGGAATTGATTGGATTGGGGAGTTGTTTCTAAGACAGCTCTCTCCACTCTACTGCTACCTGACAAAACTGACCAATGTGGTACTGAGTGAGTGAACCTGCAGGAAGCCAAAATGATTTGGCAACTGGGGTGTTATTGCAAGCCCTGTGATGTGAATGGAGACAGATGTCTTCATTTTGGTGAATAATGTCCTCTTGGAAAAGATTCTTAATGTGGTACGGTTGTGAGATCTGAAATGAGGCAGGTGTTCAGGCAATTCAGATGCAACAAAGTGGAAACAGCTGCCACAAACCAAGTCCAATTTGTCACCTACAGTACGGTACTACATTAATCCTACATTAAGTCATGTTCAAAGAGCTGCATGATATTTTGATCCACTCTCAACTCAAGTTCCCTACAGAATGTATAACGATACTACTGTCCATCTAACTCAATTGCTATCATCCTTCAATCCAGGTTCCAAAAACATTCAGTTGATATGGAGCTTTGTGTACATCCTTCTACCTCACCTCTCTGGGCTGCTCAACAAGCTGGTGAAGAAGGACAGCTCTGTTGTGGGGCAAAAACGGGACAGTCTCAAGGCTGTGGTGGAGAGGAGGATGAGGGAAAACTGAAGTCCATCCTGGACAACCCCTCTCATCCCCCTCCATGACAAGCTGATCACACCCAAATGTAGGACTGAGTAGTTCAAGAGTTTGTGCCAGCAACCATCAGACTGTACAACAGAGCCTGACCCCCCCCACCCACCCACCCCCGCACCACACAGACATGCTTATCATAATTCTTAATTTTTCACATTTCATTTATCCAATGCTGTTGATTGATTTATTGTGTGCGCTATGTATGATGAGTCTATTAATTTATTAATTAATTAATTTATGAATGGCTCTTTATAATAATAAGTTATAGATCTATGAACTGCATATTTGCTTACCACAGTGAAACGCTGCATGTTATGGACAATTTTACCCTTCTCTTGTTGTGCTTCGTTCGGGGAGAGAGCTTTGTGTCGATGAACCCAGAGGGAGCAGTAGAGAGCGTTACTTAGCTGCCTGATAGACTCTCTCTCTCTCCCGTCCCCCTCATGTGAACCCTGGGGCTTCATGTGTGTTCTCCCCAGGGGGGAACCAAAAAGATCTCATGGATGAATGCAGGCTCAGAACAGAATTACGGAGTGATTTTTTTTGTGCTCATTCCTGTCAAGGTTAGGCCTTTCAATACTCTATAATGTCTTGTATCCATTACTGGCCAAGAGCACAGTCGGTTATCGGAGTGCTTCTGTTGAAATGATACCCATGCCGTTCTCAGCCCCTGAAAAGTACCTCTTATCTCTCTTAAAACAAACATGGCTTATTTGAACTTAACTATGAGGTATGTGTCGCTATGCTATATCCAGCAACTGTGTTTAACCCAGATTGTAAAATACAGTGGTCAATCGGTACAAGAGAAATACATATTTCATAGGATTCAACTGAAGTAAGCTTGTTGGTATACTGTAGTAACCTGCTGTACAGGTTCAAGGATTCAAAATGTTTCAATGGATTCCAGTGATTTGAAATGGATGTATGGCTATTCCATCCTACACGCCTGTCTGCTGACATTGCCGCTGGTTATGGCACTACGGGGAGAGTTATCGGTCATCCTGTAATCTGCTCCTCGGTACTCCCCTGGGATGCCAGGGACAATCAGCAGTCTGACCGCAGAGGCCGGGGCACCATGTCTGTGACCGCATGTCTGTGTTCACGGTCGGTCAAGTCAAGTTCCAGTTTGTGTCTGAAGAGGAGAGCTCCTGGGCTATTGTGAACCTCCACCTCAATTCCACTTTTCAAGCACACTTCATCACCACCTGAGGAACCGGCTTTATATTCAAGTCTTTCAACCAGGCAGACCTCTGGACTGCGGTGTGTGTGTGTGTGTGTGTGTGTGTGTGTGTGTGTGTGTGTGTGTGTGTGTGTGTGTGTGTGTGTGTGTGTGTGTGTGTGTGTGTGTGTGTGTGTGTGTGTGTGTGTGTGTGTGTGCGTGCGTGCACTGTGCATGGGAGCCAAGTTATAATTGAAAGTGGGGGTGCAGAGTTGGAGAGTGGAGAAAATGTTTTGTGCATGCAGAGTGAATTTTGGGTCAGGAATTTCCCTTTAGGGATCAATAAAATGTATATACAGTATCTATGAACATACTGAGCTGGTTTCAATACACAATATTTATACTGCTCTGTAAAGAAAGGGTGGGAAATATGATACAACAAGTATTTGTGGGTTATCCTATACTTGAAGCTAACTGATATTCCCATTACGTGTAACTCTTGGGTCCCTTGCTCATGTCTGCTGCCTCCCCTCTCTCTCTCTGTGTACTGTCACCATCATCATTCTACATTAAGGAGAGCAATACATTAAGGGCCTTATCTACTAATGGTTTGCACATATAAACCTGTGTGCAAATGCCTTAATAGTCGCAAATTAATATGCAAGGTGATCTATGAATGGTGTGCATGGAGAATTGTGCAAATTTGCACGCTCTATCCAACTAGTACTTTTGGCCGAAATTAATATCTAATAAGGGGCGTGCCTACCCTAGCGTGCAAAATATGGGAGGAGAAAATGCAAATACATAATTGTAGCACACGCTCAGTGACTTATTAACTCTGAAAGCAGTTTCAGTGGTGGTATTTGTGTTTGCTATTTAGTACCTTTGAAGGACAGGTACTAATTCCTTCATTGTGATGTGCTCTCTTCTCCAAGTTGCAAGATGGTGATTTTGGAGATGGCTGGCTTATAGGTAACTCAATTTGGAAAAAAAACTAAATTTGAGCCTATAAGGTTACAAAGTGTACTATGTGATATTTTTGTATTTATTCATTTCAAGGTAACTATTTCCCCACACAGGAGATCTGGGTTATTTCCAGTGTGGTTCTACTGTATAACGTTGCCGCCGAGCCAAGGTCTCATGGTAGAGGGAATCATTTTATTATTTTTATGTTTGCGCTGCAGTAGGCTTAAAGGGATATTCTGGAATTTTTGAACTACAGTATGGGAAACACCTGGGGAAAAAAGCATAGCATATAGGCCTTTATTTGACAGCCTAAATAATAGTTAAAGGGATATTCTGGAATTTTTGAACTAGGGCCTCATGTTGGAGTCACCTATGATGTTTTTGACTGATGGAGATCATTTTCAGTTAATTCCAAGCAGTAGATAGCTTTGGGTCATTCCAATTTCCACTGGTGGCTAATGCTAGTGCTACACAATGAAGTCACTTTAGGTTGTAGTAGCAGGACTACACCCAATCATCGTTGATCACAGAAGGGCTCTCCATTCAAGTTTAACCGTTCACAGAAAATATGTTCACCATGAACGTTGGCTGGCGTTGTGTCATCGTTGCTATAGGGGGCAGGAAAGTACACTAAAGGTACTGTACAGTATAAAAAAGTGAGAGAAGCCAAAGCTATGTCTAACGATGGTGGTGAGTTTGACAAACCAAGGACTAGTTTAACGCTCTGCATTGTGCAACCATGATGCAACCTCGCCTCAAAAAAACCACACAGCCGTCTGGGTTTGCTTATGTGTTTGTGTTTTTGTTTTGTTATTTGAGATGATTACAAGCTGTTTATATTACATGTGCTTATAGCCTCGTTTACCCAGATCATTTCAGCGGTTTCACGATGTGAAGGGGGCACTTATGTACGACTCGGCTCATCTAGTACAACACTACCAGCAGGCTGTTTAGTATAAAAGATTCATAGGAGAGGCGGTGTTATTCGGCGCAACCTGCAGCCTGCTGATGGATATTCAGACATGTTCTTCATCGCTCATGCTCTTTTTCTCCGGGGGTGTGTGATTAAGGCTCTGGCAACACACAGCTTTATATAAGCAGAGTATCTCCGTGCTCCTCAAACACACTGAGCGTGTGCGTTCCCCCTCAAACTGTCCCTGTGTGTGTTGTACTGAGTCTGTCTCAGTAAACACTGTGTAGGTGTGATAACAGGAGCAGTGAATTGGATCAGAGCATCTTCCTTGTGTCTCTCATACGGTATATGAATGGACTGCTTGGTCTCGCACTGACTGATCGGATAACCTTGTTTAAAACAAACTAACCTTTCAAAACAAAACAAAAAAGGTTCTCTCTGTTTGAACTGGATACTGTTACTGTCTTGCTACAATAAGATAAGAACTGGGTAGAATTGGGTAGACACACATACTCGCACACACCCGCACACACACACGCACACACGCCAACAATATAGCATGGCATACACGTATATTAGACAAGTTGGTCCACTTGTGGTATATGGCTCAGTGTCACGTTTAAGCCTTGCTCAAACGTACTGTGCAATACAGCCATTGCTTACGTGCATTCATTCAGTCATACAATTCACATTTCCCTCAGTCCAACGTCCATTTTTTTCGACTGCAAACTAACTTCTCAGACCGTTCGCTTATGTTTGCAAATGTTCGCGGTGAACACAAAGCTAACTGAATTTTGTTCAAAATAGTTTGTAAACGTTCTCGCTGAATTTGAAGGCACCCCTGGCCCGAGTGTCACGCTTCAGTAGAACATAGTGAATAAGCAGCAGCTCCGGGGGTTTCAGCCTGTTGCCGTTCTGTTTTGGTCTCCTCACTATCTCTGGTCGTGGCTAGTTAGTCTGTTTTCTTCTGTGATCAGACAGACTCCCACTCTGCTCTCTGTGATCTCAACTAGTACAGACAGACTGCCACTCTTGTCCTGTCTTCTCTGTGATCCACCCAGCTACAGATAAGACTTCCGCTCTGCTCTCTGTGATCTCAACTAGTACAGACAGACTGCCACTCTGCCCTTTATCAAGGCCAGTCTGTTACTTTGATGTTTCGTTGCAGGGCCTGATGAATCGAAGAAAAATGACACTGCCAGTGTCTGAGAGCGCATTCACACACACACACACACACACACACACTCGCACACAAGCACATGCAAGCACACACGCATGGAAGTTTGCGTGCACGCGCGCACATTCACGCGCACACACACACACACACACACACACACACACACACACGGTGATCAGTCTGAGATGGATGCAGGTAAGGAAGTTATGTAAGCGTACAGTAGGTGGTTGGTCATTCTGAACTAAACCCTCTACATTGTAGAACGTTTCATTCTCTTATCCTCTGTATAGTATATACTTGCTGGCAGAAGACCTGCCGAAGACAAACAGCTTTGAAACCTGGGTCTCTTTACCATAGCATCAGCCTGTGAAGACAGGCATGCATGACAGGTCAGGGTGCAATGTGGCAATTCGTTTTTTCATTAGAATGTCAAAACGGAAAAAGGTTTTTTGGCCCATAATTCTGTTGTTTCATTCCAAATGGAGAAATGAAAACCCACATCCCAGCAAGTACTTAAAACGGCCGTTTTTTCACTGTTGGTCAATTCATTTTCTTCATATTTTGTTTCGGGCCGTGAAACAGAAAGACGAACAGCTGATTCCGTATTTCGTTCTGTCGTTCCAAGGTGTCAGGTAGGGAAAACGAAATCACGTGGTCTGTTAGTCACGTGGTCCAGTCCAGCATCACAGGAAGCGGGGTCATTTAAAAGTCCTTATTGGTCTGAAGCTAGCTAGCTAGGTAAGGTACATTAATGGAGATTAAGTCAGTAGTCGATCGAATTATTGTTATTAAAAGTGGAGAGGGTGTATGATTTTTTTTCCCGATTACCGTCTAAAACAAGCGAAAGGGCGCTGTGGGTACAGCGTCTGAAGAGAGGAGAACGCAGTGGTGTTCTAGCTGCTGGACATGGCCAGGTAACTTATGGGAATCGTCTCCAGGACAGAGTTCGTGGGAAACATTTTGTGAAAAGTAAGTATTCGTTACTCTTGTTATTATTACAATAGACATTCCAGTCTCACCAGACCCTTCCAAGAGGCTTTAATGCATCTGGTTCATGTTTCCTCGCAAGTACGTGTGTGTGTGTGCGCGTGCGTGCGTGTGTGTAACAAGTGCATGCAAATTGTACAGTAATTGTTGAATGAAAGAACACAATGTACAGTAAACAAAAGTATTTTAATATGTCTATCTCTTCTTAAATATCTTACAGTTTGACTAACAAGATACCATGATACCAATGGTGATGCCCCCGCGCCACCCTCTCCCTCCACCCAGCCATCTCAGAGGGGCTTTCGGACACTGGAACTAGTGCCACCCTCTCCCTCCACCCAGCCATCTCAGAGGGGCTTTCGGACACTGGAACTAATGCCACCCTCTCCCTCCACCCAGCCATCTCAGAGGGGCTTTCGGACACTAGAACTAGTGCCGCCCTCTCCCTCCACCCAGCCATCACAGAGGGGCTTTCGGACACTGGAACAAGTGCCACCCTTTCCCTCCACCCAGCCATCTCAGAGGGGCTTTCGGACACTGGAACTAATGCCGCCCTCTCCCTCCACCCAGCCATCAAAGAGGGGCTTTCGGACACTGGAACTAATGCCACCCTCTCCCTCCACCCAGCCATCAAAGAGGGGCTTTCGGACACTGGAACAAGTGCCACCCTTTCCCTCCACCCAGCCATCTCAGAGGGGCTTTCGGACACTGGAACTAATGCCGCCCTCTCCCTCCACCCAGCCATCAAAGAGGGGCTTTCGGACACTGGAACTAATGCCACCCTCTCCCTCCACCCAGCCATCAAAGAGGGGCTTTCGGACACTGGAACTAATGCCGCCCTCTCCCTCCACCCAGCCATCAAAGAGGGTCTTTCGGACACTGGAACTAATGCCACCCTCTCCCTCCACCCAGCCATCAAAGAGGGGCTTTCGGACACTGGAACTAGTGCCACCGTCCTCCTCCCAGTCACCTGCCTCTTTGTTATTGTTGTAAATAGTTATTAAAGTGTGTTATATTTGCTTCAATCGCACGGTCGTTCTGCGTTGAATTAGCATGTCGGAAGGACAGCAAGATCTAAGGCGTTATTAAGGTTAACAACTGTCTGATCAAGTGAGTTGGTGTGGCACTAACAGACATATGTGAACATTAATGTATCTTGACATGTTTGTTTCTTGGTGTAATGTGCATAGTGTTACCTTTGTGTAGGACATGTGCTTCATTATACAATTTGATTTGATTTACCACAAGAGAACCATTTGACCTAAGAGCGAGGGCACAGCTGGAGGAACTACAAGCATCACCACACTTTAAAAGCTTTAATAAGTATTACACACGAAGGGGCAGTTTCTTATGTATCAAAATGTGGGGATGGAGAATCTCTGACAAGGTGATAATTTCACAATCTGGTTTCTATGCACACATTAAACCAGGTGACCAAATAGAGACTTCAGAGAGACTATCATCAGTCAGGAGTTAGCTACGTAGACATGGTGCTACTTTAGTCATGCCTCCTTCCTCACAGGCAGAGGGAAACTACCAGGACATGCAGTGCAGAGAGCTTGTCAGCTTTTTGCTTTATGTATACAAGTTGCAAGAGCGACTGAAATAATGAAAAGATTTACAATCCTTAAACACACCCTTCCTCTTTCTCTTGTACCATTGCAGAGTGATATTTTAACTGTTTGTGCTTCCCTGAGCAACTTTCAACCTAAGTTCATTAAATTAATACCGGTTATGCAGATCTGATGATGCAAATGAATGTCTCTTTTCATGTGGTGGGATGATAATGATGACAATCTACATAATAGCTCGTTGCAGGCCAAGTTACTGGCTGTTGGCCTTTTGGGTTTGATGTCCATGTATTATGTTTAACCGTTGTATTTGTCAAGCAGAACACACTTAGAACATGTGCTGTAGGAGCCATATTAATATTATTAAATGGTTTTGAGTTTACTTTATTGAATGTATTTATTGATTATTGATTTTCTTGATTAATGTGATATAAATCCCTGATTGCCTGGACAATGGTTTATATATTTTTGAAGCCACAAAATTCTCATACTCAACTCATAAATAATAATAAAAATAATACTCCAATAATGTGTTTGCTTTTTAATTTATGTGATGTGTCTGTGGCCTTCATCAGCCTGTTAGTCATTCTAGAACATACGGACACAAAGGTCTCTTATAGATGTGCCTTCTGAGGTAGTGTGAAAGAACGGAATAGAACAAGGACAAATGTGATATTTTCAAAACAATTTGCGAGGAACTCTTTAAAAACTTTAAAAGTGACTGGTGAGCATGGCTTGGCTGACTCTTGGAAATCATTCAATAAAGGAGAGCAGAGACACTGAAGGCTAATTGAGCTGTTTCATGGTTTAAATCACAGGGCCGTTTTGTTTGCATGTTGCAAGTATTGTTAGAACAGATTATGGTCCAAGGAAATGTGGGTCTGTTACATGTGCATATCGTTGCATCGCCTTCCTCTTCACCACCTGAAATCCAAGCCAACATTGCAAGTATGTGATGGGCCTCCACACATCTTTTGGGAAAAAAGAAAGAAGTTCAACTACTTACTAGTCAACAACTTACTGCCACAATAAATCACCAGTAAAATAAGACACATACCTTTAAGTCTCATTCAAAATGTATGAGATGCACTCCTCATCCTGTGGGACATTAAAGATCAAAATCCCAGGCTTAGTCCAGATGACAAAGTGGCAATCATTGTGTTGTGTGTGTATGTTCCAATAACCAACAGCATTGGTGTTAATTCAAGTCAAACTTTATTGATATAGCACATTTTATACACAGAGGCCACGCAATGCACTTCACAGAAAGCCATGGGGGGTGGGCATAGGGACACCCCCACCCCGACATTCCAGAGGGAAGCATAAAAAACAGTCATCACCTGGGGGCCAGAAAACTGAGCTGTAAAAATGATTACCTGACCTCTCTCAAGGAGACGATCGAGCAAGCTCCTGGAGCATGTTTTCTAATGGCTGAGAACATTTGCAGAACAATACATTAAAACATCTAATTGGCTAAGGAACAATATACAGGGGAATATATTACAATATATTACAATTTACAAAGCAAAAAGGGCTAAATAGTTTATAGGAGAGACATGGTGGATATAGTACATGTGTGTGTGTGTGTGTGTGTGTGTGTGTGTGTGTGTGTGTGTGTGTGAGTGAGTGCGTGTGTGTGCATGTGTTTGTGTACTAGGGCCCAGGTATAGGCAGGGTTGAGGGTTGGCCACAACTACGAGTAACTTGTCATATGGCAATGTCTTGTCTTTTTGTCCTGACTTTTGGAACTGTTAGCAGTTCAGTACCTAACCAGCTTGTCTGAAATGTATATAGGTGCACGGCCGTGGAGAGATATATAGACAAGTAAAAGAATTTTGAAGTCGATTCTAGAACTGACCGGTAACCAGTGTAGTGATTTTAACACAGGTGTGACGTGTGCCCTGGTGTGTCTTCCTTAAACCCTGGCTACCTACCTAGACAGAACATAGGGGCTTTTATTCTGTGGAGCTCTGCTGGAGAGAATTAATTATATTTGTAAGGGCACTTGATCTTGAGCATTGACTCTCCATGGCAGTCACAGCTTATGATTGATTTTTATTTTGGGTAAAACTGAATACATACATCAAAGATGCAAGTATTGCCCAGAGTATGGCACATTCCAGTATTAAGAACACTTATTTCAAATGTGGTCCTTGGTCGTATATAACAATACATCTCCTACCAGCCCCCCGGATACACACCTGGATAGGTTTCTGATAGATAATTTGGACAGGTGTTGAGAAGATTCATCCAGCTTCTAGCAGTTAGTGTTGCGGTTATTGCCTACGGAGGCAAGGATGATATAACCTACCTGTAATGCAGTGCCAGTAAAACAGAGTTTTAAGTTGATAACAAATGTCTTTCTGTAATTGCTCCCATTGCTGATTACACGGTATAATACTGTTGTTCTTAAGTGTAGTTGCTAAAAGAGGAAATACATTTCTCATAACAATATACCTCTCTTGTTAAAGGACCTAGACATATCTAAATGTTAAGCACATGCGTGAACAGGTACACAGTCGGTCATTCACCAACATGTCACCAAATCTATAGCACCTTTTAATCATTGGGCTATTGAATGAACTTCCACTCAAAATGTAAAGTACTTGCTTCAGAAATAGGCAATAGCATTTCTGTCATTGTGAAAGACATAATGGAGACAATGTGATAGTGTGGGAGTAGAATGACAAGGAGACGTGTGACAAAGTCAGGTCAAGTCGATCTTTACTCACACGTCAAATGCAAACAGTTACAGTTACAGTGCTGCAGAGAGACAGCCACTCGTCACTAGCTAACACAGCACAATTAGCAAACATGCTAAACTCCTGCTCGGGGCAGGACGGGTTGGAGCAGAGGCAGAGGGGGAAGGGGCAAGTCGGGGAGAGGTAGACAGGCCCAGGGCAAGCAACTCTGGGGGAAATGGCACTGGAACATTCACTGGACCTGTGGGCCAGACAAGAAAAGGAAAAGATTGTTCACAACCTGTCATTTTTCTACAGGGACTGCAGGGAGTAATGTCCACCAGACACAGAACGAGAGTCTACACAGAATGAGTCTACACTTATGTCCTATTACAGCCCTAACATTATTGTTTTTACCTTGAGCGGTGCTGGGTGCGGTGTCCTGTCTCTCACTACGTGGTTTATACTGATCATCAGCGGTGGCATCCTAGAAGACAAGATCATGTTAGTCACTGCAAATCTCTAGTTCATGAATAAAGATTTGTTGTGGCTAATAAATGGCAAAAAAGCTACAGTGTGCCGACTTGTAAATTCATGGTAGGATTATTGAAGTTGAGTTCCCCTTAGGATTATTGTAGTTGAGTTCCTGTCTCATGTAGAACAACAGCATAGGATGAACAGTGAATCAGGGCCAGGAATACAGCAAACAAAAGTCATGTCAGACAGGGCAGCCAGACAGAGTGAGGCATCATCCCAGATGCATGTCTCGCTACTGGCCACAATCAACCACGGGTTGTCTGGAAAACACTGAACCGTCTGCGGATGCTGCAGGACACCATGGAGAAATGGAAATTCACATCTTCAAATGCTTGTGTGTGCGGTGAACCCCAAACCATGGAACACATCATGAGATGTAGCTATGCTCCACAATGTACCGGAGATGACCTGGCCGAACCAAAGGCCAGTCGCACTCGCCTGCGCCAACTACTGGAAGGACGTGATGTACAAGATGGCCAGACACGAGGAAGAGGACAGGGCAGCAGCTAGCCCTAGCCTATACTGTATGTAATAGCAGTTCAAATGTAAATGATTTACATGTCCTCTGTCACACTCAACAAGGCCCACAAATAAAATGGACTTACTGGGTATGACCTGGTGATCACTCCACAATGTCAGGTCCTCTCTTTATCCAGTCACTGTACACATCTGAGCCAAGGAGGTTTAGATCTGAGCCTGAAGGAATAATGTAGAGAAGGCAAAACTGGGTGGTGAGCATCAGCAATCGGCCTCTCTGTATACAGTTACATGCAAAACACTCATGTAATTCACAGGTTAGCAGTCTAGCTAACGTTAGCTAGCATTCTGGCTCTAGAAATAGGAAAAGCTACAGCAGACCACATTGACTTCATATTGTAATAATAACAAGAGTAACGAATATTTACTTTTCACAAAATGTTTCCCACGAACTCTGTCCTGGAGACGATTCCCATAAGTTACCTGGCCATGTCCAGCAGCTAGAACACCACTGCGTTCTCCTCTCTTCAGACGCTGTACCCACAGCGCCCTTTCGCTTGTTTTAGACGGTAATCGGGAAAAAAAAATCATACACCCTCTCCACTTTTAATAACAATAATTCGATCGACTACTGACTTAATCTCCATTAATGTACCTTACCTAGCTAGCTAGCTTCAGACCAATAAGGACTTTTAAATGACCCCGCTTCCTGTGATGCTGGACTGGACCACGTGACTAACAGACCACGTGATTTCGTTTTCCCTACCTGACACCTTGGAACGACAGAACGAAATACGGAATCAGCTGTTCGTCTTTCTGTTTCACGGCCCGAAACAAAATATGAAGAAAATGAATTGACCAACAGTGAAAAAACGGCCGTTTTTAGTACTTGCTGGGATGTGGGTTTTCATTTCTCCATTTGGAATGAAACAACAGAATTATGGGCCAAAAAACCTTTTTCCGTTTTGACATTCTAATGAAAAAACGAATTGCCACATTGCACCCTGACCATGACACCTACAGACAAGAATGAAACAAATGAGAAAATACAACAGAAATACAGACAAAATCAAATAACAGACATGAAAAACATGATGGAAAGACATAAGCAGCAATTTGTATAGTGTTTGTGTAATCGTCTCTGCTGGGGACATCTGTACTGCCGGTGTCTGAGCTGCTGTGAGTGAAGCCGGCTGGATGACAGAGGTGAGCAAGATGGGTGCGTTATTTTCTCGGTTATGTAAGCCAGGCACAGCTGGTTCTAACTTTCGTGTTTTGTTTTGTAACGGTCTGTTTGTCACGTGAAGACGGTATCTAAAACTAGTCAGGTTTTCAAGATTAAACGTGTCAGATCTTGAACGTGTCTGGCTGATTCGCTGGCTGGCTGGTTGACACTGACTGGCTGGTTGACTGACTGACTGGCTGGTTGACTGACTGACTGGCTGGTTGACTGACTGGCTGGCTGGCTGACTGACTGGCTGGCTGGTTGACTGACCGACTAGCTGGCTGGTTGACACTGACTGGCTGGTTGACTAACTGGCTGGTTGACTGACTGACTGACTGGTTGACTGGTTGACTAACTGGCTGGCTGGTTGACACTGACTGACTGACTGACTGACTGACTGACTGGCTAAATGGCTGCCTGGAGGGATAGCTGGCTGGCTGACTCGCTGAGGGTAATAGGTAAGAAACCAGAGATCTCAGCTCCAGAGAGGTGACTCAGCGTACATGTCACTAACAAGAACACTGGCCTGAGCCTAGCCAGGAGTCAGAACATATAGAACCCAACCCTGAGCCTAGCCAGGGGTCAGAACATATAGAACACTACCCTGAGCCTAGCCAGGAGTCAGAACATATAGAACACTGCCCTGAGCCTAGCCAGGAGTCAGAACATATAGAACACTGCCCTGAGCCTAGCCAGGAGTCAGAACATATAGAACACTGGCCTGAGCCTAGCCAGGAGAACATATAGAACACTGGCCTGAGCCTAGCCAGGAGTCAGAACATATAGAACCAAACCCTGAGCCTAGCCAGGGGTCAGAACATATAGAACCCAACCCTGAGCCTAGCCAGGAGTCAGAACATATAGAACACTGCCCTGAGCCTAGCCAGGAGTCAGAACATATAGAACCCAACCCTGAGCCTAGCCAGGAGTCAGAACATATAGAACACTGCCCTGAGCCTAGCCAGGAGTCAGAACATATAGAACACTACCCTGTGCCTAGCCAGGAGTCAGAACATATAGAACCCAACCCTGAGCCTAGCCAGGAGTCAGAACATATAGAACCCAACCCTGAGCCTAGCCAGGAGTCAGAACATATAGAACACTGCCCTGAGCCTAGCCAGGAGTCAGAACATATAGAACCCAACCCTGAGCCTAGCCAGGAGTCAGAACATATAGAACCCAACCCTGAGCCTAGCTAGGAGTCAGAACATATAGAACACTGCCCTGAGCCTAGCCAGGAGAACATATAGAACACTGCCCTGAGCCTAGCTAGGAGTCAGAACATATAGAACCCAACCCTGAGCCTAGCCAGGAGTCAGAACATATAGAACCCAACCCTGAGCCTAGCCAGGAGTCAGAACATATAGAACACTGCCCTGAGCCTAGCCAGGAGAACATATAGAACACGATTAAGGGTTCATTTAATATTTTTGAGCAGTTTAGAGTCAGATGGAGGTCCAAAACATCTGCATCCACTGAATAGAGTGACACATCTAATTTGAAAGAGATGCATTGAGATGAGTGCATATCTGATTATACTGTATGGGCAGACTTGCCACATGGCTGCGTTAAACCAGATCTTGTCCAGATTAAAATGTGTCTTCTGTCCGAGGGAGAGGGGGTAAACATGGGGGAGTGTTGGGTGTGCTTTACAGTGTCGGACAGAAACACGTTAGGAAAATACAGGCTATAATAAACATGGGTGGGCTAAAGGGATCGTATAGCACACAAATGTTGCATGTGCCATGAATGGTTTTAAAATAGACTTTTGACATTCTAAAACAGAAATTCTGAGAATAATTAAGGATCATATTTGACATTTGACCTTTGACCTTAATCCTTGTTTAAGAGGACACAAGTATTTGCTTTAATATATGAATGCATTATTTATTTATTATTATTGCAAGTCTCAATACTCTTTTGTTGCAGCAGATACTTTGTTCCAAATGTCCCCCTGATCCTAAGTGTGTGTGTGTGTGTGTGTGTGTGTGTGTGTGTGTGTGTGTGTGGGCGGGGGGAGGTCTATGGACAGGATTCTGTAGAAGATTGAGAGTGAAGGAGACATCTTCTGAAGTGCAGTGGAGGTGTGTGTCCTGATTATCCACCCTTTCATTCCTCCTTAAGCATCCTCTTCATTTCACTCCATCAATCAGAGAAGGGCTTAACAGTGACCAATCAAAGGGATTCACTTTTGGAAACCAGCCACATTGATTTGCCTCTGGGTATTCTACGCAGCTTGTAAATACGACTGGTACTGTGGCTTGAGCACAAAGGCAGCAAACAACAGGTTTGTTACGCAATAAACGTGAATGTGTACTTTAAGCTTTCAGTCAATATTTTGTTTTCCTTTAATAACCTGTATAGTGTGTGTGTGTGTGTGTATGCGTGTGTGTGTGCCTGCATGCATCTGTGTTTGTGCGTGCACGTGCATGTGTGCATGCGTGTATGCATGTGTGTGTGTGTGATACTCAGGGAGCCATGGTAACTCAATGACCCTTCATACAACAATGCAGAGCCAGAGAGGACGCAGGTCTGACGGGCAGCTGCAGGCCCCTTCTTCCCCCTGCCCTCTGCATTCATGGATGATACACTTTTCCATGGCTCTTCCATGTCGAGCTGGTTAATGATTCTAGTGTGTGCGTGTTTCAGTCATCTTTCTCTTACAGCCACACACATACAACGAGAGCAAAATAGGAATATTGTTGTTGGTTTTGTTAAATTTGCTCCGAGCTTAACCACAGCAGAGACACACTGACACTGACACACACACTGTGAAATACCGCAGATCTAAAACACAGAGAAAATGGTTGAAATCACACTATTTGCCAGCCAATTAGTCTGACGTTCCTCTGTACAGTGACTTTGACTAATGGCTGCTGTTGCTGTGATTTATAACCTGGCTAGAATTGAGCTGGTGTCCAAGACCATGAGGACGTCCCCCTGGGACATACACAACAAAGACGTCTGAAATAAGACCAATCATTCTGTCAGCTCATAAGTCTGTGTGACAGGCTGGGTAGAGCCTGCACCCCCCCCCCCCCCCCCCTGCCTGCCCCCCCCCCTCTCTCTAGCTCTCGGTTAATAAACCGATTTCTTCTCATGCTGTTTAGGCTCATTGATCCTGAATGTTTACCAGCCAGCCATGTATGAACACTGTCACACCAACAGACTTTAATTAGATGGTATATTAACCACAGAGTCTCTGATTTGGTCTGTCTTTTTGAACTTCAATGGCCTTTGCTTGGTGGTACAGGTTCTTTCAATTCTAGCAGTTCCCAAAACTGAAAAGCACACTTACGTTCTCCTCTTCCTATACGACAAATGACCAAGCTGAGAGACTAAGAATAGAGAGAGAATAAGGTAAAATAAGATAAGATATATAATCCCTGTGGGGGGAATTTGGTGTTTCAGCAGTGGAAAAGGTACTGTAGCAGTGGGAAAGATACAGTGGAATAGATCATTTAGATAGATACTGTAGATAGATAGATAATACATAAATTCAATTACAAGGAAAAAAGAGAAATTACCAGAAGTAAAAAAAAAATATCTATATGCCTAGATATTGGATACATCCATACAGTACATCCATCCATCCATCCATACATACATACAAACAGTCTGTATAGACATATGTATAATAATACTTGTGAGTATAATAATACATACTAGTAGATAATAGATACATGCGTACAGCCTCCAGGCTGTCCAGATGTTGGCCCACGGTAGAGCCGGCCCTCCTCACCAGCTTGTTCAGCTTGACTCCCCTGCCTTGATGCCGCCTCCCCAGCAGGCGACGGCAAAGAAGTGTGATGGCTACAACAGACTGGTAGAACATCTGCAGCAGCCTGCTACACACATCGAAGGACCTGAGCCTCCTGAGGAAGAACAGTCTGCTCTGTCCTTTCCTGGTGCACTCCCAGGAACTTGTATGAATCCACCATCTCAACTTCCTCCCCCTGGATGGTGATGGGGGTCGGAGGCCTCTTGTTCCTTCTGAAGTCAACCACCAGTTCCTTGGTCTTGCTTCCTGGCCCCTCCAGGTGTGAGTTCAGTGCTGAAGGCACATGGTCTTAGATACTGCAGGCACAGTACTTCAGGTACAGTATATTGTAGTGAAGTGGATATGCGGTTGTGTAAAGTCTTATGGTAAGGTTATCAGAATGCACCTGTTGTTACAGATACTGGTCTGATTAGATCTCACCTCATGTTACTGTATCTTGTACAGTAAATCCTCAGTGATTGATCCTGTTATGTAACAGGTGGCATTAGTGAATACACACTAGCACTGTGATGCAACACTTTTTTTTTAATTGTAGGTGTTTTTATATACAGGACTCCCTTGCATATATAAGATATATTTTGCAGTGATTTATTTTTTTCACTGCATGAATAAAAGTTAAACATAAAAAATAACAAAATATATATTAAATATAACTAGTGTTGGCTTAATGCACTGTAAGAAGGTACACTGGAGGCATGTGACATGTGACAGGGGAACCAGATGTATGTTGTCTCTACCTATTAGGTGTCTACCCTGTTTAAACCTCTCTCTCTCTCTCTCTCTCCCTCTCTCTCTCTCTCTCTCTATCCCTCTGTCTACAGCACCTCTTTCTCTCTACCCCTCTCCATTTCCCTCTCTCTCTGTTTCTTGTCTCTCACCCTGTTTGTTGACTTATTGTGGATACTGATTGGATTTTGCGTTGACTGTGGCAGTAAGTGGGCAATCGGTCTCCAATTATCCTGACCATGCTGCCATATGTGAACACCCATTACAGCACATGAGAACCGGAGAACCTCACCACGGCTCGTCATCTTGAGGTCAGATGAAGCATTACTATAATTAATGTCCCTGCTATTTTATTACGGATTCCCCTGCTAATCTGAGGCTTTATCACCAATGTTCACAAGGAGAGGATAGAGAATGGATAGAGAGAGTCGCTCCTGTGGTTTGTCTGGACTTGTAATGAACCCTGTATGCCATGTCTCTGGTGTTGGAATGGCCACACCACAGCTTATACTCTTCCAACCCAGATAGCAAGCGGATGTGTAATTATTCTGAGCCATATATGGGCCGGAACTAAGCCACAAGGGCCAGATCTGGCCTGTATATGGCCCAGATCCGCTTGCTATCTGGGAACTGCTCTAGGTCCCCTGCCCCCATGTCAGCTGATGGGTGCTGCTGCCCCTGCTGGTTAAGGGCAGGTATGGCGGTCCATGTCTGCGTAGATCAAACACTCACTCAGAATTCTGTATTGACGCAGCAGACCGCAGAGATTCACATAAACTCGGACCACCTGCCCTCCTGCCTGTCTAAAATGGACAAACACACACATTTGAATGACTTTGTGTTCACATAATTCACCACTTCACATAATTCACTCTTGAACACAAACAATAATAGATGTGGGGGCATTGGACACTCATTGACTGGCATGAGTTACATCACTTAGCAGACTGCCTATGGATACAGGAAGCAACGTCGTCTCCATATCTGACGACCTCCAATTATCACAGACAATGAACAGAATTTAGCCAGTGCTTTAGTTTATGGCTTGGGCATCCCTGCCATCTGTAGGCCCCTAATGACTAGTCCGTAGACATTTCCTAGGCTACCAAATATAAACACCAGCAGTTTTTATATTTATACACAAGCTGCATGATTGCATCTTTGAGCAGTTGATATTTTAACACCTTGGTAAGGAAAGCCTCTTCCAGACTATGATCAAACGTACAGCCTACTTCCACAAACACACACACACCCACAATCCAAATGTCTGCCTGGATCAAATTTAATATAAAACCTTTTTCTCAGGTGGTGTTGAAGTGTGCTTGAAAAATGTGGAGGTGGAGGCTCACCCACGGGAGCCTGCTTGAAAAGATTTGAGTCTCTAAAATCTAATGTAATTATGTTGTTGACCACTGTGATGACATATGGATGGTTAACAAAGACTCGGGAAGAGGCTCTGATTTAATGTCGTCAAAGCAACAGCAGATATAATCAAACCTGCTTATTACTTTAGTTATTCTAATTAAGCAAAATTTCATTTTTATTTTTGATTGGGTTTTCATTTCATAACAAATAACTAAAATATATATATATGGGCACATTTGTGGGTGGGTGGCCGAAGTAGTGCTGAGGCTTTTTAATGTTGTGAGCATAGTGTGAGCTGTGAGGCGGCTAAGCTATGGACGCAGCATGCACACAGTACAGAGATAGTGTTGGCTTTTGGCGTTCTTCTTCTTCTGTTGCTCTGCGTTGTGTCATTTTTTGGTAAGCCTTGATAAGAGTTGCAGCAAATCTAATATGGACCACAATGTTAATAGCCTTCTTGTTGTGATAGTATTGATAAAATCACCCAAACACGGGATTGGAAGAGGCAAACAATGATTTATTGGACAGAACTTAAACTCACATGGAACAGTCCCTGTCTCTCCCTGTCTCTGGCTGGCTGGAGCTGTGGGCAGAAAACGAGGCCTCAATCTTCTTCCCTACTCCCCCGCTTGGTCTAATCAGGGCTGGGCAGCCACAGGCACAGCGAGTCTACCGCATTCACAATCAGGGTCTCAAGGTTAACTCAAGACACTAAATAGTATCCTCTTGCTCCACCCCCACGCCTCCCTTAAGGTCTAGTGTAGTCAGATTGGCTCCCCGGAGGGGCCCTACTGTCACAAGATGCGTAGCCTGTCAGGCACAAGGTGCATGACCTGTCATCCACCATCTGAAGTCTCAAGCCCACTGATTGTTTGGCCAGTGGTACTTTTATGACATTCTATGAAAAGCATCGGACACCCTGGGGAAGATGGGAGCCCCCCCCCCCCCCCCCCGTGACGTCCCAGCGTGGCCTCTTGACCCCCCGGCCCCAGCACAGCACAACTGTCTCCTTTCATCCCTACCACTGCACATTTAGACCGTCCACATGAGAACAGAAACACACAAACAGCTTTACATTGACTTTAAGACTCTGTAGACTTTTACCTATATTCTTCAATAGTGTATGAACCCATTCTCTATCCTCTCCTTGGGAACATTGGTGATGAAGCCTCACACTGGCATACCCAGCAGCCAACCCCTACTGAGAGGTATGCTGGGTACGTAGGTAACTTTGCCCTATTCTAGGTTTTCACTTTCTGCTTTTACAGCCTCACTAATAAACACCTCAGATGTGCATCTGACAGTATTGACCTCATGTTCAGTTATCTGTTTTAGACACGCCTTAGGGCATGTGTCCACGTTGTGCCTTTTTCTGAAAGGCACTGCCGTTTTTCAAGTGTTCCCAATGAGGAGAGAGCTTTAGCATTGGCTCTTCGCTGTGTGCTGCTGTGGAGAGGGGCCGTGGAGAAACCTCTCTGGCAATGGGTTTACTCACTCTCTCTTCTGCGTGTTATTAGGATAGCACTGCCTGCTGAGAATTACATCTTCCTCTGAACCAATTCTATTCTCTGTTTGTTGACACTGCTTTCAGTGTTAATTTAGTACTTGGTGGCTATTAGCCAACAAGTCCAATCACACTTAGAGCACTTTCTGGAAAACAACTTTCAATGCAACAGTGAAGGTGTAAACAAGGCAGTAGAAAGCCTTAATGACCTTTTTAATGAAAAATAAAAACAACAAATTACAAGTGGTTTGACAACGAATGTAAAAACCTCAGAAAGAAACTAAGGAACTTATCAAACCAGAAACAGAGACTCAGACAATCAGAACGGAGAAAGGAAAAGGACCAGCATGTTAGAAACCAGCTACACGCTACTGAGCAATCCATCAAAACAAATAACTTCTGGGAGAACTGGAACAATCTAAACAAACAAGAACATGAAGTTCTACCCATCCTAAATGGAGAGATACTGTATGGGTAAACCACTTCTCCAACCTCTTTAGCCCTATAGAGAAAAATAAACAGCAAAAACATCGAAAATAAAATTATTTTCCTAAATTAAATTATAAAATACACAGACCCCAAATTCTAATCGGCTATACCAACACTCTTCAACATTGTCCTTAGCTACGGAATATTCCCCAATATTTGGAACAAAGGACTGATAATGCCACTCCACAAGAGTGGAGACACATTTGACCCCAATAACTACAGTACCGTGGAGTCTGTGTCAACAGCAACCTGGGGGAAATCATCTGCATGATCATCAACCACAGACTCATACATTTACTCACTGAAAACAATACCCTGAGCAAATTGTCTGTCTATCAAATTACCGTACAACAGACCATATTTTCACCCTCAGCACCCTATTTAACAGCCAAATAAACAAAAACAAAAGCTAATTATTATCCTGCTTTGTTGATTTCAAAAAAAGCCTTTGATTCAATTTGGCATGAGGGTCTGCTGTACAAACTGAAGTGTGCTGTTAAGATTGGCAAAAAACAGAACACAGACTTCTTTCCTCAAAGCCAGGGGGTCAGACAGAGATGCAGCTTGAATCTGACACCCTTTGTCATATACACACACCCCGCCGAAAAGATGACCTCTCGCCCTGCAGTCGCTGGGGCGGAGGTAGTAAGAGTAGTCAAAGAGGGAAAGGGACATAGCAAACCACAGATCCTCCCTGTAAAAGTAGGTTTTAAGAAGTAATTTAAAGAAGACTCCGGTAGGGAGTTCCACAGCTTAGGGACTCTAACAAGTAACGAGGCAGACTGTGGGAACAGTGCGCAAGCAGCGGCTAGGTAGGTTTGTAGGGCGTGAGTAATTCTAAAATATATAGTAGGTAGGAGCAAGGCCATGCAGTGCTTTAAAAGTAATTAGTAGGCATAAAAAAATAATACTAAAATAAATTATATACCTGACAGGCAGCCAATGTAGCATTGCAAGGACGGGGGTGATATGGTCTTGTCTCTTGGAATGTGTTAAAAGTCTGGCAGACGAGTTTTGTACAAGCTGGAGATAGGAGATGGTCTTTTGGATAAGCCCTGAATAGGCTACAGAGAATTACAATAATCCAAATGTGATGAAATAAAAGTGTGGATGATTTTTTTGAAGGTCCTTGAAAAAGATAAAATGTTTGACTTTTGCAATGTTCCTGATTGAAGAAAGCTGATTGTATTACCTTGGTGATTTGTTTGTCAAAGGAAAGCTCAGTCAAAGATCACGCCCAAATTGTAGGCTGAATCCTTCACATTGGAGGACAGGTATCCAAGGTGCATTTTCAGATCTCTGGTCAGGTTAGAAGGACCAAATAAAAGGACCTTAGATTTGGAGTAATTGAGTTGAAGGAAGTTGTGTGACATCCAAAATTTGATTTTGGAGAGAGAAGCCAGAATCGGAGAGAAAGTGTTGGAGTTGCTCCCAGTGAGTGGTACAGTACATTAAGTTGTGTATCGTCTGCATAGCAGTGGAAATTAACATTGTGATGACCCGAAGGAAGCATGTCATAGAAAATAGTAGAGTACCAGTAATTGACCCCTGGGGGACACCACATGAGAGGGGGCAGGATAATTCTCCCATTACCAAAGAGAAAGATCTCCCTGTGAAGTTTGAGCGAAACCAAGCAAGAGCAGTGTCCTTCATGCCAATACAGTTTACCAGGTGATTTCAAAGAATATCTTGGTCGACTGTATCAAATGCAGAACTCAGATCTAACATAATTAATACTGAACACGCCCCAGAGTCAGAGGTAAGCAGTAAATCATTCATAACATTAATAAGAGCTGTTTCTGTGCTGTTTTGTGCGGAATCCTGATTGGTATTGCTAAAGAATACTACAGCCACTCGTGAAATTAATTGACTAGCAACAGACTTTTCTAAAATTTTAGATAAAAAAGTTTGTTTGTTTCTTCAGGAGAGGACGAACTAGTAAATTTAGATAAGAGCCAGTGGACAGTGAGCAGTTAAGAATAGAGGGAATATGTGGGCCGACTGTCTGAGATACCTCTTTCAGAAATCTGATGAGGATAATATCTTATTGACAGGTAGAACAATTCACGTGGAAGATTAGCCCCTTTAATTCTAGCAAAGAAATTTGCTTTAAGTCCGACATATTGGCGGAAGGTTCGGAACAGAGGAGGAGGTTTCTCAACACAGGTGTCACAGGTGTGAGCTTAATGTAATCTATTTTATTTATAAATTGGTGGAGAAACTGCTCACACTTCTCAATTGATGCATCCATAGGTTGGCTAGGAGAAGGGCTAAGCACTGAGATGATTGTCTGAAATAAAATCCTGGAGTTATGGCAGGTACTAGCAATCAAATTGGAAAAGTATAGTACCATGCTTATAAGTACAATGCTGATAAGCCAGCATTAAGTTTTTAAGGATATCAAAAGATACGTTGAGTTTGTCTTTCTTCCATTTCCTCTCAGCTCTCATAGCCTCTTTGATTCCCTTGTACGGTCATGAAGCCAGGGAGGGCATTTAGTTTTGCTCGTTTCATTTTAAAAGGGGCAATGTCATCAAGGATAGTTTGACATGTTCTATTAAAATTGTCTAGTAAGTCATCAGATGAGAGATTATTTTGATTAGGTGGAGCTATTTGCAAAAACTGTTTGCTGACTTAGAATTCAAAGTTTCTACTGTTTGCAGATGACCTGGTGCTGCTGTCACCAACCAAATAAGGGTTGCAACAGCACCTTGATCTTGAAGATTATGCTATTCCTAAAAAGACCCAGCCTCCATCACAACAAATATAAAATTATTTCTAGATGCAATACATATGTATATGTATATGTCTATATATATATATATATATATATATATATATATATATATATAATAGATTAGGCAATCACAGTTCCATAAATTATTGCCGTGTCGTGGCCGAGACACTGGCAACAAAATTTTTATTTTTATATGAATTGTATGTCCCTCACTCTAATCATATTGTGTTTTACAATCAAAATATTTTTAAACAGCATATATTGAGAAACCAGGCCAGGTCCAGCCTGGCTTATGTGTGTTGGCTGGCTTGTTTCTGTGCGGGACTGGTAGGACGGTAATGTCTGATAAATAAAGATGGGTCTTGTCACCTGGACACATCAGTTCCAATGCTTCCAATGCTAATCCAGCACAATAAGAGCGGGATAGCCAGTTAGCTCATGGGCTCACAACAACTAGCAGCAGCTTCCATAACATTAATGGTAGCGGTCAGTGGCTAACGCAGTTACACTGATGATAACATAAAGTCATCCCCACCAGGAACCCCGGTCACCTGGGTGGGAGTCCAATGCTCTCACCACTACTCTACTTGTGCAGTGGAGATCGGCAGGTGGGTTTTGGTGTCCTTCTTCCAGTCCCTAGTGTGGGTTGGGGTTAGAATATGGGTTGGGGTTGGGACAGGATCTGATCTATAAGGCAAGGGGTAAAGGTTGGAGTGAAAGGATGAACATGTGGAGGTTTGGGGTATTTTCCCATAAAGTCATCCCCACCGGGTCTTCAGCCCCAGTCTCCAGGGTGGGAGTCCAATGCTCTCACCACTACTCTACTTGTGCAGTGTAGATCGGCGGGTTGATTTTGGTGTCCTTCTTGATTTTAGTGTGCTGGGACTACTGCTTCTTGTGGTGCCAACAGAGAAATGCAGGCCAACATTGTCCGCAGTAACGGAGGGAGGGAGTGATAACCGGACAAACGCTATACTAGGTGCGCTGGCTTACAGCCACGCACAAAAAAGCATCAATACATTAAACTCATTTCTCCATCACCACCTAAAGCTGTGCCAGTCAACAGTCAGTCTAATCATTGAAAATAAACCACATAGGCGTAGAGCGACTGGTGCATCACATCCTATACAAAAATTAATTACTATAGGATTTGAAGTGTCCTACTCCTATTGTAATGAGAACTGTCTGTCTATAATGCAGTAGCGTACCGTGGGGTCTTGCACAGGGTCTTCTCCGACATTGTTATTACTCCCAATGCCCCCCAACCCTCCCAATGCCCCCCCAAACTTGATTTGGTTTGGTCTTGACTTCCGTAAGCTAGAATAATTTTATCTGGCCTACAATGTTAAGTGAATAACGAGCTAGTAAGACCGGTGTCAACGGACCGTAACGTGGACTGTATTTTCATGAAGACTACAGTAGGGGGCGACGGAGCACTACCAAAATGCTAAACACGGATGAAAATGAAGCGATATGGCAGAATACAAGACACATTTAAGTCAAAAACAGTCCGAAAGTCGATTTCAGGCTTCCCCTTATGGTGTCAGAACGATGGCTTTGGATTTGTATGGGTAAGACAGGATTACCCTGGCTTATAGGAGCAATCGCCACTGGTAGGGGTACCAATAATTTGCAACACTTGGGACAATTTAATTGTTCCTATCAAAACGTAAACGACTATAATTCCGCACCAAAACGAAGTCCATTAGGCTACGACAACTCGTGCTCAAACACCACAACGCCTTTTATCAAACTGAAATAGCCCTGCCAGTGCTAACCATCTCTGGGCTACTGTATTTAACATAATAACATTGCATTCATAAGCCATTGTTCTGACACCATAAGGGGAAGCTTGTCAACGACATGCGACAACAGGTCCTTATCTCTCACATAGCAGCAAATTCACACACATTGCCAACATGATCAATCTAAAATGCATACGGTTGCGTGTCCACCGACAAGCTGTATTTTAGGGCGCTATAGGCACAAGAAAATAACTTACCTGATATAAAATGGGCACCGCAAACGCGGCCATTTCTGATTATGTCCTCAGTCCAGTCCGTAGGCTATGCTTAGCCACAGGCGACTCCATTTCTGAAAAGGCCGGTTTCCTCTTGAAACGAATAAAGTTTGTCACTAGAGCACCGATTTTTAGCCTACACCCGTAGACGCAACAGCCAGACATATTGATGGTATATAAAATACTAGTGTTTGCACTAAAATATGGCTCGCTCTGAACTCGTCTGTCTCCACCTGCTTCTGTTTCAAGAATACCCGCGCATACATAGCTGGGTCTGTAATGAACAAATATATGACCCACGCTCTATTTTAACAAATGCTGGGTTTTGAAGCCTCGGCGCTACCAATAAATAACTTATTTAGACGCGTTCTGTCCGAGTAAAATTATTTTTCCGAGGTAGTCTTCTGTGGTGGTGGCGGTGCTTTGAAGCTTCAACCCAGCATTTGTTAAAATAGACCCTTTTGCTTAGGTAAGTGAAGTTTCATGTTTATCTGACACTTGTAGGCTAAATATGAGCACCTCTCCAACTAGGCCGACAACTATTTATTTTGACGGAAAAGTGAATGGACCAGCAAAGGACTGTTGTCTGGTATGAGTGAGCGGAATGCGACAACGGGACTGAGAAGGGCTACATTTCAACCAGACATTCCAGTGAAACCAGGTAGTCAAAATAACCTACCTGATATAAAATGGGCACCGCAAACGCAGGCATTTCTGATGATTTCCTCAGTCCAGTCCATACGCTTAATAATGGCGATTTCGTCTGTCTTCCTCTGCTACTGTTTCAAGAATGCGCGTGCATACTTGTGCTGACAAGACTGTAAAAGGGTCTTTAATTAACATATATGACCCACGCTCGTTACATAACTTCTATAACATCCAGTGACAAAATATGTCATGGTACCGTATGTCCACACCAAGAATTGAACTCACAACCTTCGCGGTGATGGGCAGCGCACATGGAGGTATAATATAAACAGCGCACTATCCACTCGGCCACCGCTGACCTGGGAAATCTGTGGACTCTTTTTGTTTTAATGTTCTGGGACCACTGCCTCTTGTGGTAGCAACAATAGAACTGCAGGTCAACAACAACAAGAAATAGGAAGGGAGCGACAAATAGGATTCCCACTTCTTGGTGGTTGGCTTACAGCCAACACACAAAAATAGCCCATGGGCCCTGGATGGTATCTCGTGATATGGACATGATTACAACTGTATGTTGTTACCTCCGCCTTGAGAGAATGTGCTAAAAAGTAAAAATTTCACTGTGGAGTTAGAATACTACTTCCCACCGACCACCACTGCTCACAGATGTAAAGTATGTTGACACAAATAATAGGAACATATATCTGTATCTACATGATATGTATCAGCTTATTATTATTGGTCTAGAAGAGATCAGACCTGAGAGTAACAGACTCTAGCTCCTTCGGTAGGGTGTGTGTGCCTTCAAACCAGTAGGTTGGAGTTCAAGCCCAGGGAACGGCAACATGTAAATAATGTTGTTTTCTTGTATATTATAGTGATTGTGTATTTGTAAATTATGTACATAGTGTAAATCATGTATATAGTTTAATAAAAGTGCTGCTCCTGTTGGTATCACTGCAATGCTTGGCATGAGAAGTTATGTAATCTTCCCAGTGTGATGTATGCCAACCGCATTTCAATTTATTTATTGGATTTTCAATCAAAGATACAAATCAATATCAAAATCCAACAGTAGCAAGAGTTACACAACGCAGTGCAAGATCACATTCACATAATGTAGTCCCAGCAGGGAGATCAAAGCTATTTATGGATATAGGTAACAGCGTCTTTTCCATATGAAATGACTGCCAATGATGGCAGACACAGAACACACACACACACATACACACACACACACACACACACACACACACACACACAAACATGCACAATTGATAAAAAATGTACAGATAACTAGGATGAGCATCCCATACAGCAGATGGAACACTCAACAACTAATTAGAATGCTGAGCTGTCATGATCAAAATGCTTCTATGACATCTAGAACAATTCTTCTATGACATCATAACAAAGACAGCTATAGATGCATACAGTAACATCACCCTGGAGTGCATTCACTATTGAATTTCCTGTGAACATTTTTGACTTTTCTGATGGCTTTTCAGCATTTAAAGCTTCTTATTGGAGTTGCTCTTTTAGTGGCGGTGATCAAGATTGATCCTTCAGACATCAAGGCCTTCAGAGATACCCTGATGTCTTCCATACTGCCTAAACAGTGGGCTGCCTCTCCACCTGGACCGCGTCACCCACGACTTCCACTTGACTTTGACCTCGCCTCCTTCACTGGTCTTCAAACTGTGACAGAGACAACCGACGCCCACCAGATGGAGACCAGCAGGTTCTGGATCTGGGACTATATGGAGACCAGCAGGTTCTGGGTCTGGGACCATATGGATATCTGCAGATTCTGGGTCTGGGACCTGTTAGTTAAGACCTTAGCGAAAAAGACATCCAACGCCCACCAGAGGACCAGAGTATCCCTGGTCACTCCCATGATCAAAAGACCGACCAGGATCAGGGCTCTGGACAGTGGCACACAGTCCTGGGACCTCTCGGCTAAAATACTCCTTGCTGTGGGAGTTATGGCCCTAGGAGCCACAATATTCTGCCTTCTAGGAAGAATTAATTAGGGGCAGTCCTTAAGGTAAGACTGGGGCACCATGGAAGGGACTGAGGATACAAGGGGTGCAGACTAGCGTTCGTTGGCGTTCTGACATATAATTCGCCATAAAGTAAGATTCTAGTTCATCTGGAAAGGCTTTTTTAAATATTTAGCGTAGAACTATTTAGTCGCAGCACATACTTTGATGTCAGAACACCAACGGACACCAATTACCCCCTCAGTGAGCTTCTTGTCTTTGAAATCGAGTTTAACATGTTTTTGAATGATTTTTCAAGGTGCCCACCCACATCCATTGTATGACCAAAACGGTGGCAGAGCAATTATCAGACTTTCTCAAAAGTGCTAGTTTTGTCAACGTTTTAATCTGAACCATTGTATATGATCATAAGTAACCTTAAAACAGGGCTAAACATGCATTTTCCCTTTACTACTCCTTAAAGTTTCAAGACTTACAGTAGTAATTGTGTTCTCCCCTCCTCAGGTTAAAAACAGAGCAAACCAGGGACTGCGACCAGACAGAGGGAAAAGACAGAAGACTGCTAACAGAAACCTCTGAAACTTTTTGTATTTAGTAAATTATGTACATTTGTAAATTATGTACATAGTTTAATAAAAGTGTCAACATGTATCTGTTATTGAGGTTTTATTGTACCCTAGGCCTACTGAATGGGCTCTGATAGCCCAGGGAGAAAGAGAGAGAGAGGGAGAGAGAGACCTCTGATAGCCCAGGGAGAAAGAGAGAGGGAGAGAGAGACCTTGCCACTTTCTTATCTCTCAATCACTGTCTGTTAATTTTTGTCCACTTACACATTCAACAACTGCACATACTGATGAAATGCATTCATGGGCAGAGGTCTGTGCTCTCCAAGCACCCTTCCTAGTTTTCTATTTTTTTCCCCGCAAACAATTACAGGGTCATTTTTTTATAGGGTGCCATTTGGACTTCATAACTTGGGATAAAAAAAATGTTGAATTACCTACATTTTCATGTTCTATTCTATAAAGGACATATCTAACTTACTGAAAAACATACTGGTCAAGCTAAGGCGCCAAAATTATATTATATTTAGATATATTAACAACATGTGACACCTGAAATATGTCCACCCTGATAAAGGCACCACAGGGACAAAAACCAAAACCAAAGACTAAACAATAAAACCAAGGTACACACTCAAAAAGTGGAGAACAGAAGACAAATCTGAGAAGTTTACAAACTTACAAGATGACACAGGAAACACCAGGGACAACGCACAGCTACAGCAAATAATGAACAGACAAAGAACAACTACATGTAGGCTATATACAGTATACACAGGCTCACAAGACAGGTGGAAACCAATCAAACAATCAATGGCACAGGTCTCCTCTACCATGCTGTGAAAGTGTTGTCATTCTTTGTGCTGTGGACTCAATTTTTGATATTTCAAAAATCTGTGAAGATCATTTGTGGACAGTCCAAGACAGTCTGAAGATATAGGGTAGTAATTGGGGTGTTATCCAAAAATGTGGGAGGAGTAGGGTTTGATATGTTTAACAGTTTTTGAGAAAATCAGAGTGATGGACATTCCTGCCAGCTCAAAGCATATGGACGTTTCTACTCATGTGGGCCTACATTTTGGTGGTGGTTGCAAAGTGATAGCACATGTGGCTGATTTGAATTTTTTTTTTTTTTAAGTTTTAAACTTAAGACTGTTGCTGTAGTGCCACCATCAGGACTACTGGCCCATAATGTTAGTTGAGGACTTCTGGTATAGGCCTGGACCTATGCACAAAGTTTAGTGAGTTTTCATGCATGGGAAGTCAGACTCCTTAGAAAGAAGGTTCAGATTCATAAGAATATTGGGAAATACTGTACAAGAGGGACCAGCAGCTGAAGCTGCCAGACCCCTAATTAGAATGCTATTTGGTCCTAAACAGAATATACAGTTCTAGCACTTCTAAATCTGAGGCCATGGTTCTCAGCAGGAAACCGGTGGCCTGTCCGCTCCGAGTAGGAAATGAGTCCTTACCCCAAGTGAAGGAGTTCAAGTATCTGGGGGTCTTGTTCACGAGTGAGGGAACCATGGAGAGGGAGTTTGGCCGGAGAATTGGAGCAGCTGGTGCGGTTCTGCGGTCGCTTTACCGCACTGTTGTGACGAAAAGAGAGCTGAGCCAAAAGGCAAAGCTCTCGATCTACCGGTCTATCTTCGTCCCCACCCTCACCTATGGTCATGAAGGATGGGTCATGACCGAAAGAACGCGATCACGGATACAAGCGGCCGAAATGAGTTTTCTCCGGAGGGTGGCTGGGGTCTCCCTGAGAGATCGGGTGAGAAGTTCAGTCATCCGGGAGAGACTCGGAGTAGAGCCGCTGCTCCTTTGCGTCGAAAGGAGCCAGTTGAGGTGGTTCGGGCATCTAGTGAGGATGCCTCCTGGGCGCCTCCCTAGGGAGGTGTTCCAGGCGTGTCCGGCTGGGAGGAGGCCGCGGGGTAGACCCAGGACTAGGTGGCGGGACTACATCTCCGCACTGGCCTGTGAGCGGCTAAAGATTCCCCAGGCAGAGCTGGTTGATGCTGCTAGGGAAAGGGATGTCTGGGGCCCCCTGCTGGAGCTGCTGCCTCCGCGACCCGACCCTGGATAAGCGGATGAAGATGATGATGATGATGATGAGAATATACAGTGGCAGAATGCCTGAGCACGGTGACGGACCCAAAACTAAGGAAGTCCTTGACTATAAACAGACTCTGTGAGCACAGCCTCGTCATCGAGAGAGGCTGCCACAGGCTGACCCGGCTCCCTAGAGAAGACGGACTGTGCCCCCACTGCACACAAAAAGAGGTGGAAACTTCACTTTTTAACTATCTGCCAAGTGTACCAGGACATCAAGGACACATACACCCCACAGATCACAAACACCCAAAAAGATTTTGAAAACTTGACTAATGACAAAAAACTTCTGCTAAAGAAACTATCTGCTGGGGGAAATACAGCAATGCGCAAACACAGCAGCAACATTTGTGAGCAGTTGTGACAGGAAAAGGACATCCAATGGAACACAGCCACCATAAAGACTGTCAATCAGTATACCTGCACAACACACCGATCATTAAACATATATGCACTGTACATACAAACTCAAAAGTTACGATTTAAATGCATGTGTACTTATTGCACTTACTTATTCACTCAATTCACCTATTGGTATTTATATTGTAATGTTTGCAACTTTTTGTGATGTTTGCTTTGGCAATGTAAACATACAGTATGTTTCCCAATGGCAATTGAATAGATAGAGAGAGAGAGAGATGGAAGGAGATACAGAGATATAGGGAGGAGATGTGGTGGAAGAGGGGGGCAACGTATTAGGGGAAGCAGGGAATGAGAAAATTGGGAGAGGTAAGATAAGGAAAAGTAGAAAGATGTGGCATATAGTAAGTGAAGATGGGAGAGGAAGGGGCATGTGAGGTCACCGCACTACTACTTCAACCCCTATGCTCTCGCTCCCTGAAAAGCAAGGTAAGGGATTGGACCGGCATGTCTGGCTAGGCACCTCAGGGGACACCTATAAGCCCAGGGGAGGACAGAGCTGTGTGTGTTTGAAAAAGAGGTCCAGGCTGACGGAGTGTATTGTTAACAGGTCAGGACCCGACCCTGTGGATTGCCAAGGAACTGGGTCAAAATGATCGACAGTGGTCCATCCTGAACAGCAACCTCTACTGACCTCCTTGGTCCGACCTGAGAGATGAGCAACTCTCCCTCTCTCCTTTCAACTACATGTGCCTCAGATACAACATTAATCCATCGTTTAGAGTGGGGTGATGTAATAAGACCTAATATCTTGTGGACTGTACCTTTTTGAAAGTTGTTTCATCCTTTTCAGAAGCAAGGATGGTTTTTACGACTGAATATGGACCTCTGTATTGCCTCTCTCAAACAGATGATTCTTCTATATTTCTCAATGCATATCAATGTGGCTAACAAGCGGTTTAACAAGTTATCAGCCCGTGCTGTACCTACATGTAAACTTCCAACAGTGAACTATACAAATCCCGATTCAAATCCCAGGATGCCGCAGGCAGGTGAAAAGCAGAACACTCAGAGCCGGCGGGATCAAAAATTCCGCTGCTGTTTCCACGGCAGCCTTGGCTGCTTGGGCCACGTTGCCACAGCGACCAAGCTTCATCGGTTGGGTGATAAACAGTGGAGGTGATAACAGACTTCTGCCCGCAGGACAAAGATGGTTGTGTGACTGAACTGTACAGTCACACTCCCCCTCCAGCCAACTGACTGACTGACTGACTGACTGACTGACTGACTGACTGACTGGCTGACTGGCTGGTTGACCAACTCACTGACTGACTGGCTGACCAGCTGGTTGACCGACTGTCCGACCGACTGACTGACCGACGGACTGACTGACTGACTGACTGACTGGCTTTGATGATTGACTGACTGACTGAGTGTTTTGCCAGCTAGAGAATCAGACCATCGTAGAGTTGTTCTCATGTAGATATTTACCTTCTATTATATGATGACCTATTAGGTCTCCATTTAGTAAAGATGGTGAAAACTAAGTTAAACAGTCATCATTGTTTACCCCGAAGCTAAAAATAGCACATTGTGCCCAAGGAGGGTCCGCCTGTCCGCTGTCATACCAGGAAGACAGCAGCACCATGGTAATACATCAAGACAGCCTTCAACACCTGTCTCTCGTCCTTCATAAAAGCTATTAAAATGCTAATACATAGCAGTAAGTGGGCCTTGACTAACATCAACAGCCTTTGTTGGATGCAAACTTGAAAGAAGTGATACAGAGAAATGGATATGTCCAAGTCGGTAGGGAGAGAGGCTTCCGCTCCATATGGATTGGGCTACAAACAGATCCATATACAGAAGTAGCATAACATAAGGTTCAGCTTTGTTGTTCAAACAGAACACAGTGCATGGCGTACAAAAGAGTCTGATTTGTTTTCAAATATAGTAGCCTACATTTGTCACCGTAACGACATTGCAGCATTGTGGTGGGGGATTGGCGTGGAGAGATTGTCAGAGAAGAAAGTGATTTGTTTTGGGGGGCTTTCAGAAGAGGAAAAGCAAGCCTTAGATTACAGCTGCTGCGCTGCACTGGGTTGGGGCCAGGTGAAACCGATTTTGTGGAGGAAAAGGAGGAGATACAGATAATGACAAATACATGAGGGTCTTTGCCTGGACCCTAATTATTTAAAACTAATGAAATTAAAAATATCTTCAAAATGATGTATCTGAGATCCGCACAGTACAATGTCTGAGTAGGCATTAACATGTTTATTCTGCATCACCCAGGGCTTGAACTCACAACCTTAGACCACAAGGGAAGGTCATGTTCTTGTTAAGCTACCCTACTATCTAAATAAGAATCGATAGCCTAGAAGGTCCGTGTATCATCTGATCATTCAATTATTCCTTTCAGTCTGGCAAACGGAAGGTGAGAAAACGACTCGATATTTCGTTATTCTGTTTTTCTGTATGTACCAATAACTGGAAAATGGTGCTTGTTTTCCTATTTACAGCTCTAAAAGGAAAACTGCTTAAACAAGGAAACCAAAACGAAATAAATCTAATTTAAGTTTTTCTTTATTAATTGTCACATTTCCCACCGTACCTTGCGCATGCGCAGTTTACTACATCCGGTGAGCGGCAAAGGGAAACAGCTACCCGAATCAAAGCCAGAATTTTCGCAATGGTCTCACTCGAGCCATACTTATCTCTGATTAGAGAGATATGTACAAAGGACAAGATCTCCAAGAACAGTCCCCTGTGCATATTCAGCCCTTGGGAGGGAGTTCGGGCAGATTGACACTGGCACCTCCTCTGTGACCCAAAACCGTACACGACGTTCAAAGATATAATTATGTCCTATAGGATTGAATAGCCTATAAACGCCTTTCAAAGGCTAATGAAATGAAAATCAGATCTCCTTCCCCGAAAACCAGTAGGCCTAGACCTAATTCCTAGACCATATCCCCAATGGAAACTATGGCCCAAGTGCACAAAAGCCACACTTTTACACACCCCCTCATGGGGAGACGCAAGGGCATTAGGCTATTAGGCCTACTTGCGCCATGACGAATGTAATAGGCTAGTCCACCTGCTCAAATAGTCGTTCACTCAACATGCGCATCTCTGAACACAGATGCAGTAGCCTATCCGTGACCAAGTCGCCAGTCGCCATACACTTCATACCGGCCAAACACAATGTGGCAATAATAGCCTCCATTTGGAGAGAAACATGCTGCAACCTCACATGCTGAACCCTCTAATCATATGTGTGAGATGGCAATAAGACCTGTCTGAAAGTGTCTATTTTATGCTAACTTTGTAATAAACCTGTCTTCATCGCTGATTCAAATCCCGTGTTGGAGTGATTTCTTCTGTAATTTTGTTTGCCTACAAAAAGTCAGACAAGACTGTGGTTATAGTTACTGTAGGCTAGGTGACACTGCACCTTTTATTGAACTTGAAAACACACCAAAGAAACATCATCAATAGAAAATGACAAAAAGCCAACAGCATCCCATTAAGTACTTTGAGTTGCATTTATTTGTATGAAAGGTGCAATACAAATAACATTTAGGCTATTATAATTATTATTATTATTAGCCTATAATTATTGTTATTATTATTATTATTATTATTATTATTATTATTATTATCCTTAAAGCCTAGTAGCGTCATGTCCAGGGTGTGTGCTTGTACATCAAGCTGCCTTGCGCTACAGAAACAGGAGATAACCATGATTATCAAGCTTCTTACTTACTTATATTAAAGCCTAGAGGCTTTCATGTCTCGTGGCTCTTGGTTGCAATGGAATGGAATGCCTGGACATTAGTCTTTAGCTTGGTTTCCATGACAGCCATGAGCCATAGCTTGTCCTATGAAGTAGGCTATATTAAAACATTATGGAACGAGAAGCAGTGCTTCGAGTTCCATAATGCTTTTATACAACGGTTGCCACATTTATCAGTCAATATTTCAAAAAGAAAGACAATACGAACTTTAAATAAATGTATATTTAATGGAACTATTTGTTAATCATTTGCGGATACTTCCGCTGAAAAGGGAAAGTTGCCAGGCAACGACAATGCTACAGCAGATCTTTGTAAACATTGATCTGGACACTGCCATGGCTACTAATAAGAGGTGGATTGATATTAAAAGATGTGTGAACATTCCATTTTAGCGTGGGGATATCGTGGTTATCGCCACGGCTGGAATGCAAACTGACCAATAGAGACAATGGACCGGATCTATACCGTTGTATAATAAAAGATATCAGGCCAGGGCCTTTGGCCCCTCCACTTTTGGCGCTCATCGTATGTAAAACTGCGCATGCGCAAATAGAAAGAAAAATAGAGAAAACGGAAATTAGACTTATTATTTCGTTTTGGTTTCCTTGTTAAGCATTTTTCCGTTTAGGGCTGAAAACAGGAAAACAAGCAACGGCTTCCTGTTTTTGGTACATATAGAAAAACTGAATAACGAAATATTGAGTCGTTTCTCACCTTCCGTTTGCCAGACTGAAAGGAATAATTGAATGATCGGATGATACACGGACCCTAGAATAACCCCCATTCAAAAAATATGTTATGTTCCAAGGCTAACAACTGGCCTAGTGAATCTGTTGGCTCGCTCTTTTTTGCTCTGACATTGCTTGTCTTGCACATTCGGTTAACAGATAAATTCACATTAGCCAGTTGAGGACTTCTGGCATAGGACTGGACTTATATGCAAAGTTTGGTGTTTTTTCATGCATGGAAAGTCAAACTTCCTAGGAAGAATATTCAGAACAACAACTGAGCTGCCCGGCCCCTAATAAAACGGTTTCCTCAGCTTAATTCAATGTATTTGCTGAAACAATGTTGCTTGATATTTTTCCCTGACAAGATAAGCAGTTTGAAATTGCAGCTCTTTGCGTTTTATAATGACTTTTCTAATTCCGTTCATTTCCTGTGTCTTTGGGGATTAAGAAACAGAATCGAAGTTGAGCTTTTTGATCCGGTGTGTCATGGCCGCGGTCTAGCCTGTTTTTTGTTTAGATCAGTCACCCAGCTTGCAGAATTAATTGGCAAAGGGCCTGATGGTATCTTAGAGTAGGTGCTTTACAAACAAGCGGGAAGTCATCAATTGAATCTCAGCCCACCTTTCAACGTCCAATAAGAACAGATCCTATCGTGTCCGTCTGCCCACATACTAGCAGCTTCCCTTGATATCCAATCAGATTGGACTTCAGATGGGTGTGTACAGATGCCTATTAGCATATCACTCACAGTCACAGTCACAAAGGTGCCATATCTATGTTAACCCAGCTGTCCACCTTCCATGCAATCAGGCTACAAAGACTCATCTCACTGCTTGTAGGCTACTGCATGTGATTAGATACAGAAATCCACCATACTGCTTGTCAGGTGTCGTACAATATCTGCACATACAGAAAACAGCTCACTGCAGACATTAGATGGTCCACACCATTACATATAGGTCCACACCAATACTGTACATATACAGTAGGCTACGCTTGATAGTTCCTGCCTTGCACAATGCAAATAGAACCAATGGTCCCTCTCTCTCTCTCTCTCTCCCCCCCCCCCCCCCCCCCACACTTCCCCCACCCATCAAAAAAGCAAACCCCTACCACCTTAAACTTCAGGCTGACTCAAGCAAACGCTGAACAATTTGAAATTCTTTCAAATAGTATTTCCATCCAAGCCTCGAGCAGCACCACTTGCCACACAACATCCTGCCATATCGACAGGGATCACTAGACCCTTGCAGGAGGATATTATACTGACCTGACAGGCATCCATTTTGTGTTTGTCCTGTTTCCCGAATGAGCCTGGACTGATAACACAGGCTTTGTTAGCTGTGCTTTCAGTCTGGAGGGTCAGGGGTTAACGAGGGTCTGTCTACGTTCTCATATTGTGTTAAGATAGGACCCTTGATGAGAATCGCCTCCATTATTACTGGCAACCTTTGCCTGGTAGAATAACCATCCTGGGAAGGAGTTGAACAGAACAGTGTGTTCAGTTGATATACAGTACCTTGTCTGGTGATGACTGTAATATAAATACTTCATGCACTGTATTGAGACAATTGACTATTACGTAATCAAATCTACAGCAGTACAGCTCACTGTTGTAGTTGTACGCAGCAATTTTATTCTCAAATGTCCTTTCCTCAACTGTAAACAGAAAGGCCTTTGTGCTCGATATGTTGATAATATCTGTACCAAATACATTCTCCCATTTGCATAATGTTCCCCATTGTGTTTGTGTATAAATGCACTATATGAATAGTTTCATTTGATTTGATATCTATTCTACATCTGTAAATGTGCAGTTGGGTCTGTGGATGTTCAGTGCAAGGCCCCGGTATGCCAGCTGTTCACTGTCCTCTCTGCTGCTTTGCATGCTGGGCTCTCTGGGGCCAATCAGAGGCTCTCTTCGGCCAAGATTGATACTACATAATATTGTAGTTTGATCTGCTGTTCAAGAACGTATCCCTACATCATTGGGCATTATCCCTGTACCATATTGCCATATGCAATCAAACAATTCAACTACTCTAAGCATTGCATGCTAACATTGTTTTAATATCCCATTGTATGAAAGGCTTGGCTGTGTGTGAACAGTATGTCCTGCTACACCTGGACAGCTCTCTCTTGGAAAATAAAACGATGCAAATCTCAACAGGATGTCATGTTGCAACCCAGGATAAATGAAAAATACACACCAAGCTGATAAAGGAAGCTTTTGTGTTAGATCATTTTGGCTGTAGAGAGTGAGAGCATTTGAATTACACAAAGAAGGGACTTTGCTGCTTGGAGACAGGCATTTTCCAGATCAGGCTGAAGTAATGCCATGATCGGTCGCTTTTAATCCAATTAAAACCTCTATTTTTGCTCTTGGATTTCATGTTGTTGTGGTTGAATCATTTTTACTCTCTGGCTTATTGGTTTATCACAATGGAATTAATAGTTGTGCATTACCGAATAAATGTGTGTGTGTGTGTGTGTGTGTGTGTGTGTGTGTGTGTGTGTGTGTGTGTGTGTGTGTGTGTGTGTGTGTGTGTGGGGGGGGGGTTAATGCACAATTAGGAATTGGTATCCATGATACCATCCTAATCCAAAACCATGTATCTGACACCAAGGAACACAGTGAACATTGCATTGAAATGCTTTTTGTGTCATGTCTTTGTAGTTAGCCATGGAATCAGCAAGCCGTTCGGGGCTGTCCTCTATCAGGGGACCTCTGACTCCCAGTGTTAATGCCCTGTTCTGGAGTCAGGGCTCAGTGGAGCTCTGCGGAGTCCCAATGCCCTGCCTCCATCAGGACCTGTCCACATGAATGGAACAGAGAGGGTAGGCTTGGCTCTGGTGGATACCATTCTCTGGAAAGTATCTGGACATTGATATAGATGCGGTAAAAGAGCAGATTTTGGATTATTGCCCACCTCCACCTCGACCCACCTCACGCCCCAGTCGAGCCTAACCTGGAGTCTGGCTCAACGGATGTAGGTTTCTTGAAATCAGATTCAATCCACCGACACCATTTTGCAAAGGCACCGTTGAAAAACAAACAAGCTTAGCGCCCCCCCAAAAACAATTGTTATTGGTTTAAAGAAATACTGTGTTTTTCCTTCAATCTCAGAATGATAATTGGGTGCGGCCAGACCGTTCTCCAGTGTGGGAACAGTACCAAACGAAGTGTGAGGAAAGGTCCGGCTATGCAAGAGTAATTGTGGGAGAACTCCCGCTCCGCCCCAGTACACATCTCCCATCACCTAATACATTCAGCCTCTTTGACTCTTTGAGTGTCAAACATGTAGGAAAATAGGAAATAGGAAACACGCCATGTCCCCTTGATGCTCTCAAAACCCATGTCCTGCGCTTTGAAATAATAAACGGAGTATCCTACAATATACCTGTACCTGTAGCTCCATGAGACATTGCGGTGCGTGAAGGCTTATTAAAATTCTCAGGATGCATCTGGTTCCCGCTGCCCTGTCAACTCTGATAAAATTGCCCAATTGAGATGTCATTTTCAGACAGGGGGCAGCCAGGTCACAGGCTCCGCCTGCAGAGAGAGCAGTCGTTGTCTGAAGAGCTTCCTCTCACCCATAAAGGATGCACTGATTCACCTCTGCTCTTTACCATACATGCCGGTCTGGCACATCAAAGAGCCCCCAACTCCACCGAGCCCAGCCGTCTGTCAGGCCCCTCGTCTCTTCAGCTTAATGGCGCTCCTTTGTGTGGCTGCAGGGTGACATTTCTGGGCCACACTAAGAGCCCAGCTCTCATTAGTCGTGGGAGGTGAGAATACTGGCTTGTGCCTCTGTGTGTGATGTCTGGTGCGTGTGTGTGTGTGTGTTTGTGTGTGTGTGTGTGTGTGTGTGTGTGTGCCTGTGCGCGTGTCAATTAGATAGTTCCTTTGGCTGAGGTGATAAAAGCATAATGCAACTGTAAGAAACATGAGACTTTGGCAAGTCTACAGATCCTTTGATCCACACGGGGACAGTACCAAAGAAACAATAATGCACTGGTGAGGAATGATTAGTCTGTTGTAGACAGGATTGTTTACCTGGTAGACCCATGACCCCGTGATGTTGATGCCAAAAGATGGTTGCAATCAAAATATACCTGTGGGGCCATCTTTACCCTCTTGGGACCCATAAACCACCATCTTTGGCCTGAGGCAGAGTTGTACTGAGGACTGAAAGTCCCAGTGCCAACTTCTCCTCGCCTTGGCACGAGGCAGGGTTCCTATTAATTCCTCTGCTCTGACAATCTAATGGCATCGCGCACACTCTAGTCTTTTAATGACATTGAACTGTAGAACAAATTGCATTTCCAGCGCTGTTTCCACCCACCATTATGTTATTTCTGTCATCAAAAGGGCACTATTGGGCAATGACAATCGAAGCGGGACTAATGTCCCTGGACGAGCGTCAACCATTCATGAGAGAGAGAGATGTATCAGAGTGCCAGTGATACATCTCCCAGGAACATACTGTGCCCAGCCATCATCACACGAGACCTTGTGAGACACCCGGAGACATGGAGATGGCACAGTGTTCATACGGTACACTGGAGACCTGTTGATCAAATTTGCAGTGCCAGCTGCAGATGTCCAAAGCTTTCATTACATTGCATTGAATAGCAGCAAATGTCTCCCTGTGATCCAATACAAGCACCAAAACAAAACAATTAAATTCCAAATTAAGTTTTGAGTTCTGCCATTAAATTGCCTTAGTTATGAGCACCTGCAAATCCCAACACACACACACAATATACAATACACACATTATGTATTTAATTATTTAATTCTTGTTTATGTGCCATCCTTTATATTTTTTATTTTTGTTATGATGATGTCATTACCATTTTAGAGTAGAAAAGTCTAACCAGGGACAGGGATTGCAAATTAGCCTTGGCTAGAAATCCTATATGCAACTCATCTGTTTTAGGTTTCTAACCTGCTACAATGTTGTTTGCATCATCCCTGACAAATAAACTTTAAATTAAATTTAAAAAAATAAAACACACACACACACACTCTCTCTCTCTCTCTCTCTCTCTCACACACACACACACACATACACACACTCCTGCCCATACTGTGGTCCTCAGAGCCCACGACTCTGCGTGCGGCACCTGCCATTGCTTGGCAACTGTTGCCGGCGGTGAGCATGGAGAAGCGGAAGACATCTGTGTGGGTCTCATGTATTTAGGCAGAGCACTGTTGTGATCCCACTCCTGGTTTAATGGAAACAACTCGACCGACCGTAATCCCCGGCTCACGCGGCCCAATCACACCTCCACGACTGCATTTCCAGCCCAGTCTTCATCCACAGTACTATAGGCCCTGCTTGATAGGAAGTGGAGATTAATTAAAGGTTAAAGGCTAAGTCAAATGGTTTTAATGTGAGAGATTGCGATGATAAATAGGTATATAATTTAAATATGGTAAATATTTGTCTTTACTCCCTAAAAGGTTCAATCAATCAATCAATCAATCAATCAAAGCTTTATTTATATAGCGCATTTCATACCCAGAGGCAACACAATGCGCTTTACAGAGAACAAGGGAGGTGGGCAGACATCCCACCCCTACATATTCCAGAGGGAAGGTTGTCCTGCAGTACTGCCACAAGATGTGACGCAAGAAAAGGCACCAGTTATTAATGTCATTAACAATAATAAGTCATTAAAAACCCATTAACTAACAGTTTGTGGATGATCTATTAACTATTTATAAGGGATAGTTGTAAATCATTAAATGACTATTAACAAACATGTAACACATCATTAATAACTCATTAACTAACACTTTGTGGATGATGTATTAACTATTTATAAGGGGTAGTTATTAGTGTTACATACTGTAGCTAAGTATAGACGCAACGTTGAAATCACATCTTTTGCTCACTGGGCTAAATCCACCTCTTGACATTTGGTCAGTTTTACTGACCGCTAGATAAAGAACAAGATGAACAATTTCATTCAACAACTGTACTTGATTACGAATTGCATTGTGGGTGGGTGGGGGCGACAGGTTCACTGTGCACTTGCTACTTTGAATAGTGGTTCAAAGTTTCCAAAAGGGGCCGTTGAATAATAGTTGAATAGTGGTGTTCTGGTGGATCATTACGGTTATATCACTGGTTCTAAAGACGTGTGTTTATGAAGTATCCAGTGGAAGGTTGACCTGGTCTACTGCCCATCAATAGAAGGACACGTGGGATTGAGCTGGAAGCCCAGAGATGTTTTGCATGGTCATCCGTCTAAGCACACTGTATGGACAACAAGTCAATGAGAGTAATGTACAGTACTGTAGTTACTGAGCCCTGGCTGGATATTATGTAGAGTATGGATTGGAACTGAGGTAAATGGGAACATGATCATGAACATTATTACTGTAACTTGAGGAATGGAGCAGTTGCTAGCTGAACTTCAGTAGCCTTATAGCAGGGAAGATGAGATAATATCTGTGTGACCCTATTGAGTTTGACCTCACTCTAAACAAGAAGATTGCTCTGTAACCTTTACTTCAGTCGGGTCAAGTCAAGAAATGGCCAGACAGCTCAGCATAGCAATGTTTTAATGGCAACAATGTAATGCAGTCGATCTCAATGTAAAACCACATTGATATTTTAGTAAACTAGGCATCATTCTTCCCCATCAGCTCATTCTACTAATCTCATCAGTGTTAATTACATTCAGCTGTGGGCTCATCCTCTGTGAAATTCCTTTTTGGCTGCCTGAACACTGTTATCTCCATTTAATAATTATTACTTGTGATTACTATCAAATTCTGGCAGCACGAGCCTTGCAAGGCGCAATTAAAGTGTGGCCATTTAACCCGATAAAATTGGGTTTTAATTGTCTGTGAAGGAGAATTTTAGATGAAGCATTAAAATAATGCAGGAGTCCGCACTCTCTAGAGCTGAACAAGAATCTCCATTGGGACAGAGTTTGGATTCAACCATTACAGAAAACGATAAAGCTGAGGAAATGTATGTTAATGTTGTCACATAGCTTTTTGTATTAGCCTTTAGCTAAGCTGTGTCACAAGACCAGGAATAACAGGGCTGACTGTGGTACTGTGCCCATAACGAGGTGAGGCACTGATTAAGTCACCTGACTGTACTGCAGCACAGTTAACCTGCTTGATTCCTGCTCCTGAAAGGGAGTTTATAGCAGGGCTGTTGTCCGCAATGTCTTCACTCAGCTAGATACCACCTCTGTTTCTATAGAATCAATACGGAGCCCTGTGCGGAGCTGTTTGCCAGTAGATCAAAGCAGCTCGGATGTTTATTGTGAGGTGAATGTACTATTCCGATGTCTGAGCACATTAGCATTTCCTCAGATATACAGTATCGACACCTACAGTGTAAGTATGTTGAAAAACCATGACGGCGGTGGACGTGTGGTCATGTCTACTCCAACTCTCCACACACTAAAGCAGTTATACTGTATAAGACAATGGCTCATTTAAACTCCAGCCTCCAGCCTGGTGTTGTGTGTGGCAGGGTGCAGCAGCCAACCCTCTCACCGCCAGGTGAACTAAGCAGTGGTACTGCTCCTCCCAGACCCAGGCGGAGTGTGTGATCATGCCCCATAGGATAGGACAGAGAAGCCAGCACAATCTGTTAACCTTCATCTGGGGCCAGGAGTTCAAAACGTGTCATCTCAATCAGATCCAATCAGATTTTGAAATCCCATATTTTGTGATCCAGGATCAGACAACTCAGCTAGATTTTGTCCAGGTTTTCAAAGCCATTTCAAAGCCATTCAGAATAGCGTCACCTTGCTCCAGATTCAGACTTTTCAAGATGACCAGATCCTGATTATCAGTGCTTTATCAGGCCCACCTGTGGTTCTATATCGTGGAGCTCCACCACACAGGGAGAGCTCCTTATTGGCTTAACCTATCATAGCTAGCTACATTGACTGAAGAAAAAAATAAAACATACACACACCTGTGACCAATTAGAACCAGTGCACCACTATAAAAGTGTGCCGAAACCACACAACTACTCCTAGAGACGTTGCGTACGACTGAGAAGAAATAAGAAGATGACTAGCCAGCGGCTCACCGTGGAGCCGGCGGTATCCCTCGAGCCACCCCGGGCGGCGCTGCCTAGTCTGCCTGAGAGATTCTGCGGTTGCAGTTCTCTCAACAGCAACATGGGACATCCACTCTGCTTCCACTGCATGGGGCCGCAGCATGACAGGACAGGTCTGGTGCGGTCTCCTAACTGCCAGACCTGCTCTCAACTGGCTTCGCCGGGCGCACTAGTCTTCGACTGCTTACCACCACCACCGCCACCGGAGGATGGAGACCCGCACCCGAGGAGGGCGGCTCAGATAAGGAAGAGAAGATATCGGCAGCCGGCACCCATGCTGTCCCTTCCTCCGTCTGACGAATGCTGACACAGCTCTGTGGGGTTCTCTGTCTGAACCCATGCATGAGTTCTGGAAAATCAGTAGCTTGAGAGGGAGAGTGGACTGCGTATTCATCCTGCCGGATGAAATAAATGAAATAGATTGTTTGAGAGCCAGGAGTAAATGTTTGCTGTTGGAATCACAAAAACATCTAAAGTGATTTGATTCTTGCTGCCATTTCTTGGTGGTTCCAACATCATTCATTTGGGGTGTTCTTACTGTCCTTCTCCAAGGTTAGTCTGAATCTGGTTTCATTAAATGGATTCACAATTCTCACGCAGAGAAATGATCAACCCCCAAATACTAGCAGTTCAATGTTTATGGGACCCCTTTATTTTGAAATTACTTGAAAGAACGCTAATCTCGCCTCCCAGCCGTAGTTCGCACTCAAAGAACGCTACCCAAACCTACCTAGCTGGGGGGGGGGTTACAAATATATAAGAGCAACATTATTTACAGCTGTAATTATACTGTGCTCTAGAACAAATGGTTCATCGTCTGCCTCCTCCCTCCAGCTCTGTGCCCCTTTTCCTCCCACTGCGACCTGAGTGAAAGCAGGCTAAAGCCTTGGCAGCAGAGTTCTCACACCAGACTTCAGTCAGAGACATGCTGACACAGCTCTGTGGGGTTCTCTGTCTGCCTGACCTGCCTGACCTGCATGAGTTCTGGAAAATCAATAGCTTTAGAGGGAGAGTGGACTGCCTATTCATCCTGCGGGATGAAAGAAATGAAATAGATTGTTTGAGAGCGAGGAGTATGTTCTCTGTTGGAATCACAAAAAATATCTAAAGTGATTTTTGATTCTTGTTGCCATTTCTTTGTGGCTCTAACATCATTCATCTGCAGTGTTCTTACTGTCCTTCTCCAAGGTTAGTCTGAATCTGGTTTCATTAAATGGATTTTTGATTTGATCAAACTGGTATCCAGACTATACCACTGCCTTCTGTCTAGTGATACCGGAGCCCATCTTTTTCTGCATCCTCCCACTCTTTCTCTTTTTAATTCATGAGATCCGGCAACTCCATCTGTGCCCAGGTCTTTAGTGTGAGATGACAGGCCAGCCAGAGACGAGAGACTCTCTTCATCCTTTTCTGTTGCATAAACAACCTGCCCCCCCGCTTTCCTCTCTCCCCTGCTGCATCCAAGAAGCTCTCCCAAGTTTTGACATCCTGTCACGCTCAGTAATATTGAGTGATATGAGCTGTCATTGGATGTGTGTGTGTGTGTGTGTGTGTGTGTGTGTGTGTGTGTGTGTGTGTGTGAGAGAAGTGAGCCTTAATCTTACAAGAGTAAATCAATGAAAATGTTTCTTATATAATATGTAATTGTAGATTTAGACGTTTAGTATAAATAAATAATGTATACATGTGAGCCTTTATTGCAGTGGTGCTCAGAGAGTGCATTGGGGATATTAACATACATAAATGTTTCATCAGTGAATCATTGACCAGTCACATCACAACTTCCCCTCAACCACACGTATGCATACTTAATACTGCTCCTTTAGCCCTCTGTACATGACTGAGGGGCGAATTCACTAAAGGATTGCGCAGCTTTTCCTGACGCAAAGCCTGTGCAAATAAGTCAAAAATTATGTTTGCTATTCACAAAGCCCTCGCAAAGGGTGAAATACGGTGTTAACTGCGTTGCGTTCGTCATTGCGTTGCTCTGCGCCGGTGTTATTAGCTCATATTTAAATTAGGTAATATGGGCGGAGAATGTTCCCCTTTCTATGCAAATGAACATTATTGCAAAACCCGCCCAATTCACAAACATCGGCGCAAATTGCCTCACGCAGTTAAAGTGAAATTAATACCGTTTTCAGAAACGTGGTGGTATTTAAGCGCAAGGGGTGTGTCGCGGCCAGCCTGTCCGCTGATCATGGCAGCAGTGATTGTTGCGAGGCGAAGGCATCGCAATGCCAGGCATGTTGTTCGTGAGAGAATATTTAGAAGAAGGTCACTTTTTGATTTAACACTAGAACCACCGCGGTAACTGTTTGGACACCAGAGCGCGCAGCTCTTCAGTTAAGTCGCGTCTGGGGAGGCTCAGTTGACTATGCGTCTCTCCACCCGTCCCCAGCGAGTCCAAGCTCCCCCAATGAATATAATAGCCTACATAGCACGAAACTGTGCGTATAATAGTATATACGCGAAACTGCGCATTCCCTAGCTGTTCATTGAACGGCTGGGGGCCGATATAGGTATAAATAAATAAATAAAAACATAGCCTACACAATATTTGTTTTATTTGAATGGTCTTGAAAATATTTTGCTTTTGTATCATAGGTGACGGCAGGTATCATCTTCAGCCATGGATGATGACTCCCGTGCGTAATCCTTCCAACGTTGGAGAGGCGGCGTACAACCGGGCTCACATCAGGACGCGCGGTGTGATTGAGTGCACATTTGGAATCCTGAAAAGCCGTTTAGATGCCTAGATCGTACCGGTGGGGCAATGTTATACACTCCCCCAAAAGTATGCCAGATCATCGTGCTGCAACTTGCATAACATAAAATGACAATTTTTCCTTTGTTCGTCTTTTTTAATCATTCCACCTCCGTTTGCAGTCTTCCGCGTTTACACACACAAATGGCACTGACTGATTGGGAAATTAAACCCCAAATATGATTTTTTGCTGCAGTCGTGATATTTTTTGCCGAAAGCTGTGAGACATGTTTTTGAACCTCGTCCGTGAGGCCTTCAAGTTCGCTGTCTGAAAATCGTATCTTTCTTTTTCTGTCTGCCATCGTCCAATGATATGCATACGAGTTGTATGCGCTGTATGCGCAGTATTTATAGTCATTTCCTATATCAGCAGCAAAATGCATTCAGCCGCAAACACCGAATGGGCGTGTTTGCGCTGGGATATTATTAGCGCAATGTCTTTAGTGAATAGGTTTTTAAAACGGAGCACATAGCGGGCGCAACTGACGCGCAATATTATGGTGCAATTAGCGGGCGCAATTTGCTTTAGTGAATTCGCCCCTAAGCGTTCTTTGAAGGCTGAGGATATTGTGTGCTTGAGGCTCAAGGAACGGCGTGACTCAATCAGAAACACCTGAGGACACATCTCAATGGACCTTGTGTCAGCACTCAGAACTTCTTTTGCATATCTGTGGAAAATACTAGAGCTCCAATCCAACATCCTTGTGAGATAATAAGGTTGCTTGCCAATAAGTGCTTTGAAAATAAATACATAAAAATGGTGTTTACACCTCTCTTCAAGAGAAGGCCAACCAACCTCATGAATACATTTTGTTTTGTTTCCATTATGTACCAATTTGTACTTGTAGAGCACTGATAGAGAGGTGCATACAGCCACTAACAGAGGACACAATATCATTATTGTAAATAGTAAAAAAAAATGGACCTTTGCGGAACACTTAGATATTTAAATATATATGATTGGATAGTCCCTAACTTAACCAATTGAAATCACTCAGATAGATAATTTGTGGAATCAGCCACAGGTTTCATCAAGACCAATATTGCATATTCTATTCAGCAGTAGAGAATAATCAACTGACTAATAATGGCTGAGATAGAGCTGTCATCATTATCATCATCCTCATCATCATCATCATCAAACTTTATTTAGCAGACTCGAGTCCATAAATCACATATAACAATTAAAGCACCATCAAACATAAGACATAAAGATAAAAAAAAACAAACACAAAAAACAATTTAAACAAGGCACTTGTACCAGTAGTCCCAAGATGTGGATATATATCTCACAGTGCTATTCCAGGGATTAGACAGCAGCTGTATAACACTATTCTGTGGCCAATTTAGACGGCAAATCAATTTGTGCGTTGTTTCTCAGGAGTGCCTGAAAGGTGCTAATTCTGGCCATGCAGAACAGTTCACTAGCTCTATTCCACCTGGGCTTATTAATCCGAATCCTGAAGCAGTCATTATAAGCAACCCAAAGCTTGTGGTAGCTTGTTTTTTTGAACTTCACCCACAGAGGGGCAGAATACCATGGAGTACAATACGCTCATACATCAATCACAGCAGTGATTGACAGTGACGTGACAATCGTTGGACTCAACTGTTGAGGCAGGGGAACTGTACCTGTCTGAATGGAATAATGTACAGTCGGTATATCATGTTGTGCTTAGCTAAGCTACAGTAGCTGGCCCCATCTCGTCTCCGTGAATGTCTCCAGGTCAGGCATCGCCTAGAGGGGACGTGGTGCAGGCTTGGAGGATGCCCCGTAGCAGACGGAGCTCCAGAGAGGCAGCCCTGTCACAGCCACAGCCTCCGGGAGGGGTCACAGCCCCAGCCTCCGGGAGGGGAACACCCCTAAGAGGCTCTCTCCAGGAGCTTCAGGAGGTCGCAGTCGAGGACCCAGGCCCGGGCCCACTGGAAGACGAACCGCTCGCATCTGGGGCTTCGTGATGACCTCAGAGCCATCTTCTTCTTCATCAGATGGCAGAAGGGACAGCATCGGTGCCGGCTGCTGAGGAGGTACGCAAAAATCGTCACCCCCGTCTGAGCAGCCCTCCTCGGGTACAGGATCGTCGTTCTCAGGCGGCGGCGGCAGGCAGTAGAAGAAGTGCGCTCGGTGAAGCCTCTCCAGAGGCTCGGGAAGAGCGCAGGCCTGGCAGTCAGGACGTGGAACCACACCCGCCTTGGCGTGCTACGGCCCCATGCAGCGGAAGCAGAGTTGATGTCCCATGTTGCTGTTGAGGGCGCCGCAACCGCAGAATCTCTCAGGTAGACTAGGCAGCGCTGGCCAGGGCTCCGCGAGGGACGCCGTCGGCTCTATGGTGAGTCGCTGTGTAGTCATCTCTTTCTTCTTTCTTCTCAGTCTTCTTGCGAGCTGAAAGTTTCTAGGATCATATGTGCAGGCGAAGCCCCCTTATACAGTAGTGCACCAGACCTAGTTGGACACAGGTGTGTGTATAGTTTTTTTCTTCAGTCAATGCAGCTGGCTAGGGTTTCTCAAACCAATAGGAGCTTGCCCTGTTGGGCGGAACTTCACGAAGTAGAACTGGTGAATCATCTGAATGGAAAAAAGATCACGGCAGAACAATTATGTGCACTCGCACAAATGCCCCCAATTATATTTTGAGGTCGCACAGATAAAATTTTTAAAACATAAATCACTGGGAAACAAAAAAATAGTAGGCGACCTCCCACACAATATGTACAGGTTGAAAGGTCTTAGAATTTTTTTGTCGAGAGCTGGAAGCGGCATGAAATTTGACGGAGGTGCTGCCTCGCGATTCACTATGCAGGAAAACCCCTGAGTATTCTCAAACAAACAGTGTCAAGCTTCAGCGGCCATCAAATGCTGTTTGGATTCTATGTTCCAGTTGTAGCAAAAACAGGCACATGAGGCAAGAGGCACAAGAGGCAAGTGACTGTTGATGTTTGCATTCATAATATACAGGCTTATAAACTATAAGAACATTCACCAAGCAGCCCTGGAAGATCTGCATTATTTGGCTCTACATACCTTTGGGAAGCAACTTTTTTCTGACATGAATGTTTTGAAATCTAAATTCAGAAAAAGACTGATACAGGAAAAGAACATTTAAATGACTTTATAAGAGTGAACCTAAGTGGATACACTCCTGCGTACACCTCTCTAGTCGACATGCAGTGCCAGTCATCTCACTAACTGTACAATAGGAAAGAGCAAGAGGGTAACGCACTTATTCCACATGGACCACAATTCAAGATAGTTCAAACTCTCAAGTTTTGATAGTACAGTACACACATGGACCATAAAATGATAAGCTTCTGATATGTGAATGGAGGTGATGTGTGCTATACTGTAGATGTGTGGATAAAGAAAATCACTTTTAGAGAGAAAATTAATATGTAAAACATGGTAGCCTAATGTTTTCTATGACTGATTTGTACTTGAGATTTTATATATTGTGTGACAGTGACACATTGACATTTGAAATGTGGATATGTGAATCAAAGTAATATAAGAAATGAGTAGCTCTCAGTCACCTTCATTTTTTCCTGTGTAGTGTAAAAAAGGTTGGAGACCCCTGTTCTACGCCGTCAGACTACGGAGCTGAATGTGTCCAGTGGCGTTAGTACGAGACAGCAGTACGCCCAGTCGCCCGGGGTTGACTGGGTTGGCCCAGCACTGGGTTCATCATGGCCGTGTTTATCGGAGCCAACAGACCTGTATCTGAACAAACACATGGTCGGAAGTGTCAACCCTTTGCATTTCAACGGCGCTTGTCGCGGAGCGGTTTGGCTGGTTAGAGTGTGTCACCGGTTGGCGCGTTGGGGCTTAATAAACCAGTTGTTGAGCACCCTCCTCTCCCTGTGGTGCTGCTCTTATCTTCGGCCTCCATGGCCCCGCTGTACCAAAGGCCTACTGGCTGTTCATTAGCCCTGCCTTTGTGTCTCAGATAGGCAGAGCTGTCAGGGCCCATCCTTTAATGTTAACATGCTGTAATTTATCTCCGGGTACAGGAAATTGAAGCAGAGCTTATAAAGAAGCTGGCTGCGTAGTCATCCTCATTAGTGGGTGAGCGAGATCTTTTAAATCATCTTGGAGGAGGGTGAAATGGTGGCATCATTGCTGTGGTTCACTGAGCGCAGGGGCGGTTCTAGACTTTTGGAGGCCCTGGGCAAAGTTTTCTGTGGAGGCCCCCTTTTGAGATATATCCTACCCACCATCCTGAAATAAAGGCTGAGGCTGCAGGGAGACGTAGGTACCTGCCTCCCCCTCCTCCAGCTCCAGACTGAGGCTAGCAGAGAGACGTAGGTACCTGCCTCCCCCTCCTCCAGCTCCAGACTGAGGCCAGCAGAGAGACGTAGGTACCTGTCTCCCCCTCCTGCAGCTCCAGACTGAGGCTGCAGGGAGACATAGGTACCTGCCTCCCCCTCCTCCAGCTCCAGACTGAGGCTAGCAGAGAGACATAGGTACTTGCCTCCCCCTCCTCCAGCTCCAGACTGAGGCTAGCAGAGAGACGTAGGTACCTGCCTCCCCCTCCTCCAGCTCCAGACTGAGGCTGCAGGGAGACGTAGGTACCTGCCTCCCCCTCCTCCAGCTCCAGACTGAGGCTGCAGGGAGACGTAGGTACCTGCCTCCCCCTCCTCCAGCTCCAGACTGAGGCTAGCAGAGAGACGTAGGTACCTGCCTCCCCCTCCTCCAGCTCCAGACTGAGGCTGCAGGGAGACATAGGTACCTGCCTCCCCCTCCTCCAGCTCCAGACTGAGGCTAGCAGAGAGACGTAGGTACTTGCCTCCCCCTCCTCCAGCTCCAGACTGAGGCTAGCAGAGAGACGTAGGTACCTGTCTCCCCCTCCTGCAGCTCCAGACTGAGGCTGCAGGGAGACATAGGTACCTGCCTCCCCCTCCTGCAGCTCCAGACTGAGGCTAGCAGAGAGACGTAGGTACCTGCCTCCCCCTCCTCCAGCTCCAGACTGAGGCTAGCAGAGAGACGTAGGTACCTGCCTCCCCCTCCTGCAGCTCCAGACTGAGGCTGCAGGGAGACATAGGTACCTGCCTCCCCCTCCTCCAGCTCCAGACTGAGGCTAGCAGAGAGACGTAGGTACTTGCCTCCCCCTCCTCCAGCTCCAGACTGAGGCTAGCAGAGAGACGTAGGTACCTGCCTCCCCCTCCTCCAGCTCCAGACTGAGGCCAGCAGAGAGACGTAGGTACCTGTCTCCCCCTCCTCCAGCTCCAGACTGAGGCTGCAGGGAGACGTAGGTACCTGCCTCCCCCTCCTCCAGCTCCAGACTGAGGCCAGCAGAGAGACGTAGGTACCTGCCTCCCCCTCCTCCAGCTCCAGACTGAGGCCAGCAGAGAGACGTAGGTACCTGTCTCCCCCTCCTGCAGCTCCAGACTGAGGCTGCAGGGAGACATAGGTACCTGCCTCCCCCTCCTCCAGCTCCAGACTGAGGCTAGCAGAGAGACGTAGGTACCTGCCTCCCCCTCCTCCAGCTCCAGACTGAGGCCAGCAGAGAGACGTAGGTACCTGTCTCCCCCTCCTCCAGCTCCAGACTGAGGCTGCAGGGAGACGTAGGTACCTGCCTCCCCCTCCTGCAGCTCCAGACTGAGGCTGCAGGGAGACGTAGGTACCTGCCTCCCCCTCCTCCAGCTCCAGACTGAGGCTAGCAGAGAGACGTAGGTACCTGCCTCCCCTCCTCCAGCTCCAGACTGAGGCCAGCAGAGAGACGTAGGTACCTGTCTCCCCCTCCTGCAGCTCCAGACTGAGGCTGCAGGGAGACATAGGTACCTGCCTCCCCCTCCTCCAGCTCCAGACTGAGGCTAGCAGAGAGACGTAGGTACCTGCCTCCCCCTCCTCCAGCTCCAGACTAAGGCTAGCAGAGAGACGTAGGTACCTGCCTACCCTCCTCCAGCTCCAGACTGAGGCTAGCAGAGAGACGTAGGTACCTGCCTACCCTCCTCCAGCTCCAGACTGAGGCCAGCAGAGAGACGTAGGTACCTGCCTCCCCCTCCTGCAGCTCCAGACTGAGGCTGCAGGGAGACGTAGGTACCTGCCTACCCTCCTCCAGCTCCAGACTGAGGCTAGCAGAGAGACGTAGGTACCTGCCTCCCCCTCCTCCAGCTCCAGACTGAGGCTGCATATGTTCTTGCCCCACCAGAATGATTATTATAGTCATAGTTAGCCATTGGTTTTCTACCCGTTTTTGTTAATGTATTCACCAGTGTTGTAAGTGCACAGATTTTCACCTGAAGTGAAACTGAAGTAGTAGACTCCTCAAGCTTTGTCTTTTGTTCTCCAGTTGTGGAGTGTGTACCTTGGTTTCATTGTTTAGTCTTTGATTAAAATTTTTTGAGTTTTTTTCTCAGAAATTCTGACTTTAATCTCAGAAGTTATTTCTGACTTTTTTCTCAGAATTTCTGACTTTAAACTCAGTAGCTTAAAAAAAAAAAAAAAAACTTGGTTGTTGGCCCTAATGCTCTTCCGTACTACTGTCATACTGATTTATTACCAACAATTAAGCAGCAGTGGGGTGTCATGTGCATAGTTTCCAGTACATAGAGTATGCGTAGCTATGATTCGATGTTTGATGTTGAGATGCAATAAATGTGCAGGGCCCGGTAGAGATGAGGTAAGCAGGAATGCTTCGGATCGAGGTTTGACTGCCATGATGCAGGGCACCTTATGTAATACATCCATGACCAGCACCAGTTCGGAGAATGTCATCTTTCGTCACAGAAAGTTGTAGATGGAGCGAGGCTCTGGCACAGACAAGCAGATTTGTAGAAGTGAGACATTCACAAAGTTCAGCTCAAGCAACATGTGAGATATCTACATACACGCTGCCTACGTGCCGCCTCTGTGTGCTGCCGTAGGCCTACGTGCATGACGAGCCTACACACATTTCCATAAAGAACATCAACATAAAGAACAGCTAGCTAGCCAGGCTAATCGGTCTTAAATGTCAATGTCTAAATGAGTTGAAAGCTAACGTTAGCTTGCAAGCTAATGTTGACATTGCTAAAGCACGAGCTGATATACAAGTTTGTAAGCATGGCCACATGAAGGGGACCAGTCACTAAAAACAGGACAGTGGGGACGTCTTGTCACCCTAAAAACACTGAAATATTTACCTTCTTCCAGATGTAGCTTGTTGGCTAAATGTCTGCCGACGACAGCCAGTGTCCTGCAGCATATCGAATGTGCCCAGACTCTAAACCACACTCACCGACTTCTTTTCACTTGGTCCCTCGTCTAGGTTGGTATTTGAAAAATGAACCGGGGCCAGTGATATTGCTTAGTAGTCTCCTTCACTCAAACGATGACAAACCAAATATGTTTATTCTCCTTATGCGACTACGAATTGAAATGGCAAATAAACTTTGTACATGGACCAACCTGACGGATTTTAGTTGGGGCTTCTGCCAATCAGATCAATCTATCGCCTTTAGGAGTTGCCAGGGTTGACTGAGTGATAGGGATGGGAACAAGAAGGAAGGAGAGACAGAGAGAGAGAGAGAGAGAGAGAGAGAGAGAGAGAGAGAGAGAGAATGAAAGAGAAAAGAGAAAAACGGCAATAACAAAAAACACTGGTGGACATTCATGCAAGCAGATCTACTGTACTGTGCTGTCTGGATGTGATAGGCATGTCTGAATCCTCTCAAATCCTCTGACTATCTACTGTGTATCCTGAGGGATTACAGGTGTGTGTGTGTGAATATAACAGTTGCAACCCATCAAGAATATTAGTCTCGTTCACAAAGTCAGATTACCCCCCCATCATATGTGCCAGTATAGTAGTCCAGCTCAATGAAGACCACATTGCATGAAAATAATTGTTTTTGTTGGAAGGTTAGAACATGTTACACATCAAAGGGTAGGTACTGTAGACGAGGGGTATGAGTGGATATTGTGCTGAACACGGTGTGCTTTCAGTATGCGTCTTATTGTGTGAAATCCAGATACATGAGGACCGAATTGATTGATTTTTGATTGATTTTTATTTATTTGTAAGACAGGGACAAGGTACAGTAGACATTTACCCTATAGAATAGGGAGAGATGCACTGTACAAGGTTATAGCTTGTAATAGTAAAATAACTGATCTAGTCAAAAGGATTTACCAAGATTCGTTCAAAAGGTTAAGTCTGGTTTATTGTGAAAAGCATACGAGCGCAAGGACTTCCTGAACAACGCAACAAGGGTGGTTTATTCAGCGAAGTGCCCGTTTGGTCTTTTGCTGTGCCTTATATGCAGTCAAACCACAGGTAAGGTCCTTCCAGGATGTGATTGGCTACTGCATTGTACGTCATAGTTTGGGAAAGAGGTGTGAGCTCTGAGTGCCGAGTCGGCGTGATAGAGTTCAAAACGGAATGACTAGGAGGGGGGAGGGACTCTGAATATTCACCTCTCTGATTAACTTCCTCAGCTATGCGTCTTTCTGACTTGAAAAAACACTTGTGTGCGACTATTTCCCACTTCCTGAATGCATTCCAATCTATCGCATTTCCAGGCTCCCTTCCTAACCTAGTCATCTCAAACGCCTGTAACTGAGCCCTAACAGTCGCTAACTCACTAATCTTGAGTGTACCGGACAGGGGGAAATCAGAATGCTTCGCCCAGATCAAAAACTGCACACAAGCATCATCCCAAAACCTTTGCGCAACAATCTTAGCTGGCCCAGACAGCGAACTAGTATTGGTATTCACAATTAACACAATACCCTACAGCCTATAATTCAAAACTAACGGTGAAAAGAAAAGTATAGTTAAAACAGTGTACAAAATACTTACAATACTTTACCTGGATCAATGGCGCGCTTAACAAACAATACAAGGCAAGAGCCGAAGCTCAAACAGTAAACAGCAGACTAACAAAACGAACAACCCCGTGCAGGGACACAGAACACAAAGAACGACCAAAGAGGACGAACACAGGACGAACACACAACGAACACACGAACACAGGACGAACACACGACGAACACACAGGCCCACGTTTACGACAAGCATGCCCGGCTGCACCAGCCACTTGGTCCAAGCTAAAACTCGTTTAGGTTTACCAACCACTTGGTCAAAGCTAAAACTCGTTTAGGTTTACCAACCACCCGGGATCAAAAGGGAAAACGTTTCTCCAAGAAACGCGGATTGGAAACACCAATCACTCCCGTAGCTACATCTGTTGGTAATCGTTCTAAAACGAAACATCAACAATCACTTCGAAGCTAGTTGGCAATCGTGCTAACACGAAACATCAACAACGGGGCTTAAGCTAGTTGGTAATCGTTCTGAAACGAAACATCAACAATGAGGCTTAAGCTAGTTGGTAATCGTTCTGAAACGAAACATCAACAACAACGAGCGCCCTACCCTCGGTAGGAAACACCCAACTCCCCCCCCCCCCCCCCCCCCCGCGGGGCTTTTGTTTTCAGAACACGCCAGACCAACACAATCCGAAACTAAAACAAGGCAAATACAACTCAGAACCATAAGAGGGTTCGTTTAAACGTACCTGTGAGCTTCAAGAATCCATTGGAAGAACTGAGGAAATAATCTCAGCGTGCGCTCTGGCGCAAGAGAGAAGATTGACTTTCCAACGCCCACTATGGACCGACACGTCTGTCTATACCAGTTCATCCACTGGAATCCCGAAGCAACACGCAGGCAGTCCTCCCATTTTCATCCGCGTCGCCAACTGTAATAGTAAAATTACTGATCTAGTCAAAAGGATTTACCAAGATTCGTTCAAAAGGTTAAGTCTGGTTTATTGTGAAAAGCATACGAGCGCAAGGACTTCCTGAACAACGCAACAAGGGTGGTTTATTCAGCGAAGTGCCCGTTTGGTCTTTTGCTGTGCCTTATATGCAGTCAAACCACAGGTAAGGTCCTTCCAGGATGTGATTGGCTACTGCATTGTACGTCATATGAAATGGCAGGCGTGGCCAAGAGTACAGACATGTGACATGAGAAAAAGGCGGCAATTTGGGGACAAAGGATGGTTATTCTGTTGTAGACAGATGGCCTCTCTGGAAGCCATTTTGTATGTTAGCACAGCTATGTGAATATTTGGGGGAGGTGATGAATTACAAGAGAAGTGAGAGGACAAAGGTTTAAGGTGTTTGGATGTAAATTCCTCAACAAGCTAAAACAGCTAATTTCCACCAGTCCCTGGGCAAATAAATACATTCTTAAAATAGTGGGGCAAATAGTATACAGTAGGAGAGTTACATACATAGAAGGAATACAAAAAAGTTATATAGCAGAGATTTCACTCATCCCTATACCCACATCCCAACCTCCCCAGACCCTTAAAAAACAAACCCTAAGTACAGCCCCCATACATATGTGCTACACACACACACACACACACACACACACACACACACACACACACACACACACACACACACACACACACACACAAACACACACACACACACACACACTTGATACATGATTACCGAATGGTGAGAGATGATGGCTATTGATTTAATCAGGCTCAGATCTCCAGGTTTCCTCATTTGTCCACCATACCTCTCCAACACAAATCAGGAATACTAAGTCCTCGCCTCAGAAAATAGAGCAATGGTCTTGTTAGCATCACTCCTGCTAATGAACAGATGAAACATTGTGGGAAGGATTTTGAGAACGGAGCTGTTTCCTTAATTTACATCTGAAGAGGCCTGGGTCTCGTTTGCTGTCTCTGTTTATGTTTCAGTGTCTCAGAAGGTGGACAAATAAGAGGTGATGGAGGCAGCCAGCACAGAGAGGATCTTGGTCTTGGTCATGATGAAAATACAAAGTTGAAGAAAACTGTAGAAAACAATAAAAAGATACTGACTAGGCGACTTCTGACTAGGGTCTGTGGGGAATTGTAGACCTTTTCATCAGATCTGTGCTTTTAAGTACATAAAAAAAAAGATCAGTATTTGACTTGTTTGGCTAATCATTAGCCTCGTAAGACCATACTGATCTTGCGAGCACAAATTATGTTTATCTTGCAAATTAGGATACTCTCCGTAGAGATCTGTTTGTGCCAGATCAGAAAACGATCTGCTGTAGCCAATCAGCGTTCTAAGAGTAAATACAAACAGTTACGCTGGGCGGGTTTAGGAGTAACGATAGTGAGTTAACATGCAGTTCATCCAATCACCTGCCAAGTAATTTTGAAAGTGTCTGCCCTTTGCCAAACAGTTTCAAACGGATAGTTGCCAGATGGTTATGCAAAACAAACCATATTGCGCATCAGTTTAGCTACATGTAATCACACCCTTTAGAAGGGAATGGAACGATTCCCAGCCTAAGACCTCACAGCAGGCTCCAAAGGAAACAAGTAATCATGTGTAGCCCTATATGAGCATGCTCCTTCCTTTATTACAGAAGAGCAGAAAAAGTGTGAGCATCAAGGACAAACCGACACAAAATCGCATACAAGCAAACCCAAATGGGAAACCCACCCCCAGCGACTTCTTTCAAAGGTTAATGAAAATCGTGCCCTTTTATTTAATGTTTGGGTGTGACAGAAGCACAATGATTCACTCGCCATGTCGCTCACTGCAAAAACATTAGCCCTCTCACTCAGATTAGATTAAATTTATACCTACTAGCTGCTTGAGGCGAAACAGTCAAATCATCAACCTGTTTTATTAGTCTATTTAGCTTTTGTCTTGTGTCTCTAGGGAACCTCGCAAGTGATTTGGTATTTGGTGGTATTCTCAGCTGAGAACTTGTGTGTGAAAATGAATGGATGTGCTACTATGGGGTGTGCATCAGTGTCTAGACATTTACAGTATGATTGTTATATGATTATTGTTATAGTTGTTGTGCCAGACATGAATCCTGATGGTGAAGGAGCACAAATGTGGTCAGCCTCTAGAAATGCTCGCAGCATGGGAAGAGAGGCTGGCTGTGGATTGCAAGGTCTCTGATTGTCTGTGCGGAGTTTGCATGTTCTCCCTGTGTTCGCAAGGGTTTCCTCCCAAAAGAACACAATACGAAAAAACATGCAGAAGAACAGATGCTCTTCTGTCCTGCTGTCCCTGACCAGGACTTGGACTCAGCACTTGGATTTGGTCCACGGGATCCATGAACGATGGCTGCCTGTTGCCCCTGGAGAAGGACATCTTGGATGGGAGAAATCTAGGAAACAATTTCCACTGGCGACCACTGAATATGGGTGTGTGTTGTGGGTGCTGTGTCTTCACTCACGTGTGTTTTTGTGTGTGTGTGTCACAATGGTTCAGATCAAAACGTTGACAAAACTAGCACTTTTGAGAAAGTCTGATAATTGCTCTACCACCGTTTAGGTCATACAATGGATGTGGGTGGGCACCGTGAAAAATCATTAAAAAACATGTTAAACTCCCGATTTCAAAGACAAGAAGCTCAACGAGGGGGTAATCGGCCACTGATTTAAATCTGCTGATTTTCACTCTAAATGACTTAATCGGTGGTCGCCAAATTAAACTAATTATTAATGAATAAAAAAAAAAGTAACATTTTGGTTGCAAAGTGATAGCGCATACCGCTGATTTGTTATGATTTTCTTTTTTACGTTTTAAACTTTAGACGGTTGCTGTAGCGCCACCATCAGGACTATTAGCATAGAACTTCTGGCATAGAACTGGACCTATGTCAAAGTTTTGTGATTTTCCATGCATGGGAAGTCAGACTTCCTTGGAAGAAGAAGAAGAAGAAGAAGAAGAAGAAGAAGAAGAAGAAGAAGAAGATTCAGAATATTGGGAGATACAAGAGGGACCGACAGCTGAGCCTGCCAGGCCCCTATTAAGATCATCTATGGATGAAGCAGAGGACTATTATTACTGCAGAGGTTAAATGAATAAAGTATAAAAGTTGAATATTCATCTTACATGATAGGAAAGTCAAAAAATAAATTGCTTCCATTAATCAGACTCCCCCAAGATTATTCTCAATTGCTTCATTATGATCCGCTTAATTGATACCCCATGCCACATTCTCCACCACTTGGACCATTATGAGTCATTCATCCATATCACTATCAGCTTCATTAGAAGAACATGCATTCCAATGGGACTTCACCTTCCAGATGGTAATGTGATTGTACGATAATCCCATGACAATATCCCTTCATTAAAAAGTGTGACACTATCCTAAACAATAAACAACAGAGATCATTACCTTTTTTGTTCCCCAGTCTGTGTGTGCGTGTGTGTGTGTGTGTGTGCGCGTCCATGCATGTGTGTGTGGGCGCATTTGTGCGTGCGTGTGCATTTGAGTGTGCTTGTGTGTGTGCCTCTATGGGTATCTGTCAGCCATGCAATTACCTGGGTGACTCACTATACACAAATGTCAGCAGCAAAAAGCCGCTAAAGGAAGCCTATTAAAAATGAAACACTACTCATTAGCTTCCATTGAATACCACAGACTTGGCCATGTTGATCCTTTTTCCCAGTAGACACACACACACACACACACACACACACACACACAAACCACACACACACGATCTCTCTCTCTCCCTCCCTCTCACACACACACACGCACACACATACACACACACACACACACACACACACAAAATCTCTCTCACACAAACACGCACACACACATACACACACAGTGTCTGCCCAATAGTGCTCCAAGCCCATTACTGCACAGACCCTTTACAGCGGGTTCCATTACCAGTGTACCAGTTCATAACAAATTTCAAACATAGAAAAAAAACTAAACCTCACCACACACACATACATGCTGGTGGGAGTAAGTAAGCAGAGCATACCGCATCCAGCAGACAGACCAGTGTATGCTAGAGTAGAGCTGTAGGCAGTGTCAGAGTCAGCTCAGCCTGCTCAACCGCGATCCACAGCCTGAGCCGTCTACAGAGACCTACACACCACATGACAGGGCAGACGACTACCGAGTCACCTGACAGGAGGACTGAGTGATCTAGTCGAGTCTTGGCATTATGTAGAAATCGATAGGACTAACAGCGGGTGACCTTGTGACAGAAGAGGGATGGTTCAGGACTCCATGCCTGAAGAGCTGGATCAATAGTTCAGAGTATATAGCCCTGATAATTAGACTGGTAAGAACCAGACAGAGCTATGGTGGCCCTGAAGTGCAAAACATGCCGACATTTGGTAAAACACGACATTTCAACACAATATTTTGCAAAACACTGTAAGGGTGCAACCCGGTATCACGATAGACCCCCAACTTCACTCCCACAAAGTTTCATAGCGCTAGGTCCTTTAGAACGAATGCTATTGACCAAAAAAACATGGGCCAATCAGCATCAAGGGGCGGTCATTCAATTTGCTACAGGTAGGTGGCGCTGTGGCGATAAACTAGGGTGAAACTAGGTGGAATCCTAAACCTGTGTGTCCTGAAACTGCTGGTTCTCCTGCTCTGTAGAGGCAGGTTACTCGACAAGATGGTCCTTCTGATGGAAACAGGAAATTACATTGAACTGACTTGGGTTCTGTCCAGTCACAAACAAGAAGTGTTGTTCATACCCTTTCCGTAATATCTGAAATTTTATTTTTGCAAAAATGTTGTTTGGTCGTGCTTTTGTAAAATGTCGTAGCATTTTCGGGAAATGTTGTGTTTTCGTGAAAGACCATAGTAAATGTTGTGTAGTGTTTCTGCAAAATGTCACACTGTTTTTGTGGAATGTCGTGTCTTCCCTAAATATAGTGTTTTGTGAAATGTAATGTTTTACGAAGTTGGAGTGTTTTGCACTTCGGGGCATCGTTAGAAAGAATGTTCTGTCATTTCTCTGTTGGACTACAAACATAACTCTTAGATACACTGTATTGTAGATCATATAGTATAAATTGTTCACATACCATACTTGCCGCCGGATGGCTAGGTTGATGCACACGTACAGTATGATCATTGGTTATCTGCATTTCAATGTTCTTACTCACAGATGGCCAGTGTATCTGGGAGACACCTCTAGGGTGATCTTGTGAAACGCTGTCTTGTGAAAATCACATTAAGTCCGTCATCTGGGAGACGAGAGACATGAATATTCTAAGAGGGATCACACACGCGCAAACACATACACACACACACACACACACACACAAACACAGGTGGAAGCATTTATGTTGTCTTTTTCACAGAGTTAGTATTCTAGTGAGCTGTGCCTTGACTGACATCTCTGAATATCCTGGTAATGTTGCTGGACCCTTTCACTGATGTGTGACTAGCGCTCAAACGAAACCCAACACCTCCATTAGCTCAACACTTGACTGACACTAATGTGAAGACACATAGGTCTACTTTAGTTAGACAGCATCCAATATCCTATCTCCCAGTAGGGGGTGCTATTGCCCATATTTACTCCCTGCAGCATCCAAGCCACTCAGCAAAGGAAAAACACCGCCAGGACCTCCAGTACCACTTACTGTACGCGCTCCCGTTAGTGTTTGTATGTTCATTATGTTCATGGATCCCAGTGCAAGGCTGGACATCACAGCACACAGTCACAGACAGCCAATAGATTCAGATTTTTATTTAGTCAAGTAGGCTTGCACCTACAATAAAAAATAGACAATCAATAATAATAATAATAATAATAATAATAATGATAATAATAATAACAATAATAGCAATAATAATAATGTTATTATTATTACTAATAACAATAATAGTAATCATAATAATGATATTGTTATTATTATTATTATTATTATAGTATTATGATTATTATTATTATTGGAGGGGAGTGGCTCAAAGGCTTGCAGTTCCTGGGAGATTACAGGCTGCATCCAATCACTCTCTCACTGTACTTGTCCTTGGCAGTGGCAGCAGCATACCAGACGGTGATGGAGGAGGTGAAGATGGACTTGATGATGGCAGTGTAGCAGTGTACCATCATTGGCTTTGGCAGGTTGAACTCAGGAAGTACATCCTCTGCTGTGCCTTCTTGGTGAGGTAGCTGATGTTCAGCTCTCACTTGAGGTCCTGGGGCCGGTATCCCTCAAGTATTTAAGGTTTTCTACTTATCTCGGTGTAATACTTAAGGAGTCCCTTAAAGTCCGTTAAGGTGTTGCACAAAAGACCTTACCAAGCAAAATAAGAAAAAAAAATGTAAGGGACCTCTACCCCAACCTTAGCTAAGTCACATGACTGCGTTTATGAACATAAATGATGGAAATCGCGTCCCAAGAAGAGTGTTCCGCGACAGGGAGAACCCACTAGACACTCTTAGTGAGGAGCAACTGATATTTCATTACAGATTTGATCGACAGTCCATTTTTTTCCTCAGCGTCGCAGGACGTTCCAGTGTAGTGTTGTGACAGATAGCCGGTCACGTGCAAGCAAACCAATGGTCACTATGGAAACTACAATTTTACTGCTGTAAAATCTCTTTCCTTGTATGAAAATCCTTAACGTTTCTTGTAAGGGACTCTGTGCAACACCCTTAAGTAATTCCCTTAACTAAGGGGAAATTAACCCTTAAGGGTCATAGGCCTACTTAAGGGGAAAACTTAAGATGTTTTGTGCAACCGGCCCCTGGACTTTGATGGGGCCCAGGAAGCAGAAGGAGTCCACAGAGTGGACTGAGGAGTCATCCGGGGTGATGAGAGGGGTGGGGCTGGGTTCTTTCTGAAGTCCACAACCATCTCCACTGTCTTTAGAGTGTTGAGCTCCAGGTTGTTGAGGGGAACTGGTGCTGATGGTCCCGGAGTCAGAGACATGTTTCCTCCAGCTTCACCTACAAACTGGTACGTGGCATTTCTCCGGCGAGGTGTTACAAATGTCAGTGACACCGGAGACAGCTGCCCGGCATGGCACTTATGGATGGAGTGAGAGGCAGAGTCTGGTCCGGCTGCTTTGTGGGGGGTTCTGTGACAGAACCTGTTCACAGCAGGAATGTAGAACATACACATACATACAGTCACCCTCTCAATCTCTCTCACAATCACCCACTTTA
>NC_140238.1:28092522-28095022 GCF_949987555.1 Borostomias antarcticus | reverse complement strand
GTGTCAAACTTCAATTTTGCCATTGCCTTGTTGAAAAGTTGGAGGTCTAAAATGGTTCTCACGCCTTCCATCTTCTTTGGTATGAGGAAGTAGAAGGAATAATCTTCCTCATTCCTCTGTTCCAGCGGGCCACAGTCACCGGGGCGGGTGAGAACAGTGAAACTGAATGGAATAACCTTCCGTCAGAATGCGCTTCAGCCAGCTGTCCAGGAAACTCTTCTCCAGACAGTCGAAGAAGTGCGCTCGGTGAAGCCTCTCCAAGGCACAAGAAGAGCGCAGGCCTGGCAGTCAGGAAACAGAAGCAGACCTGCCTTAGCGTGCTGCGGCCCCATGCAGTGGAAGTAGAGTGGATGTCCCATGTCGCTGTTGAGGGTGCCGCAACCACAGAATCTCTCAGGTAGACTAGGCAGCGCTGGCCAGGGCACCCCGAAGGACGCCGCCGGCTCTATGGTGAGTTGCTGTGTAGTCATCTCTTTCTTCTTTCTTCTCTTTCTTCTTACTTCTCAGTCTTCAGGCGAGCTCAAAGTTTCTAGGAGTAGATGTGCAGGTGAAGCCCCCTTATACAGTGGTGCACCAGACCTAGTTGGACACAGGTGCGTGTATGTTTTTTTTCTTCAGTTCATGTAGCTGGCTAGAGTTTCTCAAGCCAATAGGAGCTTGCCTGGGGGGCGGAGCTCCGCGAAATAGAACATCTTGGCTGACTCAAACTTTCTTTTGAACTTCTGTCCCACTTCGTTCTGGCATTGTTACTTCTGCTCCTCACTCCTCCTCACTCAGGTCTTAGCTTTCAAAGGTGCCTTCACACCTGCCTTGTTTAGTTTGGTTAAACCGTATCAGAGTTCTCTTTCCACCTTGATGTGGTTCGTTTGGGCAGGTGTGAATGCAGCCATCCCACTCGGGTGTGCACCAAAACTATACCGAGACCTCCTCGAAGAGGTGGTCTTGGTCCAGTCCCAAGTGAACTCTAGTAGGGTCCTTGTGTGGTGAGAACATGATCCGACCTCGATTTGACTAAACACAAGAAAAAGATACACATTATTGGATTATACCAGCTCCTGTAGCTAGCTGCCCACAAAGATGAATCGTGGAATCATAGTGGTTAATGCAAACTATATAATACAAGAGTGCCGTGATCAATCCCAGTAGTTTTCTATCCATCGTGCTCTTTTTCTCCACTTCTGTTATTTTGTATTTACCTGACCTCTCACGGGTAATTTTGACCAATTACAGAGCAGTTTGGGTACTCCCGCCCCCGACACATCTGACCTATCAGTGAAATGAGCGAGCATTTTGGTTCACTTCAAGAATCCAAGAATAGGTGTGAAAGCAACCGAACCAGTTTATAAAGGAAACAATGTATCAATTTTCAAATCTGGTGTGAACCAAATAAGTGGATTAGAACAGACTACGTGAGAAAACAGGGGAGAAAATGCCCTTATACTGTATTAAAATGTACACATTACCACTTTTCTGAAAAACTAAGACCATAAACTTTCTCTCTCTGCCTGTCAGAAGAAATAGTGCTCTTGTCACGAGAGCCTAGGGGAGTAGGAGATCTGTGTTCTTTAAGGCTCCTCACATCTTCACACACATGCACACACACACACACACACAGGAATGCGCACACACTCATGCTTTCTGTGCTCGTGTGTGTATGTGTATTCGTGCGAGTTACTGCATGCCTGCCTGCCTGCGTGTGTGTGTGTGCACGTGCATGTGTGTTTGTCTGCATGCATGTATGCATGTGCATGCGTGTGAAGATGTGAAGAGCCATAAAAGAACACAGCCCTGCTCTGAAGATCACAGGCTGCTCATATTTCTCCAATTGCAAGCCTCTAATAGACCCTGTAGCCCGGAGGCTGAGCTTCTGAGAGGCCATCCTGCCATGAGCAAATCACATCCAGGTAGAAACTCCACCCACGGAGAACACTCCCGACCTGTTTTCCCCAGTCCAGATGGGAAGCATTAAGGACTAGTGTAAGGAATTATTCTAGCCTCCCCACAGCAAGTTAGTGCCCTGTGAATAACACAGCCAGCTGGTGCTGAGAGCTTCAAGTCTTCTTACAAAAGCAGTAAAAGGATGGAGGGTAAAAAAAAAAAAGCTGGAATAACATTTGGAGGGCTTGGATTTTTTTTCACACATATGTAAGGTGCATATCACGCAAGGCGGTGAGGGGGTCTGAATGGAACGATTGAGGAGCGCAGGACCCTGCGGAATGTACCGGAAACCACCTTCCAGATGTGGCTTGGTGGGGGAAGAGAGGGAGAGAGGTGGGTGGGGGGGGGGGGGGGGGGGCGGGGGGTAGGAGAGGAGAAGAGAGGGGAGGAGGGGCAGGTTGGGGGGATGAAGACTGTTGGCTCCAGATTAAATCGTATATCGTCGTTAATCATCTTCTTCATTCTATACTGTAGCACTCTCTTTCTTTCTCTCTTTCTTTCTCTCTCTCTCTCTTTCTCGCTCTCTCTGTTATTTGTCTCTCCCTGCCAGATGTGTTCTGTG
>NC_140238.1:28047522-28090022 GCF_949987555.1 Borostomias antarcticus | reverse complement strand
AGGGACCATGTCTTCTCCCAGGGACCATGTCATGTCCCAGGGACCATGTCGTCTCCCAGGGACCATGTCGTCTCCCAGGGACCATGTCGTCTCCCAGGGACCATGTCGTCTCCCAGGGACCATGTCTTCTCCCAGGGACCATGTCATGTCCCAGGGACCATGTCGTCTCCCAGGGACCATGTCGTCTCCCAGGGACCATGTCATGTCCCAGGGACCATGTCGTCTCCCAGGGACCATGTCGTCTCCCAGGGACCATGTTGTTTCCACAGGGACCATGTCGGCTCATTTTCTGCACCTCACATTTAGGGGGAGGGGTGGGTTGACAGCCGGACCTTCTTGCCAAGCTTGACCACATTTCGATACATTGTTTTTGACTAAGAGCCTATTTTGTGGTCTAGCCATTCTTGTTCTACTCTCTCTCTCTCTCTCTCTCTCTCTCTCTCTCTCTCTCTCTCTCTCTCTTTCTTTCTCTCTTTCTCTCTCTCTTTCCTTGTTCCCTCTCAGCCTCCTGATGTAAGCAGATAAGGATGAGGATATGTTTGGCTACATGGCCGTACAAAGGCCTCCATTCACAGTGCTGAAGTTACTGTAAGAGCAGGCTATTGTGCTGACTACATTCCCCTGCTCCATAAACTCCCATACCCCCCCCCCCCCCCACACACACACACACACCCCACACAACCCACTCAACACAGCTCCATGCACTGGCCTCCCTATAACATATAAGTATAATAACTCATGTTTTTGGGGGCTATGGTTTTGAAACTCCAGGTTAGATTTACCGTCCCAATCCGCCCCTGGGCTCAGGAGGTACCCCCTCTCCTGCGCCATCTCATGTATTGACGCGCCGGATAGTTTGCTTCTCATAACCATCTGGAAACCCTCCATTGGAAACTATTTGGAAAAGGGCAGGCACTTTCAACAATACTTGGCAGGTGATTGGATAAACCATCTGAAAAAAATCTGTAAAAGTCTATCACGCGATAACTTTAACTGCTCCTCGCTGGCATAAACCCGCCCAGCATAGCTGTTTGTATCTATAATTCCTCAGATCCAACGCTGATTGGCGAGATCGTTTTCCAATTTGGCTCAATTTTTTCCCTGCCGAGAATATCCAGGCTGATTTGTGAGTAACAATGTGAGCTTGCAACATCAGGATGGTTTCACGAGGTCAGGCGGGTGGCTGGGTTCTTCCGGAAGTCCACAACCATCTACACTGTCTTACAAGCGTTAGGGTTAGGGTGCCATGTTGTGTTGTGTTGTGTCGTGCTGTGCTGTGTTCTGTTGCATTTTGCTGTGTTGTTTTGTGATGTGGTGTGGTGTATTATGGTGTTATGGTGTGGTGGGTTGGTTTGTGTTTATAGCTTGGGCATGTCAGAACTCAGTACCCGCAGAATGCCAGGATAGGGTCATAGCACAGTGTTGGCAAAATAAGAAGTGCATGAAATCTCCTTTTCACAAACAGACCATTCTTGTATAAGACAAGAACTATGTTATGTTGACAAAAGTAATATCCTAGCTACCCAAAGTAATTCCTGCAGTAAGCTGCCAACTCGCTAAGTTAGAGTGGTCTATTCTGTATATTAAGTACATACTGTACCGTACAGTATGCCTTCTTCTTCTTCGTTTGGGTAGGTTGGTTGATTCGTCCTCTCCCCCCAGGCTCGGGGCTGAGGGGCTATCCTTTTACCACCCGGAGCCTGGATGAGGGGGTCACCCGGGCTATATATCCAGGCACACCTCCAGGAGCCAAGTCACCGTTTCGTCATCCACGACCGTCAGGCCACGCATTCCGTTGGGTGTCCGATATATCGGACAGTCCTGGATGACGCCACACTCGTACCCTGCACAGGATTCCAAGCCCAATCTGCATCGATGAGCGGAAGCGTCCAACGCGGGTCCAGAGATGATTAAGCCTCACCCACGCCAGGTCTGGGCAAGTCCATCCCGGTAGGGAAAAGAGCGGCGGAGGTGTTCGCCTCCCACTCCGCACGCCAGGTGTGGTCCGCCCATCCTGCCTCACCAACGTTAAGATCTCTGCATTGCTGCAGAAGATCCCGTGCGGCCGTCACAAAAGGGTGTCTCGACTTGAGACGCCGGGGAGGCTCCGCTGTTGCAGTGAGCCTGTCATGGAGCAGGTGGTCAGGCTACACGGCCCAGCAGGCGAGACGTGCTGTGGTTCCTGTGTGGTGGAGGCCAGCGGGCTGGACGCCTGCAAGGACGGGAAGGTTGTCCACAAGAGTGGGACGCAGTCATCCTGTCACGATGCGCATGGCTTCGTTGATAGGCGGGTCGATGAGGTGGGTGTGAGCGCTGCGACACCACACTGGTGCGTAATATTCACTGATTGAGTAGACCAGGGCTAGGGCTGCCGTACGCAATGTTTTTGCGTCGGCGCCCCAGCCTGTTGGACCAGTCGCCTCATCAATGCCACATAAGCTGTTAACGTCTTGCGCAGTGACTCGAGGTGTCGGCGGAACGTGAGCGACCTTTCCAGTGTCACGCCAAGATGTTGGTTCGGGGCAGCATGGCAGGAGTGTTCCATCGATGTGTATTCGGAGCTCACATTTGGCTTCCTTGTTGTTAAGGTGGAAGGCCGTCGACACCGTCTTTAACTCGCTGAGCTTCAATATCCATTTCCGGAGGTACACCGCTAGTGTCTGCATGTCCTGGCTCAGGGTCTCCTCCACGGCCTGTCAGTCTCCAGCGGAGTACACATGCGCAAGGTCGTCTGCGTAAGCATACTTCCTGGACACTGTGTTCAGCAGGTCGTAGGTGTAGATGTTATAAAGAAGAGGGGCCAGGACACGTCCCTGGGGGACGCCGTTCTTAAGGCGTCGCAACCTGCCTCGCTGTATGTTGTGTTAGTGTGGCCCCTGGGGTCCCCGGGGGTCTGAGGAAGGGTGGTGAGTCAGGTCCTGGTCCACTCTGACGCGGGTCCACACACAGATCTCAGCAGCTCCCAGATCCATGCGGAGAGGGTGATCGGCTGTAAAGTGCCATCCTTACAGGATCTGCTCACCTCCAGGGCCCTGAAACGGGCCAGAAAGATTGTGGCCAACCCTTCCTATCCCGGTCACGGTCTCTTTGACCCACTCCGCTGTGGTAGGAGACTGCGGCCCATCGGGACCACAAAAACGGCTTCTTTCCCACGGCCATCAGATTCATTAACAAGCCTCGTGTCCGCCCACAACACCTCCCTCTCCACTGACTCTATACCCCCTGCATCACTGGCACTTGACCTCTGATTGTTCTACATACCTCAACGGCACACACACTGCACACATTGTATACATAAAACATCGCTCATCTCTCACACCACACTCTGCACACACACTGTACATACACTCACCACATTATATAATATATTCTGTATATATTGAGTAATTTGCATTGTGCCTTTCTTTCTTTTTATTGGTTATATTGTATTTTGCATTTGCACTGTATTTTGTATTTGCACTGTTTTTTGTATTGCATTTGCACTGTCATGTCTTTGCACTGTCCTGTCCTGCACCCTGTCCTATGTCTTCTTCATCAGCCTATCCCATTACACTAGTCAGACTCCTAGTATGTGTGAACCATGTACAGTACATGGCGAATAAACGGATGTTGAATCTTGAATCTTGAGAAGGATGATGTTCAGATGTTCGGAAGAATGTGATCACTGATCTAAAATGTTTGAATAAATTGGTGAAAGTGTGACTATCCTACACATCTGTGATTTCCCAAAAAGAGGGTGGTTTCACTGACCACAGGACTGTTCAAACGGCGCCTTGTCCTCCCACACGCTCCTCGGCGCCCGATCAATGGATCCAGATTGATCCTGCCGCAGCACGCCCGTGTTTTGGTCAGGCATGGGCAGTAACCATAGCAGCAGATGACTTCCTGACTCTACCCTGTGCTTGCCTTGGCAGGCTGGAGGCTGCGTGTGTAATCTCTCTCCTTCTCTCCCTGCCCTCTCTCCCCGTACACGCTACCCGCTAGGCGGGCGCACGGCGGCCTCGGCGGCCATCGTACAGGTTGTCTTTCGGTTAGGTCCTCCCCACGCGCCATCTAAATGTTATTCCTGGTGGGGTCCAGAAAAGGGGGGGTCGAGAGGGGATAGGGAGGGAAGAGAGAGTCTTCGTTCTGCTTCACTTGCCTGTGGTTCTGATGGAGAGGGCAAAGCAAGCACGTCTTCCCCGGGGGCTGAACGCGCCTGTATCGAGATGATCCGTCAGTCTGACAGACTCTTTGCTTTTCTAATTGCTCCCCTCTCAAGCGTGTATTTCTGTTATTTCAATCGAGTGGCCACATTGGTAATGATGTTGCTTTAGAACACGATCTCGCTATTTGTGTGTGTGTGTGTGACCCCAGCGCCGAGGACAGGATGTTATGCTTGTGACTGTGTCGGGGAGGTTCAGTAACAACTAGCACTTCCTCTCGTCACTTCTCATTTCCCTTTTTAGCGCTCCGGTCAGGACCGCATGATTAGGAAGGGGGAACAACCAAGGTCAGCTGTGTGTGTGTGTGTGTGTGTGTGTCTGTGTCTTGTGGGTGAGATGCTGCATCCCTGTGCCCTCATACAGGTGGATAAGACTTAGCCAGCGATCCTTCGATAAAACCGTCACCCATCTCCCCGTGCCCGGTCCAACGCTGTGACAAGTCTGGCTCTGTCAAGCTTACCTCATGACTGAAAACGACGTTCCTTCCTTCTCTCTGTCCCGGTCAACACGACTTGTTTGGAGGGACTAGAAGTCCAGGGGAAAAGCCTTTTCTCCCTGGACAACTTCAACATATGACTCCCTCAACCCACCCCCCCCTCGCCCAACTTACCAGCCCACTGGAAAAACATCTCTGCTCCCAGCAGGCCAGCCTTCAGTCCTCCCAGGGCGAGCAGCGTGGTGTAACAAGCGCTGCGTTGTGCTGAGTTTGGGCCTGGAGGCGGTGGAAACACAAGAGTGGCCCAGTTCTCCGCTCTCCTCTCCGCAGGTGCTGGGAGCATATTTCATAAACACCTGCTGGTTCCAGGGAGAGTCTGGGTCCATATGACTCCCACAGCACCGTACCCAACACTGCCTCTGCCGCAAACCACACCGACAGGCCGTGTTTTTATTACGAAATGTTTAAAAAGTTACTGCGAAGGAGGCCTTTGATGTTACGGTCAAGAAAAGCACTTTGACGTGTGTCCTGTAATATTTCATTGAAGAATAATAGGACTGTGTCGAATTTTCAAAGGCTTTGAAGGAGTCTGAAGTTAAATCCCTGGGAATGTCTGCGTGTCCTCTCCGCTCTGTCCTCGTCTCTGTCCTCAGCCAGAGGGTCGCTGGGAGGGCTGCTAGAAGAGTCAGGGGGCTCCCTGGTTCACGGGGAGGTCTGCAGACCCCAAGGCCCAAGGTCGCAGCCCCTTCCTCTGTTTAATTAGAGACAGAGCGGTCCGGGCAGGGCTGGCCGACCCAACTACCCTGGATGAGAAAACTTTAAATCTAAATGTTATTCTTCTGAGTCCTCAAAGGGGACATTGTGTGAGGATCCAGAAGGACATACCAGGCTGTGAATGAGGCTCTTTCTTGTGTTCTGGCCCACAGGCCCCCTCCTAGACACTCTCTCCGGGGCGGCCTGTCTCTCTCTCTCTCTCTCTCTCTCTCTCTCTCTCTCTCTCTCTCTCTCTCTCTCTCTGTCTCTGTCTCTCTCTGTCCTCTCCCTCTCTCTCTCTCTCCCCCCTCTCTCTCCCTCTCTCTCTCCATGCCTCTCTCTCTCTCCCTCTCTCTCTCTCTCCCTCTCTCTCTCTCTCCACGCCTCTCTCTCTCTCCCTCTCTCTCTCTCCCTCCCTCTCTCTCTGACAACAGCTGCTGGCTGCCTGGGGAGGCCTGGGTGGCTGAGCTGCGGAGCCGCAGCAGACATCTGTAGGGCCCAGAGTCTGGGGGCCGACGCGAGCGCTAGCCCGCTAGCGCTGCGGCGCTCTCACACTGGAACCCACAGTCTGCCCGCACAAAGGGGTACATTCATCCCTCCTCCCTCACAGTCTGCTCCACGCTGGGGAAGAGGTCGCCTGAAGCTTCCTCCCTCTCTCTCTCTCTCTCTCTCTCTCTCTCTCTCCCCCTTTCTCTCCCTGCCTGTTCCTTCTTGTTATATTTCAGACGTGTTGCGCTAACTTCTTTTCATTCCCTTAAACTCCGCTGTGAAATAATAAACATCCTCTGTTGCTCAGTGACAGTGAGACGTAGTATCTGTGGGCTCATCTGTATCTGGTGTATGGAAATAAAGAAAGGCCCTCAGTTCCCTCCTCAGAGATCTCAATTAGTTCCCATTTAGATGACGTTACATTTCCTGTATTTGATTTTCTATTATGTCTGAATATGTGTGTGTATACGTCTGTGAGGATGTGTGTGTGCGTGTGTGTGTGCGCGGGTGTACGTGTGCGTGTGCGTGTGTGTACGTGTGCCTGTGTGTGCGTGTGCGTGTGTGTGTGTGTGTGTGTGTGTGTGTGTCTATGTTTTACCTCCTAGTCCTGAGAACGGGCATTCCAGTGCTGAGGCTCGTGGGCTAAGTTCACAAAGGGAGACTGAGAGAGGCCGGAGCAAACAGAGAACCATTGTACAGGATGAATGTGGCCATGAGGAGTTTGGGAATGGCATGGTTTGAGAAACATCACAAAGTTGCCTTTGGGGGGGGGGAACCCACTAGGAGGAAACAGTCTAATTTCAACATATGGGCTTGAGGTTGGCCATATGTTCATGACCTTGTCTTTGACAGACAGGACCCCAAAATCCCACACCGAGAGGCTGCTTTTGAGGGAAAGCTGTAGGGGCATTTTTACAGAGCAAAACCACAACTCCATAACAAAAATATGTGTCTTTACTGTACCACGCTCTCAACTACCTCGAGGGACAGAGACATCTGATTAGGAGCTATGAAAGTGAGCAGATTTGAGACTTTGCTGCTTTGGTCACGAGGCTTCTGGCTGTTCCTTGTCTCGCCTATAGGTGGCGGTCTTCCTGAAGTGGAGCGCCATGGCGTGGCAGCAGTGCTTCCAGTCTGTCAGTGCTGCATCTCAACCTTAACTGTTTATGTTGGACGACACCAGATATCCTCGTGTGAGAACACCCCTCACTGGATCCCTGTGCCAGAGGCCTTTCCTCGCGCAGGAACCCCTATCGGTGTCCCAACAGGCACACACACACACACACACACACACACACACACACACATGTATTGCACAAATGCATGCACGGACGGACGCAAACGCACATGCATGTATTCTAAGAATGCATGCGCACATGCACGAATGCATGCACCGGCACACACACACAGACACACACACACACACACACACACACACACACACATGCATGTGTTGTAAGTACGCACGCACGCACGCACACATTCACACATGCACGAACCCCCCCCCCCCACCCCCCCACCCACCCACACACACGCACACGTTTATCCCACCCTGTTTCTTTTCCAGGATGCATGACTAATAACGCGGTATATTATCACAGCGTACTTCGCTGCAGCCGAGCCATCTGCATGCTGTGTAATCAGCCTCTGGGCTGCCTAACCTCCTACCCCGCGCCAGTGTGTGTTCTGACGTGGACACAAATCTGTTCTGAGCTTCAGTCATGTCCAGAGCTCTGCTCCGCAGCCCCGACGGAGCTCGGCAGCAACAGCCCCGTCTGCTCATCTGCTTCTTATTAGTGACGACATGAGCCGGGGCCAAATGGCAGATATGGATCTCATTCCTCTCGCAGACAAAGCCTCATTCATTGGCAGAAACCTGCGACGTGGGAAGACGGTTCCCGAGACTCGGGGGGGGCCCACAGGGGCCCCTGCGAACAGGTCGGTCCAGGGGCCGGGGGGCCAGGGGGTGCCGGGGGTGAGCGGAACGTAGGCTGCGCGTTTTGGCTTGGAGGACAGATGGGGGCGGGGAACGGAGGTGGAGGAAGGGGGGAGTTCACGCTCCGAGGCCGCGGCGTGCGTGCGAGACCAGGGCCGGGGCTTCCGAAAACATCATCCTTTGGCTCTCCGGGTTATTTTTGAACGCGAAAAGCGAACGCGCCCTCAAACATCACGTCGCCTACAACAACTGCTAAACCAGTGACTTCATCGTTCTGACTGAATGTTGTTGAATGGCGATGCTCTCTTGGACAGCTTTCCCAGGTACATTGAGGCCTGTGTGCTCATATCCAAGCCTCTGTGTGTATTCATTGTTTTTGTCCAGTCAGTCGGGATAAATTGGTGTTAGATCGCGCGCAAGTCAATGGGGGCCAATCATATCGGTGACGGCAGACAGGGCAGGCGCTAGTGCTGCTGGCACGCCTTGAGAATACAGACGGCCTTTTCATGATGGGCTCACCTGGTAAGCGCCGCTCACCCAGTGACTCACCGTCAGCCACAAAACAGGTGCCAGCGGCACAGTGAACCCTCACCTTCGGGCCACTGTGCTGACTAATGCACGCAAACAGTGCCCTCCGCACGTACACACACGCGAGTGCGCACACACACACATTAATTCATCAACTCATGCACACACACACACACATTCACTCATCAACTCATGGTCATGCGCACATGCACGCGCACACACACACACACACACACACACACACACATTCACACACCAACTCATTCTCACACACGCTCATGCTCATGCACACACACACAGTGATGTCATCTTTGGGTTCAGGTCAGAGGCACGTAGCATGTGACCGTAAAGGCGTCCCAGTGCATCGTCCAACGTTTGATAAGAGTCATATTCTGCTCTTTAAACATCGGTTATCACCTCTGTAAAACAATGGCAGTAAACCAGCAGGTTTTAACTGAGCGGGCGTCATACGCCCCAGCCGGGCTGTAGACGTGGGCCCTGCTGGCTCTCTGAGGGACCCAGGGGAGATGATCCATGGTCCAGGGACCCATGGGAGATGGTCCATGGGAGATATGCACGTTGGAAACCAATAACTCCCACACTGCTTCCTTATGGAAACATCCACACTTCCTCCCATCATCAAGTCCACATTTGTCAACCTGGCTTTCGCTTGTCTGCCTCACCAGATGGAGGTTTTTGAGATAGGCCTCTCATTGGCTCCGCTCAATTCCGGTGGCGCCAATCAGATTGAATCACCTGACACTATTTTGCAAGGGCACCAATGAAAAAAAAAAAAAAAAAAAGCTTAGAGCCCCCCAAGACGATTGTGATTGGTTTAAAGAAATACAACCTTTTTTCTCTGAATGATAATTGGGTGCAGCCAGACCCTTCTCCAGCGCTGGAAAAGTGTGGTCGGGTTAGGCGCGACTAGGCTCTCACGAACTCGTTATATGTCATGTGGAGGAAGACTATAAAACCAAACAGCTGTTTCTGAGGTCAACAGCTGTCTCTGTGGTTTCACCCACCAGGCCCTTCCTGCCGTTGTCTGCTTCATATCTTTTGTCCCACAGGTGTCTATTGTCCATAGTAATTCATTCACAAAAACAGGAAGCCTCAATTTTCAAATCCATAAACGTTTTTTTTTTTTTTTTTTTTACTAGAATTACTGCAGAAGTTTTCCAGCATGACAACAAAATTGCTCATCAAAGGTTTCCCAGAAAGTAATGATGAGACCGTCCAACTCACAAACATGTTTTATGCAGTTAGTGGATTTGTACTCACTGAACCCATTTGAAGAGTCAGGGTTGACCCTTCACCCATAGATCAGTCTCTATCACTCAGTCAACCTTCAGACCCAAACCTTTTGCTGTGTCTATGTTTGGTCATTGTTAGTAATCAACCCTTCAACCATCCTGGAGTGTCTGCTACCATTGTTAGTTCTATCACAAACATGCTGCTATACACATGGTATCAATCATGGAGCAAGTTAAAATTCTACCACACTACAGTCTTCAGTGTCACACACTCCTGGGGAGTGGTTAGTGTGGAAGTTGTGTTATAGGTTTTTGACTGGGACTCCCCTGGGGCTAACCCTGAGATTCAATTCAATTCAATGTCAGGGTTAGCAACCTCAGAGTTTTTCTCAAAACCCACTTTCTGGGATTAGCCTGGCTCCAGAATCTGAATTTACAAATTTTCAAAATGTCATCTGGGGTCTTGAAAGGCTCTCGTCCAGAGCGATTTCTTGGTTGGAATTCCAATCAGGCCAATCAGCACCCTTTGAATGTGATGATGGAATTAAACTGCAGGACAGAAGATTTCAAGACTGGGTTATTTAATATGTTCAACATTAGCATTGTGTGGACTGAACCAGCACACTGAACCAGCACCCTCATACCAGCCCTGAACCAGCACTGAACCAGCACCCTCACACCAGCCCTGAACCAGCCCTGAACCAGCCCTGAACCAGCACCCTCACACCAGCACTGAACTAGTACCCTCACACCAGGACTGAACCAGCACCCTCACACCAGCACTGAGCCAGCACCCTCACACCAGGACTGAACCAGCCCTGAACCAGCACCCTCACACCAGCCCTGAACCAGCACCCTCACACCAGCACTGAACCAGCACCCTCACACCAGCACTGAACCAGCACCCTCACACCAGCCCTGAACCAGTACCCTCACACCAGCCCTGAACCAGTACCCTCACACCAGGACTGAACCAGCCCTGAACCAGCACCCTCACACCAGCCCTGAACCAGTACCCTCACACCAGCCCTGAACCAGCACCCTCACACCAGCCCTGAACCAGCACCCTCACACCAGCACTGAACCAGCACCCTCACACCAGCACTGAACCAGCACCCTCACACCAGGACTGAACCAGCCCTGAACCAGCACCCTCACACCAGCCCTGAACCAGCCCTGAACCAGCCCTGAACCAGCACCCTCACACCAGCACTGAGCCAGCACCCTCACACCAGGACTGAACCAGCACCCTCACACCAGCACTGAGCCAGCACCCTCACACCAGGACTGAACCAGCCCTGAACCAGCACCCTCACACCAGCCCTGAACCAGCACCCTCACACCAGCACTGAACCAGCACCCTCACACCAGCACTGAACCAGCACCCTCACACCAGCACTGAACCAGCACCCTCACACCAGCCCTGAACCAGTACCCTCACACCAGGACTGAACCAGCCCTGAACGAGAACCCTCACACCAGCACTGAACCAGCACCCTCACACCAGCACTGAACCAGCACCCTCACACCAGCACTGATCCAGCCCTGAACCAGCTGGGCTCTCGGAGCCTGCAGTATGCTCACACCAGCAGTGAACCAGCCAAGACTGTGGGCAAACTCACCATAAAGCCATTTCCTCCATGATATTATGAGCCCATTTCTGAGAGGATAAAAGGTTGTGGGTGGATTTATATGAGACCTGGGAGGCAACCGGGGTCATGTGTGCTCCCTCTGGAAACAGACTGAACATCATCCATTTGACCGGGGCCACGAACATCATCCATCTGACCGGGGCCACGAACATCATCCATCTGACCGGGGCCACGAACATCATCCATCTGACCAGGGCCACGAACACAAACCTCACAGGTACAGCTATCCAGTCAGCCAGCCAACCAGCCAGTCAGCCATTCAGTCAGCTATTCAGTCAGCCAGCCAGTCAGCCAGACAGATAGTCAGTCAGTCAGCCAGTCAGTCAGTCAGTCAGTCAGTCAGTCAGTCAGTCAGTCAGTCAGCCAGCCAGCCAGCCAGCCAACCAACCAAACAGCCACCCAGTCAGTCAGCCAGTCATCCAGCCAGCCACCAAGCTAACCTAACCTAACCAAACCAGCCGGCCAGCCAGCCAACACCACCAGGTTCCCTGTAATCTGCAAAAACAAGCAAAATGTTTGGGGCATTAACCCCCCCACCCCACCCCTTTAGGCCTCCCCCTCCCTCCGCACCTCACGGAGCAGGGTTCATTTGAAAGGCGCTGTTTGTTAAGGCTTTAGCGGTTAGTAAGTGCTTCCTTTGTGCGCCGGGAAGCTCACGGACGGGGGGTTAACATCTCCCAGGGAGCCGCACAAAGAGGGCCTTCAGCCGCCGCTGGACAGACAGGCCGGGCGGGGGGGGGGGCAAAGGTGCCAGGGAGGGCAGGGCGGGGGGCGGGGAGGGGGGTGGGTGGGGGCAGGAGGCAGGGGGGACACCCCCAGGTCAGGGGGGAGTTATAACGGCAAGAAGGAAGGGGGTCGGAGTCGGTCCGGGTGCAGGGAGTCAGATCTGGAGAAAAACATGCTGGCGAAAGGGGAGCGGGGGGGGGGTATCAGGGGGAGGGAAATGGGGGCGGGACCATAGCGTAGTCACAGATGGATGAGGGTATCAGGTGGGCTTACGCTCGAGGGGCCACAACCCATTGGGGGGGCCCAACAAGTTGAGTGAGTATTCAAAATTGAATATCTAACACTGTAGTACTATTTGAACCCGGGTCTGGTTGATGAGCATGTGGGTGAGTGGTGAGTTGCGGGTTGTGGACGGACACCCGGGGCGTACCCAGGTGCAGAGGGCAGAGGGGTCACTACAGTACAGACTGGACTCTGTGTCCACCTGCGTCACCCTGTCGAGCGGCCTGGCCGGCATTTGAAGTGGGAAGCGGCGATGCCATCGGCCCCCTGAGAACAATCGGGCCCTTCATGACATGTGATAACAATCAAAACAGTGTGTTAGGGCCATCCACACAAGCCCCTGAGAGGAAGAGATAGAGGGAGAGAAAGAGGGGGAGAGAGAGAGAGAGAGAGAGAGAGAAAGAAAGAGAGAGAGACAGAGAGAGAGAGAGAGAGAGAGAGAGAGGGAGATGAAGGGAGAGAAGGACAGAGATGCAGATGGAGAGAGAGGAAGGGAGGGAGAGGGACAGAGAGAAGGAGAGAGAGAGGGGGAGAGGGAGAAGGACAGAAAGAGGAAGAGAGAGGGACAGAGACAGGGATAGGTAGAGTCAGAGAGGGAGAGAGAGGGGAGAGGGACAGAGAGGAGAGAGAGAGAGAGAGAGAGAGAGAGAGAGAGAGAGAGATGGAGGGGAATGGGAACATGCTGCTGAGCGCAGCGTGGATCCACACAGAGACGTCTCTGTCTCCCTCTCCACAGTGTCTCTTTCTCTCCTCTCTTCCTCCATGTCCTCCTCCTCTAGTCTTAAGTGTCTCTTACCATCACACTTCCTCTCTCTACAGCTGCCTGAGAGGCTTCCCAAACTGTGTGTGTGTGTGTGTGTGTGTGTGTGTGTGCGTGTATGTGTGTGTGTGTGTGTGTGTATGCGTGCGTGTATGTGTGTGTGTGTGTCTGTGTGTGCGTGTGTGTGTGTGTTAGTGTGTGTGGGTGTGTGTATATACACACTGCATGGTGGGAGTTTTGGTTTTCCCAGAAGAGCTTGATTGTGGTGGGTCAGTGCTAGCTGGGGGAACAATGGGATTTTTGTAGTATTTTGGACGGGATTGGTGCTTTTATTTCATGGGAATCAGTGTTGGTGGGAGTACAGTATGTGTTGGCTCGAACCACATCGAACAGAGCTGTCTCTCTCTCACGAAATGTCTAATTTTCTTTTGGAGGCAATGCAGGATTGCAAGAAATGAATCTTAATATCTGTTATCTTTATCTTCCACCCTCTCTAAACACACACACACACATACACACACACTCACAGAAATACAGACAAACTCATTGAGCTCAACTCTTCCCACAGAACTCCTAGAGGAAGCCTGCTGTGACCCGGCCAAAGCAATCATCCCTTTGTGCCTGTCCGTCAGAGTCCCTCTCCCCCAGACACTGGTCTCTCTGTGCCCTGGGCCTCCTCTCTCCCTTCTCCCCTCTCCCCTTTTACGTCTCTCCTCGTCCCTCCACCCCTCTCTCCTCCACCTCTCCTCCCCTCCCTTCAGACCTCTGTCTTCACGTGTTCTCAGGCTGTCCATGTCCATGTCCATGTCCATGTCCATGTCCATGTCCATGTCCATGTCCATGTCCATGTCCATGTCCATGTTCATGTCCATGTCCATGTCCATGTCCATGTCCATGTCCATGTCCATGTCCATGTCCTCCATGCTGGTCGTACCTGAATCAGAATCACAATGAGATTTTATTTTTGGGAGGTAGGTTTTTTTCACACATACTCTGGTCAGTTGGTGCATAACACTAATGAATAGACAACAGGGGGCGAGGACTAGAAGGGACAGCGCAAAATATGCAGCGGCGCAGGACGCAAAGGTCAAATACAAAATGATGTGCGACGTGTTCTACGGTGTGTGCAACGTGTTAATGTGCGTGCGATGTGTTTATATACAATTGTGTAGGAGGGTTGTGGTTATGGGGACACGGGTTGAGGGTGGGAACGCCTGGGGTGGTGGGGGGTGGGGCGGGGGGGGGTAGTCATGCTTTACAGGCAGATATGATGCAGATGGCTGAGAGAGAGAGAGAGAGAGAGAGAGAGAGAGAGAGAGAGAAAGGGGATATCAGGTATACAGTAGTTGCGCAGTGCGTTGGCGGACTGCGAACGGGCATCGGGTTCTCTGGGAATTGAATTATACCCGCGCCATTGATAGATGAAGAACATGCAGGCCCTGCTCCCCATCGTCATCTGTGGGACTAATCTAATAGGCTCGGGCTGAGGCTCGGATGAGGCTCGGATGACAGCCATTTGGGCCCAATCTACAGGGGGAATAAGCGCTGTGTGAGTGTTCTTATTGGCTTTGGAACCTGAGCCTATATGCTTCCCTGTTAGTCAATGTAAGGACCCCCTTGGACTTAGAATGCGTTTAGTAGAGGCTGACCGGCTTCACATGAAGTTAAGCAGTCTAAGTAGAAGCAGATTAAAAGGGTCTGTTCAAACACACAGACACACAGAGACACACACACACAAACACACACACACACACACACACACCCCCCCCCCCCCACACACACACACACACACACACACACACACAGTCGGTCATTCCACTCCTCTCACCGAGCTTGCATGTCATTACATAACAGTTTAGGATCATTACTGTAGCTAAATTGGCATAGACAATATTGACCAGTTGTTTGTTGCGATCTGTAAACTCTTTGTGGCTTAAATGTAATGTGCAACGCTTATACTGTAGAAAACACAACACAGTTGCATCGTCGCCAGTTACATCAAAGCCCAGAACGCTTGTTAGTAAAGTAAAGCCTTGTTCATGGTCCAGATTGTGGCTGCGGTCTGTGGGTCAAGCATGCATGTTCTTTGTCTGTTCTGCTGTGCCGTTCTTGTAACTTAGCAGCATTCATAATTTCAACAAAACATCAGTAGAAGGAAACAGTAGATAGAATGGAATGCACGACAGGAAGAGAATGCAAAACAAATGATGATTATACACAAACTGTGTGTGTGTGTGTGTGTGTCTTTGTGTGTGTGTGTGTGTGTGTGTGTGTGTGTTTGTGTGCGTGCGTGCGTGTGTGTGTGTGTGTGTGTGTGTGTGTTGGGCCCTGTTTAGCTCACTAACACGCAGGCTAGTGGAAGCAATGGGAACAAGCAGAGAGACAATGGTGTCATAATGAGGTCTCATCCAGCACAGGATCAACTGTTTGTTTGACAACTAGCACCAGAGGACAATCACACCCTCCAGGCCCCCAAGACTGCCTTATCTTCCTCCTCCTCCTCCTCCTCCTCTTCTTTCTTCCCCTCTTTCCTCTTTCGTCTCCTCCTCCTTGAGATGGAAACAGGGAGAGGTGTTTATTTCCTACTGCAGTTTGTGTTGTGGACCTAAGGAGTCACAGAGAAGACATTAATCCGTAAGACTTCCTTCAGCTATGCTGTTACCTGCTTCTCTCATAGTGATTAGAGCTCTTACCGCATTCACAGGGCATCGTCTCAGTTTACCTAGGACCGTGGAATCGTACTGTTAAAGGGACCTAGCATGGTACGACCATCCCGTTCTCACGAGCTCACATTCTGTTTCATTAACGCAGAACGGTCTGGCCTTCGCCTCCTCCAGAGCGATTATGCCAAAATCCAGACCACACCGGGCCAATCAGGGACTGCGTTTTAACTGCTGTCCTGCCCCACAGTGGAAAGCAGCCCCTGATTGGTTCGTGTCCCTGCCGCTCGCTAAACAAACATGGCGGCTCCCGAAGCAACGAGTGGTAACGTTAACGTTAGAAGAATAAACGCAGCTATAATTGCAGTTATTGCAGAAATAGACTTAATCACAACACTTAAACAAGAACAAGAGTATGCACTAGCGGAGTTTCTCGGTGGAAAAGACGTTTTTGCCGTTCTTCAGACCAGATTTGGCAAAAGTTTGCTGAACGCTGATTGGCTGAAAGTGTTTGTCTAGTCAAGGCAAGTGCCCCCGCCCACATAATCACCCTCTATGGGGCGAAGGCCAGTGATATTGCGGAGCGAAGCAGTGAGCTCGCTAAATCGGGATGGTCATACCAGGCTAAAAGGGACCCACCCTGACTTTGTCCCGCTTTCTCCATTCTTCCTCTTGTCTCTCCTCTCCTCTCCTCCACCCTCGTTACCAGCTGATGTTGTTTTATGTGGTTGCCACAGCGCCGTTCTCCCCCCTCTCGGGGCGCAGAGATGAAGGAGTCGAGGGCTGGATGATGATGTCACCCCGGGCCGATGGTTTTGACAGGGTCCTCCAGCAGAGCCATTCAAAGCAGCTCTGCGGAGAAATAATATTTATTCTCTATAATCCTCCTCTCCACCTCCACACATTCCCCTCCCAACGCCCTCACAGCACTGTGCCAGTAACAGCACCCCTCTCTCCCTCCCTCTCTCTCTCCCTCCCTCCCTCTCTCTCTCTCTCCCTCCCTCCGTCTCTCCCCCCCTCCCTTTGACAGGTGCTGGTGTTAGACCATGTCACAGGGCTTAGAGAGAGAGTGAGAGAGTGTGTGAGTGAGAGAGAGAGAGAGAGAGAGAAAGAGAGAGAGAGAGTTTTATAGCCATAGATAACCTACTGTAAGTGTAATTGCTGGTTATGAAGACAGATGTTTTTTTTCTGATGTCCCAACTAGCTGAAGTCGGATTAATCGTTGTGGATGATCGTCTTTGAATTATTTGCCATGGAAAAGCTAAAAGTTTTCAGTGATCCCATGTTCATTGTTTCCTATTATGTAACAAAGCTTGCATAAAATTGTTGAATTATGCCATGATAACAATAATTGATTTATTTTCCTGAAAATGAAGTGTTTTGACGTGTTTCAAATATAAACCTGATGGTGTGAGTTTGACATTTCAACACATTGTCACGTGGAGCCATTCTCCGGGGAAAGCGCTTCAAAATCTTGGTGAAAATCCTTTTCAGAATAGTTTCCCTTTCATTCTTGTGGCCAGGGTTGCCTGGCAGTCTGAGATGTAATATTTCACCATGAATTATGACGGAGGACTCCAGCCTCCAGCGTGAGGTACTGGAAACGGAGGAACTCATTCTCTCCCTCAACCAGGGCTGACCAGCTTCAGCTAGGCAAATATAGCTGAAGCCCGTTTTTTGATGATAATATGAAGACGTACGTTAGTTGGGTGATGTCATTCTAGTGTATGATGTCATTCCTAGTGTGGTTGAGCGTTGAGGGAGGGTGTGGAGAGCCAGGGACGGTGAGACTGGACATGGCACACGGGGCCTGGGACGGAGGTCAACTCCGGTCTTTCATCATACGGACCTCGTTTCACTGTTGTAAAGAATAATAATTCATCTCACCCAACCAAGTTGCTGTGAATCGTTAGGTTTTTTAGGTTCGGTAGGTTAGGTTAGGTTAGGTAAGGTAGGTTAGGTTAAACTAGGTTAGGTTAGGTTGGGTCAGTTCTGATTAGGTTATATTGAATTAGGTCAGGTCAGGTCTGGTTAGGTCGGTCATATCTGGATAGCTAAGGTAAGGTTAGGTAAGGTTAGGTTAGGTAAGGTCAGGTCAAGGTCTGATTACGTTAAGTTAGGTTAGGTAAGGTAAGGTTTAATTACAGTAGGTTTGGTTAGAATAGGTTAATTCAGGTAAGGTTAGATCAGGTCAGGTTAGGATGGAAAATGACAATTCCACACCGGGAGACAGTCATTGAGAACTGTCTGTTCATCCCAGAGAACAAGTTAAGGACTGGGTACGTGCCGTGAGGATGACAACAACAGCTCAGGATCCTTGCCTCTGTAATGAGAAGCCGTGACACATGATAGATGTAACGTCTAGACCGAAGCCAAACAAGACTGTGATAACTATCTATCCCTGTGTTCTCTGGGCCACTCGACTGATCCCCGTCCAGGAGTGGGGCACGATCACAGGTGTGGACCTGACTGGGTGGGAGACCAAAGCCTCAGCTCCTCACATGTGGATGCCATAGGAACGTCAGCTGGCTTACAGGGGAAAAGACACGACTTGTCCTGGCAGGTGTAAATGTCATGTAAATACTATCAACATTGCTTTTGTGTTATTGTTTTGGTTCACGGTCTCAAGTGAGGTTGAGTGTAGAGTGAGTATGAGGTTTTGTCTTGGCCTGTTGAAAGGAAACGTAGCGCACATGCAAGCTCACATGCACGCCCGCGCACACACACACACGCACACACACACACACACACACACCCTAGGCTACGTTCGCACGGCAGATTTTGCAAGCTGCTAAAAACGCATTGTTCCTGACCGACGCTATTCGTTGCCTGGCGACAGAACACAACAGTCAGGGCGCCTCCTCCGCGCGGAAAAAGAAAATATTTTCAACTTTTCGGCGCTAACAGAACGAGAGACGCCTCGCGTCGGGAGAGCGGCGCGCCGAAAGCCTCCAAGCGCGCTGCTCCATAGAGAACAACGAGAAGCAACGCGCAAACGCGTGGACAAGTGACTAACACGCTGGTTACTCACCTTTCTCTCCCTCCACTCCCCCCTCCCTCCCTCCCTCCCTCCCTCTCCGGTTGCTGTTCTCGAGCCCTTCCGTGACTAGCTGTCATTAATCTTCTCTCTCCAGGGGCAGGATCTTGACAGCGTGCCAGCGAGCGCTTGGGGAAAGCCAAGACAGCCTTCCAGAAACAGAGCGGCTTTTCTTGTTTCACGAACCCAGCGAGGCTCATGCTCTCCCTCACAGCCACAGCCCCCCCCTCCCCCCCCCTCCCCCCCCCTCCCCTCATCCTCACCCTCACACACAGCCACAACCCACCCCAGCCCCCCCCCCCCCCCACCCCCCACCCCCCCGGGGCAACGCAGCCACACACAACAAATGAAACGCTCTGGACGGGGTCGATCGAATCGCACCTACACCAGCTCACACACACATACACACTCACACACACACACTCGCACTCACTCACTCACTCAAACACACACTCGTGCACACACACACACACACTGACATAACACACCATCATTCCTTTAATGTGAGGGCGGCCCAAGTGTAATAATACTGTGTAATTACTGTATTATGTGTCACATACACCTACAAGTAAAGCAACATAGCTGAAATTCTTCCCCTAACTATTGTGGTCACATGATTGCATGGAAGCTACAGGTGCATATAGCATGCGGTTTGTGATTGCTTGGCCAGGACTGTCACCAACAGGTGCCAAGACACAAGAGAAAAACAGCTAAGATCCATCTTTCTGCGTCTAACTGCTGTTCATTATTGAGGTCACTAATTGGCCCCTCCTTCAAAGATCCCGCCAGGAATCAGGGGCTGGTTGACCTCTCCTGACCCCTGTGACACAGCCCGGGGAATCTCAGGAGTTGCCTGGGCGTTGCGTTGTCACGGTGGCCCGTCCTAACCGGCGCTGGGCGGCGGGGCCAGCGGTGAACGGAGGAAACGGACAGAGAGAGAGAGAGAGAGAGACAGAGAGAGAGAGAGAGAGAGAGAGAGAGGATTCAAACAATGGACCCTAATAAAGCTGTGGATCCTTCACCATCATAAACAGTCATGAGGTTAACAGTCTATTATGGTGCCCATAAACGTCAGTCAGTGGGGAGGAGAGAGAGAGAGAGGGTGGGGGGGAGGAATGAGAGAGAGAGAGAGGGGGGGGAATGAGAGAGAGAGAGGGGGGGGGAATGAGAGAGGGAGAGAGGGGAACGAAAGAGTCGGCGTTGCTGTGTGAAAACCTAGCGTCCCTCTCTTTTGTAATGTTATCACAGCTCTTGACTCCTCCAGTCTTTGCCCTCCTCTTGTCCTCCACCAGTCACCCTTGTCCCTCTCATCCTGCTGGCTTTGTCTGGGAGAGCAGCTCCAACGGCCCTGAGAGATCTGCAGCCTGAGTGAGGGTGCCGCCAGCATCAGCCATACCATACCCCTACACTCTCTGTCTCTCTCACACACACACACACACACACACACACACACACACACACACACACACACACACACACACACACACACACACACAAACAACCCCCTCCACCCTCTCCACACACACACACACACACACACACAAACAAGCCCTTCCGCCCTCTCCACACACCCACGCGCCCACACAGACACACACAGACACACACACACTCGACCCAACACACAGACACACAAACATCCCCCCCACACAGCACACAGACACGCAAACCCCCCACCCTCTCCACACACACACACACATTCATAACCACGACCCCACCACATCCTTAACCCGCCCCCCCGCCCACTTGTCCTCACATCCCGGTTCCCAGAGACCCCATTGAAGTCGTCCCCCCACCCCCCCCCCGCCCCCGGGAGTCAGAGCCGTCGGACCACCGTGCTGCTCTGAGGCCCCCCCCCCCTCGTCTAATAACCCCAACCCCGACCCACGGGCTCCACGCTCGGCTGACGCTTCCTGCTAAATAAACAGCCAGCGATGATTACGGTGATATGGATCTGAACGGCTTCCCCCTCCCGCTCGCTCTCCGAGGGCCCGAAACGCCCCCCTCGGCGTGGAGCCGGGTTCACTGTACATCGCGCGTGTGCTTACCGGCTAGTACGAGGGCACCCTAGTACAACCCCTAGTACGAGGGTAGGCTCGTGTAGCCCAGAACTATCTCCACACTTGGTTTACGTTGTGCCTGCGCCGGAAAAAGGTCTGGCTGGACTTATTACCCGTTCTGGGACCGGGGGGGGGGGGGGGGGGGGGGGGCGGGCGGGCAATCACATTAAGTCTTCGGCGGAGCGGTTGCTAGGCGGTTGTCGTTTCACGCAGTCTGGATTGAATCCGATTGGGCGGACGACAGATTTCGCCGCCACTGATTGGCCGGTAATAAACAAATGACAAGGCGTATCCCCAAAACTACATCCGTTGAGTCAGACTAGTACGGGAGAGCCATTTGTTTACGAGCTCAGATTGCATGTGCTGTGTTTCCATATAGTGTATTCACAATCACCTGATCCCTTCCCATCAGACCACGGGGCACTGCTGTCACTGAGAACAGTGCGCTGTTTGACCAGACAGGTTTTGGTTGTCTTTGTGTGTGTGGGTTGCCGCTGATACACTTAGCTTGAAACAGCATGTGTGCTCAGGTGTTCTCTGTTCCCAAGGTTCTCCTAGCGCCTGAGAGACAGGGAGAAATGAGAGGTGTTTTTGGCGCACAGAACGGGCTTTGTGGGTACGTGTGTGAGAGCGTTCGGAGGGTATCAATCACTCTTTTTGTCTGAGGAGCTGCTGTGATGGGGTGGCTGCGTGTGGAATGTTTTTGTTTTGATAAGTGTGTGTGTGTGTGTGTGTGTGTGTGTGTGTGTGTGTGTGTGTGTCAATGCGAGTCAACCTCTCCCCTCTCCGGGAAAAGAGTTATTTTCTTGTGCGTGTGCATGCGTGTGCGTGGGAGCGTGTGTGTGTGTGTGAGTGTGTGTGTGTGTGTGTGTGTGTGTGTGTGTTCGAGAGGTGTCTGTGTGGGACTGAGTGTCTATAGACAACCAGACACATCTGTCAGTCACTCTGTCTCCCAGTCAAACACTTGTCTCTCTGCTGTGTTTGTACTCTGCCTTGAAATAACAAAAGGGCCACCTATACCTTCAAATCTGAACTATTGCCTCTGACAAAAAAAAAAACTAAACTAAAGAATAAATACCCCCCTACTGACAGAGTTAAATATATGTTTTTATTGAAATATGCATTTTAACGGAGTCAGACGGCACACTCACATTAGGTGGGAGAAGAAGAGCTAGAAGCCTTATATCAAACACACACACGCACGCACACACACACACACACACACACACAGACAGACACACTTAGCAGTAAAATGCACGACATGCACGCACACGCGTACACACACACACACACACACACACACTTAGCAGTAACATGCTAAGGTAATTGTTTTGCACTCATGAGGGATTTATACAGAGCTGGTTGGGAGAGCTCTCTTTCACTGTGCCCAGAGGCATTACACATCAAAGTACATGCATGAAGAATGTGTGGTGTGTGTGTGTGTGTGAGAGAGAGAGAGTACGTGCGAGAGCGTGCATGTGTGTCAGTGTATTGTCAGTGTAGCGCCAGTTTAACTTCACAAAGATGAAACTCACATTTAATAACATAGTACATCAGAAAGAAGAAACCCCGCAGTGATCAAACACAGAGACGCAGCCCACTGCTGTTTCGAGCCCGCAGCGACAGCCTGTCATATCCCATGTGTTTGGTTGCAGGGGAAACCCATTAACCTGCCTCGCTGTCACGCTAGCTTACAGAGACCGAGTCAGCGTCAGAAACTGGACCTCTCGTAGCGTTTGCGCTCTTCAAAGGCGGGCTGAAGTGACTCCGTAGGCTACACTCAGTGACCGCGGCCTGTTATTCTCAGAACAGAACGCCGCTCTGTTTCCAGACCCGACGCTTTGAGCGGCTTCCAGCTCTGGCCAGGTGACTATTGACAGAGTATGCAAACGCAAGTCTTACTGAAGCTGACTTAATTTTCCGTTGAGTGTTTGAAGTGGCTTGCGCCCTTATTTGGACGGGTGTTTCCTCCTGGCTGAGACCGGGGAGGGGGGGGGGGGGGGGGGCAGAAAGTGATAGAGAGAGAGAAAGAGAGAGAGAGAGAGGGAGGAATGTGGACAGGAAGAGAGACAGGCTGTGCCCACTCAGAGAGAGAGAGAGAGAGGCGGAGACAGAGCACTTCCCCCTGACTTGAAAGAACAACGCTCTCATCAGAGAGACATATTTTCCCCAAGTTTAAAGAGTAGGCGCCCCGAGGTTGAACACTCTCAATGAAGTTATTGTACAGACTCTACAGTGTGTGATTGTTTAATTTCATCAATTGATTGACAGATTTTTTTGTAAACCCACTTTGTGCGCAGTACAGTATGTCATGCTAATAAAGCTATTTGAATTTGAATTTGACAGAGCGAGTTGGGGAGGACAGAAGCCTAGTTCATACTCCATAAGACGGCTGGCTCATGGCTCACAGCTCATATCTCATGTCTCATAGCTCAGGGCATTTATACTCAATAGATCGGCTCACTGACAAGTGTCCTATGTCAATGGCAACGTAGAAACTGCACTGAGCCACATACAGTGCTGGTCTGTTTACCTCAGATTTCACCCTGGCAATAGATTGCCTCATTAATGTTATCAGGTTCCCTATTAGCATTGGGTTCAAATCCAAAAGACCGTCCAAATAGGTGCGTTTGCCTTTGACACTAAATCCTCTGCCTTTGTCTTGTGTAACCCATAGCCTCAGTTCGCTCGCGCTTTCCTTTGTGAATGTTTGCAAACTACTTATGGCAGTTTGGTTATTAAAAATTGAGGCTGGACAAAGGGAAACATGAATTGTGTAATGAAACGAATGAATACGAGGCCGTTTCACTCGCCGCTAACGTTAGGTTGCGGGTTTACTAACGCTGGAGGAAGAATAAGTGGTCCTCAACAGCAGAAGAGATGAACAGGGGGAGGTTAACCTCGTCCGCCATGAGATAAATTGATCCCGAGCAGCATTTTAAATATCTCCGAGTGTCCTCGAATCATGTTGCCGTTGTGTATCTGCAGGCCAGTCAACAAATCAAAGCTGTGAGACATAATGACACGGTGTGAGCCGCTAGAAAATTCAGATGATACAAGCCGAGAGGCTCACAGCCTGTGAGATGTTCCAAATTACAGTACAGTATGTCTATGAGCTACAAAATGTGACTCACAGGGGTTGTCTCACAAAGTATAGATTAGCCTAGACAGTAGAGAGACAGACAGAGAAAGATCGATAGAGAGAGGAGAGAGACAGACAGACAAAGATAGAGAGAGTTAGACAGACAGAGGAAGATCGATAGAGAGAGGACAAAGACAGACAGACAGACAAAGATAGAGAGAGTTAGACAGGCAGTCAGACAGACAGACAGAAAGAGTGAGAGACAGAGAGAGGGAGACAGAGACACAGAGAGAGACAGAGGTGTGGGGGCTGTTAAACAGTAATAACCATCCATTATCCCTCATGAATCATGTGGAGTCTTTCTTTTACGACAGAGGTTGTCATCTGATTCCTCCATCAAGTCTTCCCAAACAGTGTGTGGTGTGCTAACGACCGCAGACCGAGTGTCAACAGCCCTCCCCATCTCACTCCAATGCGGCGCAGGAGCCGTCTGGTGAAGCCCGGCTGACAGCGGTAAACAAACAGGCGTGGTACTGGCATGGCGCATCGGGGTCCCGAGCGGACGGGCTACTTCCTGGTCAGCAGGGATTGGCTCTTCCTGCTGGGTGCTGACCGTCTGTGACAGAAGCTATGTTAGTTCCTCAAACCGATTTGGATGTGAGAGCTTATTGGGTTGAGTGATTCTTAGCAATTCAGAACTGATCATCTGCTGACTCGAACTTAACTTGTGTTGTTGTTGTTGTTGTTGATGTTCACCCTGACTGAAATTACAGATGTGCTTGCTCCTTTCCTACAGAGATGTAGTCCCTATACTGTCAACTCGTATGGCTTTATCCACATACAGTGGAGGCTTCGCACCTTTATAACGCGTACGGACCCTGTAAACAGCTCTGAAGCCGTTCGTCTGGTGGAATCCCCAGTTCCTGTATTCATTTCAAAGGCGCTGATGCGCTTGACTGGCTCCGTGTTCCGCTGCGCGCTGCTCTTTGTCTCCCGCCAGAGCGTGCCAGGGATCCCGGCGCTGCGCTGCTTCTCAACCCTGTCATTAGGCCAGGGTGTGGGGAGGCAACGCTGTTTATACACGGCGGACAGACGGTGCGGTGGCGCACGCACGCAACACACACGCACGCAACACACACGAGCGCACGCACGCACATGCACACACACACACACGCACACACACACACACACACACGCACACACACGCACACACACACACACACACACACACACACACAGACTCCTCACCTCCCCTGTCTCTCCTCACTGCCTCTTTCCATCCCTCTCTTCTCCTCCCCTCTGCATTCCTCCTTACTCTCTCCCTCTCTCTCCTCCTCTGTCTCCTTTCATCCCTCCTCCCTCCCTCTGTCCTCAAGGGTAAGACAGAATGAATGGAGCCAGGGGGCCGATAGTACAAAGCAAGCATAAAAGTGTCAAAGCAGGTGTTGGGAGTCATTGAACGTTTAAGTCACCCGGAATGTTCTGGATAGCAAATACGCCTCAGTGTGACAGCATCCAGAGGACACAGAGAGAGAGAGAGAGAGAGAGAGAGAGAGAGAGGGAGCGAGAGAGAGAGAGAGAGAGAGGGAGAGAGGGAGAGAGAGAGAGAGAGAGAGAGAGAGAGAGAGAGAGAGAGAGAGAGAGAGAGAGAGTGTGTGTGTTTTTATCATTATGGTGCCAGTGTGCTATATTGCAGCACACCTTGTGGTGTGAGGAAGGACAATGGAGCTCTTTCACTACACTGGCCCTAACTGTCGCATGCACCTTACACTCAGGCACTGCCATTGGCTGCCTGGACAATGGCCATTGTTCCCACCGGGCAATGACTGCACTATGCAGAGACAGGGGAGGGGGGGGGGGCGGATCCTATCCACATGCAGAACAGAGCTGTTTGTTCCTGTAGCAAGGGACCATGTTATGAACAGCCAAGCCCGAGAGAAGTATCCCTTTATTCCCATACCAATTGCTTCATATTCCCAATCAAACAGGCCCATTGTCTCGGTGTTTGGTTTGAGCGCGGCGAACAGAGCACCGCATTGACTAGACGCTAGACAGATTATCTTGTTTGAATGGCTTTTACAGAGCACCAGCGCGGCCAACACAACAATAGGTAACTTTGTTGCAGGCCAAACAAATCTAATGTTCATGTAGAATACAGTATCCTGTTGTGGGCTTGCAGAGGGGCTGCCCCTGGCTCTACAGTATCTGTTTGTATTTGCATAATGCTCCGGACCTCCAGGGGCCCCTCTAATTGGACCTCCTGGCCCCATCCCAGGGCCTCCATTGAACAAGGGCAGCAGCCTCAATTATCACATGAGACACAACAATGTGGGTATTGAAATAATTTCTCATATACTTCTCCATCCCTGCTTCTTCGTTTAAACCACAGCTACAACAGGAATTTCCACCTATCAAAGACTGCCCAGCAGAAGAAAAACAAAACAGGAAATCCCACAAAGACAAGAGACAAAGAAAGGACTTGATGTCAGATTTCAGTCTCCGGACAATGGAATGCAGTTGCCACACAGGCACAACATTATAGTATGCCTGATGTAGGACAATTCACCATGGCCGTCTGCTGCTGTCATCAAGCAGTGATGTGTGTGTGGAGGTTTGATTCAGTGTGTGTGTGTGCGTGTGTATGTTGGGACCGGGTTGATTCAGAGTGTGTGTGTGTGTGTGTGTGTGTGTGTGTGTGTGTGTGTGTGTGTGTGTGTGTGTGTGTGTGTGCATGTGTGGTGTTGGGACCGGGTTGATTCAGAGTGTGTGTGTGTGTGTGTGTGTGTGTGTGTGTGTGTGTGTGTGAGTGTGTGTGTGTGTGTGTGTGTGTCTATATGAGTGTGTGTGTGTGTGTGTGTTACTGGTGTAGCCCTAACGGGGTTGTTGGGTCTGTTCCTTCATTAGCAGTGATTGAAGTCATATGTGATGGTGCTGGTAATACTGGCACAGCTCAGTGTTTTTCTGAGTTTCGGGCATGATGATTGCCCATGTGGTGTCAGGAACACTCAGAACTCACTCTGAATCAAACATACACACACACACACACACACACACACACACACACACACACACACACACACACACACACAGGCATACTCTCACACTCCAGGCCTGAAGGATGTGCGTGACAGGGCTTGGCTTGTGTAATGCTGGTTGAGTCCATGGGCTTGATTTGGGTTCGGTTTTATGACCGTTTCTCTGTTCTACATCTGGTCGATCACAATCATTCACACACAGCTATAAATGTTTAGAGTCTGATTCAGCCTGTGTTGTCTTGATATGCTTTGTTTCGAAGCCTGTAGGCTTACGCTCTCAAAATACCACGCTGGCGATAGAATAAGCTTTTAAAGGCAGGACTTTGTGTTGTCTTCCCGTTACTGGAAGAAACCGCTCAGTATTAAAGTCAAAGTTAAGTCAAAGACGGGTTCAAAAAAACAAAACAAGGATTTATAAGAAGCTCCATCAAGAGTGTCTTTTATATTCTCTGAAAGAGTCTGAAACTCAGAGAAAAGTCACGTTGGAATTAAACCTGGGTCGGGGTTACAGTGATACTTCATTACATTTTGATATCACACATACCTGAAATAAATTGGACTCTTTGAGAGAGGCGACAGCGGTAGAAAGATACAGAGCTAGAGAGAGAGCTAGAGATACAGAGCTAGAGAGACAGAGCTAGAGAGACAGAGCTACAGAGAGAGCGACAGAGACAGAGCTACAGAGAAAGAGCTACAGAGACAGAGCTACAGAGAAAGAGCTACAGAGACAGAGCTACAGAAACTGAGACAGCAAGAGAGACAGAGCTACAGAGACAGAGCTAGAGAGACAGAGACAGAGCTACAGAGACAGAGCTACAGAGACAGAGCTACAGAGAGAGAGCTACAGAGAGAGAGCTACAGAGACAGAGCTACAGAGACAGAGCTACAGAGAAAGAGCTACAGAGACAGAGATACAGACAGAGACAGAGCTACAGAGACAGAGATACAGACAGAGACAGAGCTACAGACAGAGACAGAGCTACAGACAGAGACAGAGCTACAGAGACAGAGCTACAGAGACAGAGCTACAGAGACAGAGCTACAGACAGAGACAGAGCTACAGACAGAGACAGAGCTACAGAGACAGAGCTACAGAGACAGAGCTACAGACAGAGACAGAGCTACAGACAGAGACAGAGCTACAGAGCCAGAGCTACGGAGACAGATAGAGAGACAGAGGAGAGCAGGGTAGGTATGCTGCCTCCATAGGAAACAGGTGCTGAGTCAGAGAGCACAGGAATGTCAAAAGAATGGGGAGGGAGGGTTTATGGATGTGTGCGTGTGCGTGCACGTGTGTGTGTGTGTGTGTGTGTGTGTGTGTGTGTGTGTGTGTGTGAGCGAGAGAGAGAGTGAGTAACACTGACTGGGAGCCAGGGAGTGGAGGGGAGAGAATGGGGGCGGAGACAGTCTTGGGATTGCGTGCGGACATCAAATGTTTACCTGTAACAAAAAGAAAGGGGAAGGTGTAGAGGGGGAAAAAAAAGGAGTGAAAAAAAAAAAAGCCTGTGGTTTACAGGGGTGGGCGGGGACCCAAAGCCTAAAGCCCGAGCTTCGCACGCAACTTAACAATACTACCTTTATGAAGGCTGTATTGCGTTAGCTGGTGAGCACACACACACAGATACCGATTCACACACACACCCACACACACCCACACACACACACACACACACAGGAAAGAGATCCACTTTCTTTCCACACTCAACGATTACTGAATGACAGCACTGAGTCAACTGGCTTCTGAGAACACAGACATACGACAACATGTGTGAATATCTTATCTGAATCCTGTTAATAGTGGTCCATAAATACCCAAGATCTTTGGACTGGACCGTTTTTACAGTGTATCCAAGCCCCAGTGCCCATGTGTGGAACAGCTGGACTCGTTGTCTGCGAGGAGGACTGGTGTTTGTATCCGTCCTCGCTGATGAGATCTGACAACAGATGTTTACTGTTTTCCCAATCCCCCGTCTCGAACGGCATCCATGATTCTTCACCCTAATGGGCTAGCAAATCAAGACTAAGTGAGGTAGCGTGTGGGCCTGCGTCGGTGGCGCGGACCCAGAGCGCGTGTGTAATCTGGTGGAAGGCGGGCTGGCGGTCTATCTCTGCTCTTTATCTCTGGGCAGGGGTTGTCCGTCTGGAGGGCGAAGGAGAGCTGGAGGATGGTGGTGCCGATGGCGGTTCCGAAGACCGCTGTCATGTGACGGGGGTTTATGTAGACCTGCTTGCGGTGCCCTGTCGGCACTGCTTTGCTGCTGAGGTGTGAAGGTGTGTGTGTGTGTGTATGTGTGTGTGTGTGTTACCTCTCTGTAGGTATTAGGTACCTAATAATGACGTATGTCATGTTTTCTCACAGGATAATGGCAACTGTAACCAAACACACAATTTGGTTATTTTACTGCCAGGTTCCTGCCTTGTGATTGGAGGTGGGAGCTGTCAATCACAGATCTGATTGGCAGCTTGCGTGTAAAAGGCAAAGTTACTGGGATTAGCCTGGGGCACCTGTGGTTGGGACAATATGTGTACTATAAATAATTTGAGTGTGTGTATGTGTGTGTGTGTGTGTGTGTATGCGCATGCAAGCATGTCTGAGTGTGTATGTGTGCGGTGGGTTTGTGCGTAGGCGTGCAAGCATTTCTGAGTGTGTGTGAGAATGCCTTTGTGTGTGGGTGTGTGTGAGCATTTGCATGTGTGTGTGTGTGCGTGTGTGTGACGGTGGGTATGTGTGTGTGAGCATGTGTGTGTGTGTGTGACCATGTGTATGTGTGTGTGTGTGAGCGTGTGTACTGTATATATGTGTGTGTGTGTGTGCGTGTGTATGCGTGTGTGTGACCGTGTGTATGTGTGAGCGTGTGTATATATGTGTGTGTGTGTATGCGTTTGTGTGAGCGTGTGTATGTGTGAGCGTGTGTATGTGTGAGCGTGAGCGTGTGTGTGTATGTGAGGCAACGCTCCACACTGTGCATCGGGGCTCAGGGTTTCCTCTGCTGCGAGCGTCTGCAGGGAGAGAGCAGGTACAATAGAGAGCATTGTTTAGCAGGCAGGCCCCTGCGTGCCCACTCCCTCTCTCAACCTGAGCACGGAGACAGGTGTATTTCTCCTAGTCACGCATAGCCCAGCCACACACACACACCCAGCTGCCTGCCTGACGCCACCTACACACACACACACCCACACACACACACACACACACACACACACACACTGCCGGAGCGGAGCAGTGTTTCCAGGCTCCCACGTCTAGGTGTTGCTGCAATAAACATGCTTCACATATGTTTTGTTCCCCCGACGGGCCAGATGTTCCTCTGTTACGGCTCCGCTACGCAGCTGGACGTTTACGAGCTTCGGCCTTTCACATAGAAACCCAATGAAAAGTGGAGCCTGCAGGTGATACGCTTGCAACAGTCGGGATTATGAACTAACATGCACTCGTGTGCCCCGACACATACGCTTATTGGGAAAATGTTTATATCCCCAAAGAGGTCTTCAGTCTGTCAGGGCCAGCTTTATGGGGCCCCTGGTGGGAATGGATTTGCGGAGCCTTTATGGAAGACCGTTTTGAGGATTATGACCTTGAAATTAAATTTAAACGTAATGTAATGAGATTTGAATTGAACAACCGAACAATGTCTTCCAGGCAACAATTCACAGGATTTTTAAGTTGATTTATTTTATTTTTTTGCCAACCGTTTGTTGGGGCCTCCAAGTGGCCTGTTGCACACGGTCACATATAAAGTTCGCCTTGCCAGCAAATGTGTGTGAGTATCTGTGTGTGTGTGACTACATAAACAAAACAAAAAACCTCAAGAACTTTTATCCAGTAATATGTCCTTTTCCATGTCCGTGGATGAGGAGGGCAGGATACATCCAGCCAATGTTAGCTCAGCAGGCAGCCGAGGCCAAAAGTTCATTACATCTGTGCTAAATGGGAAAAGGAAAATGCTGCGGTCGAGCCTGACCTCTTAATGTGGGAGAGGGAGAGGGGGGGGGGGTCCAGGGAGCAGGCTGAGGGACAGAGGAGGTGATTTAGCCAAACCACGGCGGTTCGCGTAGATCCCAAACTGAAGAATAACAAACCAACGGGGGGTCCGTGATTAGGATTTCCTCTGGAAGTGGTTCGCCCCCTTGGAGACCTGCTATAGCCGTGGAAACAGTCCATCAGTATTCAGTATCCCAGCCTCCCAGGTCAGGTGTAGTCCAAACACACGACCTGAACTCCTAGAGACACTCGACGGCTTTCCGTGGACGCAAACTTTTCTCCTTGCATCACCACTATATATATAGAGAGACATACACAATACAGCGGTACTGTGGTAAAACTCTCCACTTCCTTACCTTTCGTCAACCGTATCAAGATTATTTTGAGACCTCTGTGTGACCCTGTTACATTCACTCTCAGTGGCGGCGTTTCCCAGGGAACGGCAGAACTCCCCAGTGGAAGTGAGCGAGTTGGCCGAACGCGAGAGAGGGACGCGGGCTGCCAGTACGGAGCTGAAGCTCGGGTTTCCTGGCTGATATTTACCTTTTTAATTCCCAGACGGATGAAGAAATAACCCTGGTGTGAAACGGGCGTGGGAACGCGGTAAGGGGGAAGCGGTGTGCGTGGAGAAAGATGGGGGGGGGGGGGGCAGGAGGAGGCCGAGTCCCGCTCGCTTTCCGTGTAACGCCGGGGTTCGTTGGCTTCCCGCTGTAAGGTTGGCCCGGTTGATCGTTGGTGTGCCAGAAGAAGCCTCTCTCTCTCTCTGTCTCTCTCTGTCTCTCTCTCTGTCTCTCTCTCTCTCTCATCCTCTCTCTCTCTTTAACAAAACCTTTATTTTACCAGGGAGGTCCTGTTGAGATTGTGAGCAATTTTGCGAAGGAGCCCTGGCCAAGACAGCCGCAAAAGTGTTCCGGCGAACAACAACGTGATACAATTTCAAACGACATAAGCAACATCAAAAGCACATAACACACTACGCACAACAACAATAAGATTATTAAGCTCATAATAAACAATAAAACATAACAATAAATGGATGACAGGCCTAAAAAGGAGAAAGACACAGGGGACAGGACCTAGTAAAGGAAGCAACCGCAGGCTCCGATTAATTTTGCCTCCAACCCCCTCACTACATCTTGAAAAGCCTTAATCGGGATAAACTCATCTAACTGCAAGTCTGTCTGCAAGCGCTTCCAGGCTGCAGGGGCAGAGAACATGACGACCTGTTTGCCAAGTTCGTTGCGAACCTTAGGGACCGACAGCAGGAGAGTGTCATTTGAGCGCAAAGAGTAATTACGCCCATATAGGTAGGAGGGAAGCAAACCAAGGATGGACTCATAAATCTCTCTCTCTTTCTCTCTCTCTCTCCCTCTCTCTCTCTCCCATCCTCTCTCTCCCTCTCTCTCATATAAGAGCTCGCGCTCTTGTCGCTAAGGCTAGGCCACATAAGGAAACATTTGTTCCCGGCAGGGGCCTGGGTGAATGGAGCACTGTGTCCGGGATAGCCAAAGAGATACAAGGCCTGGGACATCTAAACAGAGCAAAACAAGAGCTGTGAAGGCCCTCTGTCTGCGAGCAGTAATGAATGAATGTACTCCAGTCTTAATCACTCTGAGAGCTCTCTCTCTCTCTCTCTACACACAGATATGACTGACTCCATTGTCCCGGCCGACGTTCTTGTATGTTGAGGGGGGGTGGGGGGTAGGCTGAGTGGGGAGGGGGGGTCGGGGGTCCAACGGGTCATCGTGCCCGGAAGATATTAGATTTGTGTCAAAGGGCTTGAGTCTGCATGGCTGCTATACTGCTTTAGGTCCCCAGGCTCAACGGCGTAGTATGTCCCCGATACGGACGGTTGAGGAGCTCCCCCTCATTCGGTTCAGATGTGGCCCGGAGTTGCAATTTGTTTGTGCGGCTGAGAGATGTGCTGTTTGTCTTTCTCCCGGTCAGACTGATTTCTCTTGGTTTCTCTGATGCATTCCTCCTCTTCCTCCCATGTGTGTGTGCGTGTGTGTGTGTGTGCGTGTGTGTGAGCAGCATTCAGCGGCTTCTCTCTGGATACCATTACGGAGGGGCTCTGGTCTGGAACACATTTGTGTGCACATTACTTGTACATGAATGCGTGCACACGCGCACACACACACACACACACACACACATATACACGCACAAGCCCGCACACAAACTAGGAGTCTCTCGCGCAGATGGGCACCTCCGTACTTTTGGAAAGAAACTTAAGAGTGCGCTTTTAAGTCCTTATGCGTTACTCCGTCTCTGACAGCCTGAGACCACATGTGTTGATGACAGGAGCACTGGAGGCTGCTGAGGCTAATTACTATTATATAATAAGTTATCATGACAGCTAAGGGATTCCTCGACACAACCACTTCCTTGACAAGCAGCTACTGATGGGGTAATCCCAATTATGGCATTGAAAAATAATTGACTTAATAGCTATCACATTTTTAATGACTCGTATGAAATAAAGTGTATTAGAGCGCATTCGCCTAATGTATCACTTTCTCTACCCGCGAGAATCCAACACTAACTAAAAATGTGCAAACCCTCTTTTTTTTCTAAAGAAAAAAAAAAGAGAGAGAGAACCCTTCACAGCAGCGGTGGCTTAGGAATGCGAGACAGGAATGCCGTTGAGTTACTATAAAGGGGGTTTGATCGCTGAAAACAATGTCTTTGTGTTTTCATCCCAGGCTCTAGTCACGCAATGCTGCGTGCTCAAACCTCTAGCAACCTTTCAACCTAGCACACAAGACGGCAATCAAGTACCTGCAATTGACAGAATCGCGTGCAATTCAGGTACTCCAGGATCGCGCTGGACAAGAGCCAAATGAGGCGTGATGAAAAAGACGGAGTGGCACTTTTAAGCAGCTCCGACGATTCAATGTTTAACTGTGATACAACAGTAGAAAATGCCATACCATTAACTTGTAGACATTGTTTTACTTCGAAGTAAACAATAATTCATTTATAATCGTATGATCAAACAAATCATCACCATTGGAAAGCGCACGGGCCTATTGTTTGAAGGCATCCGACTGTGAGAATCTTTATAGAAAATGCCATTTCTAGGGGGCAGACCTGGACCTAGACCTGGAGAACACTTAAAACACGTGGAAAATCACCTAATCATAAACAGTGAATATTCAACAGAACATTTACCTACAGGTAACCACTATCCTAACACAGATATTTCAGTTGGTATAGCTCAATGGAGAGCAAGTGCATGTGGATCAAAACATCCCTATAGTCCGTTCCCTATAGAATCCACTCCTCGTTTTCGTGCGTTAAGCCGGAGGAACGTAGGAACTTGTGAGTCCAGAAATAAAAGCAAGCCTGGAGGTGGTTAAGACATGAAAGTGAGGAAAGGAAGACAAGCGACTCATTCATGGGAAGGTGATTCAAGGCACCGACAGCCCTCTATCTCCCCGTAAAGACAGCGGATCATGATTACTCAGAGCACTGACCCCGGGAGCTCACACGCTATGTACCACCATCAGCCTGATTGATGCACAGTTGAACTCAGTGCAGGCTACTAAACTTGAATTTCATACTTAAACCCTACATAGGCTAATTGATCAATCAATTGGTTATTAATTTCAAATAGATTAATTATCAATTCCAAATAATGTTTACATTCACATTCAACATGTTGTTATTAATATGTAGCCTATGCATTATTTCTGTACACTAGGCCTACAGCCTTTTTCTTTAATGACATTCAAATAATTAATCTATTACGTTTAGCCTATTTAATAAGCAGATGTGCTAGTATGTTCCCACGACGTGCAGTAGCCTATTCTCATGTCAAGAAACTACAAGCCATGAACTACATTTACCATCATGCTTTGCTTTCCTACGTTTGGTGACTCTCGCATGTGGTGGGCTGTGTTACTCCAAGCATGGTTCAGTCTTGCATTGGCTCTCCGGGAGTACAGTAGCGTGAGCGCACGAGAGACCGCTGCTATTCTATTGCAGGGCGCGTAGATGCGGGATCACTCTGGTTAGCATCAATCGATAAGGATTCTACTCTCACACATGGAATTTGTTTTTGTGATGTCGACGCCTTCCGGGAGTTTGGTAAAGGACTGTATACGCTTTGGACATATGCAGAGGATTCTTCGCTCCCATTAACGGGGGTACACACGTGGAGGAATTGTTATTATTGGTGATACCACTGGCTCATGACAACACTTTGTGGATTCCGTACATATTTTATGGGTTGGCCTCCTGATATACTTTCTTGGCATCGTTAACTTGGGGACGGACGTCCAGTATGGTTATACTCGTCCTGCCTCCCGCCGAGAGGGGACCTGTGGCTGGACAGACACCACCGGTCTACGAGTCTCCCGAGGATATTCTACTCCCCGTCTCCGCTGGCTGTAGTTGGGCAGTTGGCAGTGCATTGATGGGCAATGTCGTGTCACGTTTCTGGATGACTTCATTGGATGTTTCCAGCGCAGTGACAATGGATTATTATTGTGGTGGGTTATTGGGAATTATGGAATTGATATCCACCTTTTTCTCCACTACAATATGGATTAGGAAATGAGGTGATCGATCTGACAGGTAGGTCAACAGTGAACGTTTTAGGATTTGGCTACTCCGCTTAGTTTTAGGCTATGCTACTTGGCCTAGGCCTACTCAATGCTAGCCTATTGTTTTTTTTTCTCAACTTTATATGGTTCGTGACAACTATCCAGGTCAGCATTAGGCTAATACGGTTTTGTGCTGACACTAGTGTCTCAGAGGCTGGGTAATCTAGGTCTGTTTGGGTCTCATTGATAACTTAGGCTACTTCACTCACCTGCTCCAAGGAGCCGTGGGCATATTCCGTTATTTCACTTGGAACGCTCAGAGACCGCGGGCACCTGCGCCAGTCTCCGGATGGAAGTGATAAGACAAACACATGTCTATAAGATTAACTTTTGGGGGTTGAGTCATATTGTTGAGCTTTCAGTGACAGGCATTGTATGAACAGTGGCCAGCAGGTAGGCTATGTCATAGGCTACCCTGTCATAGCCTGTGCGTAACACCTGTGTCAGAGTTGCAATGATGCGTATTTGCGTGCGGCTACAACAGGTGATCCGACTAGAAAAAAACTGTCTATTGGCCTATACGTTTTGTTGAGCGATCACTGCATTACATAAATAGGATATGCATCGGCGAGGGCGCAGTGTCAGCCAGCAATGCCTGTCTCCTCCATGGTAACCTCCTTCCCAGGCTCCCTCCACGGTGGCCGACTGCTGCGGGGGCGGATGGGCCATCGGGAACACCTGGAGTTTTCCCAGTGGGCCGGTATTGTGCGTGGGCCGGTAGGATTTGAAAATGTTTAAAAAAATCTATCAAATCCTAACGGCCCACATTTGTACTGTAAATGTTCAGTCCCTCAAGGCAGCCCAGCAGCCAATAGGATTTTAAAAAAATAAAAAAAGGCATCTGTAGGCAGCCTAGGAAGCCAATCATAGGCCTGAGATTGAGAGTTGAGATTGAGATTGAGCAGAAGCCATCAATCTTCCCAGTCTTGGCAGACACAAAATGGACCACCAGTAAAAGCATAAAGGTTGTGGCGGAAAAGCTACATGTAAAAAAAAAAAAAAAAAAAAAAAAAAAAAAAAAAATCTTTAGAAACTAATGCAGCGTTAAAATCACTGATTTATTTAGCCCGGCTGCAACGGCGCCAGACCCAACTGTTGCTGCTAGCATTGGTGAGGAGGACCATGAGGAGCGCATGCTAACAGATCGAGAGCGGGAGGAAGAGCAGGCAACAGGCAGCGCACTCGATACACCATGAATCAGACGATTTATTCGAGAAAAATCAACGTAAATCAGCCGATTAGAATCACACAGGAGGGCGCCTGCTGACCTGCTAGCAGGCCAGAAGATGGACATATCTCGATTCATAGCGTGATACGCAGGGTAGTTATTTACTCGCGCTTTTGAGGGTAGTGGTAGGTGGGTGAGGCAAACAACCCATACGTGGTCACAACGCAGAGTGCGAAACTAGCTAGGGTTCCTACTAGGAGCTATCTAGTTAGCTAGCGGTAGCTAGCTGAGCGAACTAGCAATAGCTGGCGGAACTAGCTAACTAGCGGTACACAAGCACCATACACGTGACACAGGGGTTAAACGTCAGGGGTCATGGGGACAGGGATCAGGCTGATTTACGAAGCTGGACCCAGGAGTGAGCAACTCGGACGGCGCTGAGTGGGTGCGCTCCGCATATCCCAATACCCCTCTATGCATTTCGTATCAATGATATGAATCGAGATATGCCAACCCCCCCCCCCCCCCCCCCCCCCCCGTGCAGCCAGCTACCCCCCACCCGCTCAGTCAGCTACCCCAGGCCCAGCGGAGCAGGCTGACCCTGTGTTGGCCATAGTAGTCGAAAGTAAGTCAGAGCAGCCAGAGGTAACCGAATCAGTATCACACAGCAGCTCGTCTTTTTCTCTCTTTTCACGGCCTCACTCGGATGAGCTTGTTTTTTTTATTTTTTTCAAACAGCGATGCCAAACTTCTCAGAACTTACTGTGAGAAAGAACATGCCCTCTAATGCTCTGTGTTTGGCCTTTTCCAAGTGCGACAGCACATTTGTAAATGGAATGAGGGACTGGAAACGTACATATAAGAGTAGAGGAACACGAGAAAAGCAGTGCACACAGAGAGTGTGTTGATGCATTCCTGCTGCGGTCAAGCAAGTCAGGGTTAGCCGATTTGCTAAAAGACACCCGAATGTCAGCCCGTCGGGAGCAAGTGAAAAAGAATCGGCAGGTGTTAGAACGATGTACTGAAATTGTTAATGAAACGATGAGAATGATGAAAGTGAAAGTGTCGGTAAAAAAGGACTCGGCTATAGGGGAACGTCCAGCACCGAGGCTGCGTATACACTTGAGGACATTACAGCAGACCATGGCACCTTCGTAGAGTTAACTCTGCTGCTAAGCAAATACCACATGTGCCCAAATCAACATTTGAAAGATTGCATCGAGAAAAGTAAAAAGATGCACGAATCGTGAGGAAACGGCAGGGGCTCACTGGTCAGTTTTTTCTCCAAAACTACCGTTAACAATTGATACTATTCGTCGTATCATTCAGGTATTGCCAGTGAGGTGGAGGGAGGAGGCGGGGATGTACTCCGTTCAAATTGATATGACAATGGATATAACATAAAGACCAGTGCTCCATTATCCTTCGATATGTCAATGACTTTGTTCACGAGAGACTGGTCGCACCAGTGGATTGCCAGTCATCCACTGGTCAATACTTCGCAGAGATGCTCATGCAGACCTTTGAAACTGAACTTTTATAAAGATAAATGCATTGGAAATGCAACCGATGGAGCAGAGAATGTGCAAGGAATGTACAACGGATTCGCTACCCTGATCTCTCAGTCCGGCAACAATAATCAGATTCACGTCTGGTGTTAATTTCACATTCTTAATCTGGTATTCTCGGACACTACAGGCGTTATGATCGAGAGTGCGCCCCTCTTTAGCCTAGTCTCGTGAGCCAGACGAGTCGACTTCCGGTCCGGATTTTTTACTACATCTGGTATTCAGGCGCTGAAATTTTTGTTGGAGGAAGTTGGGGAAAAAACGGGCGGATATCCCGTCAAAATTCCATAGAGAGGAGTAGACAGTCCGGACCGGAAGTGATGCGTTTTTTTAAGAACTTCCTTTTACAAATTCTAAGCGGCTGAAGTCCAGACTCTCTCCTCCGTAGAGAGTCTGGCTCCGAGACTATCTTTAGCCTAACACAGCCGTGTTTATTTGAGAATCCTATAAGAGAGTGAATGTGTGGGAATCTACGAGTAAAGACACAAACGCTCATAAAAAAATGCTTGCACCTAGAGGTGAAACACGGTGGCGGGCAAAAGATGCAGCACTTCGAAGTGTTTGGCTCATTTGACAAACCAGAGAGTGCATCGTATGTTGACCTGATCTTGACGCTAGCTAAAATTGAAGAACAGTCAAACAAACCAGCCGTGCGCGTCAAGGCCAAGGTCTACATGGATGCTCTCTGCTGAAGCACGTAACCATCCTTACTGCACATTTATTCCTGTGCATGTTTCAGCATACGAGGCCACTGTTCAAATGCCTTCAGACGGATGGTATGGACGTGTTCACAGCTCATCAGTTAGTAATTGGAACACGAGGATCATAAAATGTATGAGAGAAATTTTGATGCTGTAAAGCAAGCTGCTGATCACTTTGTGGAATGGGCTAATGGGAATCTGGATGATGATGATGATGATGATGATGACTGTGAGGTGCAGGCCCAGGCCAGGTGAGTCAGCTGACAACGAGACATTTTCAGACGCAGACACGGCTTTCAAAGTTAACATAGGCTACATAATGTTATCTTTGACACAATCACTGGTAGCATGCATCGCCGTTTTTTTTTGGCAAACAGAACACTCTACTCAGATTTTTCCTGTCTCGAACCCAGGCATTTCCCAGAGATACGGACTGGATGCATCATCACTTGGCGAGTTAAGCAAGCGATTGATAACAATTGACAGCCGAGCCACTATTGAGATTCTATAGACAGTTGACCAGTCTAGCCTCTCGCTAGGACAGGCTGAAGACCTCTCTAGATGACCATACTCATACTGTGAGTACAGCCAATGAAACTGAGACAGAGAGTGGGGAAAATGAGCTGGATCTGATCCATAAAAGCTGCACATCATGCAAAAACTGCACATTTTGCTGTTACCAAGCGCTACTAACGTACACATTATTCACAGAGGCATATCACGTCATTGGTCTCGCCTACAAATTCGTCTTAACCTTGTCCGTTACCCAAGTGGCCTGCGAGAGGAGTTTTTCCACTCTAAAGTTCATAAAAAATAGTCTGAGGAGCACATTGTCCCAAACCTAGATATAGGCTAGATATAGACTGATTAAAGGACCCTGTTTTCACTAAATGACACCCATGTTGACTGGGTATTAAAGTCGCACAGAAATGAAAAAAGCATTCTGTCCCATTTTGGTTCACATAATTGGTCATAATGTTCACCTATTCAACGATGTATGCCAAAAAAATTACTAAATTCTACTTTTGTTGTAATCTTATATCAAAGTATATAATTTCTTAATTCCTGGAAAACGGTAGGTCACGTGCAATTACGACAACAGGTACCTTAGATTTTAGGCCAATAATCTCACAACATCCACGTGTCAATCAACGCTATCCTTCTATCGAATCTGTCTAAAGTTCTTAAAACCCGTCCACTTGTCAATGTTCCAATCAAATTCCTCTAAAAATTATGTCCCACCCTCATAACTTGTTTGCGTCGGAAATACGTCAAGCTACGGAAGTTAGATGATCTCAAACGTCCGTTTCTGCGACTTTAACGTTACTTGAATACTTGAATCCTGCAGATGCACACGGAAGTTCCGTTGGTGCTTGTTCATGACAATAGGCAGAGAGCGCCCTCTTGTGGTTAGAAGTGGTTCCATTGTATGCGTCATTTTCTATGCAGAATTATATAATACCCAATAATCGAATATATTCGATTTTTGGAAAATATTTATGAGAGAAAGTCGAATACCATTTCTGAGCTCAGTTGACAGCTCTATTGACAAGCCAGCAGAGAGAAGCGTCCTCCTGTGACGCCTGCTGACATTGTCATGCGGTAGGATCCACTGTTTCTTGAAGGTTTTGTGTTGCTGGAAGTGGATTAATCAGCTCAGTGTGTTTTTTGTGCCCACCGCGGCAGTTATTATTGCAAGTAGTGAATTTAAACCATACATGTATGTTCATGCCACCGTGGGCACGTCGAGTAGAACTTAACGAAGGCCTACATGCATGCCCTTGTCATCTTGCAAAAACAGCAGCAGCACAATAACTTAATATGGTATATGTAGGGCCTATACAATATTAATAATAACTAATTTATTGGGCCATGGTTTTTTAAAGTCCTGGTTTTCGCGTCCCAATCCGCCCAATACCAATTTCTATCGTCCCACTCCGCCCCCTGCTCAGGTGTGACTAATTTGCTGTGGTTTCCATGACACCCTAAAGCGGAGCAAGTCGGTGACAGTCATTACCAAGGTCAATACCAGCTCACAGGGTTAAACAGCTGGCCAACGTTCTAACAGTAAGGAACACTATAGAATGCATATTAAGATCATGAATGCATGCTCGTTGGCGGCGCTGTCACCAGCAGCTCGTAACAGTGGCGTGGTTGTGCTGTCTCCGCGTGATAGAGAATGAATGGAGCTCTCAGCTATGTGACCCATGTGTGCCCCATCTGGTGATGAAGCATCTAGTTTCACCCTGTTGCGCATGCACTGTAGAGGACGTGTGTGTGTGTGTGTGCGTGCGTGCGTCCGTGTGTGTGTGTGTTTGCTGCAGGCTCCTGATCTTGGAACATAAGAGGAATTAGAATGAGACCTACGAGGAAGACGGGTTTATCAAGGCAGGGAGGCGCAGGACGCTCCTCTGGTAGTCCTGACCGCAACGCACGTGGATCGCACCTGTTGAAACAGAGATGATGATGATGACGATGGCGAAGATGATGTGTGTGTGTGTGTGTTGTATCTTAAGAAGCTTCCTCCATCCTTAAGCATCTTCTCTCCAGCCCCCCTAACCCCCCCCCCCCACACACACACACACACACCAGTCCCTGTGCAGTAAAGAATTCCTCCCATTGTTGGTCCAGGGGACAGAGCCCGCACTATATGTCTGTATACAGCACACAGCACAGAGAGACCCCCCAACCTTCCCCCCAACCCCCACCCCCACCCAACCCCCACCCCCACGCACCCCCTCCTCCATTAAAATCTTCTCCAGACAAGACCCCCTTTCTCCTCTGAAGAGGGACCCTCTGTCCAACGCCAAGTGACTCTCATGGCCAGCATTGACGGTGGGACACTTGCTGGACAAAAGAAGCTGAAGTGTCAAATAAACTCGGTCCGAGCCCCCGACACACAAGAATCCCTTTATCTGCCACCCCGGGTGGGAGACAAAGACGGACTTTGTGTCAGTGAGCGGGCCTTGGCTAAACACTGGCTCTTTTTTTTTTTTTTTTTACTCCACTCCCTTCTTCCAGCTAGCGTCTTCGTCTTCCTCTTCCTCGCGTGTGTTTTTGAACAGGCGACCGGGACGCGCGGCCGTTTACGTGACCTCACTCGCCCAGAATCCGTCCAGCGAACGGCTCACCTCACACACACACACACACACACACACACACGCACATGCACATACATGAACCCACGCTCGCACGCAGACACAGACAGACACACACACACACAAACGCAACCACACACACACACACACACACACACACACACACACACACACACACACACACACACACACAAGGACACAGAAACACCAGCCTGCCTGTCAAGGCAACAGGCCTGCCTGTCAGGACTCAAAAGCCAGCGCAGAAACATTTCAGGAACTCTCTTTATTTACGGTTAGTGTTTCCCGGCCCGTAAACGCCTAGAATGCGAGAGCTGCTGCGAGGAAGGAATCCACCTCTTCCTCCCCGAGGCCGAGGCGGGGGGTGGGGGGGGCGCTTGAGGCGTCACGCGATACGCTTGCGGTGAACCACGACCCAGGGCCGCGCACGGCAGGGTCAGGCTCGCCCAGCTAGACCTCTCGCC
>NC_140238.1:28022522-28042522 GCF_949987555.1 Borostomias antarcticus | reverse complement strand
TGCCCCCCCTCCCTCCCTCCATCCCTCCCTCCATCCCTCCCTCCCCCCCTCCCTGTTCTCTTTCTCAGCGTCTGAAGAATGGAGACATTTTCAGAGTGAAGACGAGCGTGTAATGTCTTGTATGAGAGCAGACCACCACCCAGGAGACAGAGCAGACAGAGCAGACCACCTCCCAGGAGACAGAGCAGACAGAGCAGACCACCTCCCAGCAGACAGAGCAGACCACCTCCCAGCAGACAGAGCAGACAGAGCAGACCACCTCCCAGCAGACAGAGCAGACAGAGCAGACCACCTCCCAGGAGACAGAGCAGACAGAGCAGACCACCTCCCAGGAGACAGAGCAGACAGAGCAGACCACCACCCAGGAGACAGAGCAGACAGAGCAGACCACCTCCCAGCAGACAGAGCAGACCACCTCCCAGCAGACAGAGCAGACAGAGCAGACCACCTCCCAGCAGACAGAGCAGACAGAGCAGACCACCTCCCAGGAGACAGAGCAGACCACCACCCAGGAGACAGAGCAGACAGAGCAGACCACCTCCCAGGAGACAGAGCAGACAGAGCAGACCACCTCCCAGGAGACAGAGCAGACAGAGCAGACCACCTCCCAGGAGACAGAGCAGACAGAGCAGACCACCACCCAGCATACAGAGCAGACAGAGCAGACCACCTCCAGCAGACAGAGCAGACCACCTCCCAGGAGACAGAGCAGACAGAGCAGACCACCTCCCAGGAGACAGAGCAGACAGAGCAGACCACCTCCCAGGAGACAGAGCAGACAGAGCAGACCACCTCCCAGGAGACAGAGCAGACAGAGCAGACCACCACCCAGCATACAGAGCAGACAGAGCAGACCACCACCCAGCAGACAGAGCAGACCACCTCCAGCAGACAGAGCAGACCACCTCCCAGGAGACAGAGCAGACCACCTCCCAGCAGACAGAGCAGACAGAGCAGACCACCACCCAGCAGACAGAGCAGACCACTGCCACACTGCAGCAGACTGGCCAGACTAGAGGGTCACACCAGGCGTGAGCGCAGTGCTGCTCTGAAGGTCTCTCTGTGTGAACGACCAGGAGTGTGTGTGTGTGTGTGTGTGTGTGTGTGTGTGTGCGCGCGCGCGCTATACAGGCTGCGTGCTGAGGACCTGGTTGCAAATTATGTATTTGCAACCATGCAAATGATGTATTTCTTTGTATCCGTGGGACTGTCGCCAGGCTGTAATCGACTGCAGGCCCCAGAGTGTGTTGGCAGATCTGGCTCTGCTCATAGGAGTTGATACCAGTCAGCATCAGAACAAAGCTATAGAGAAGGCTATGTCAACACAAGTCATTTCTTTGTGTGTGGGTGTGTGTGCGTGTGTGTGCGTGTGTGTGTGTGTGTGTGTGCGTGTGTGTGTGTGTGTGCGCGTGCGTCTATGTGTATGTGTACTGTACGAGTGCGTCTATGTGTATGTGTACTGTACGAGTGTATATGGTTCAGACTTAAGAGGGTGCAGGACAGGACAGTGCAAAGATATGACAGTGCAAATGCAAATACAAAAACAGTGCAAACAAAATACAGTGTCATATACATTTGATTGATTTATGGATATCATGTATGAGTCTTGTAATGTAGTTGACCTTCATTCTGTTGCTTGGTTGTGAGTTCAAGCTGTAGTTGGAGTGATGCCGTCATTTAGGAGTTGGGACTCTGTGGCTCTGCTTTTGTATGTGAGTATTTGCTACCACCTTGTGGACCCAGCATGTAATAACAATCTAATGCTACTTGGGTGAATTTCCCAGAGTGGCCACTAGATGTCAGTGTTCAGGGACCATACCTCCATGTTTAGGGTCCATACTTCACATTAACTATTACTTTTCCATTTTATGGCAGATTAGCCTACATTCTCCGGGTGTTTTTTTTATTTTTTAAGTGCTGCATCACCCTGTCTTCTCATTTTATATTGAAAAGGGTACAAAGGCTGACATTAAGTAAACAGAACCATTCTTTTTATTATTTTATTTTTTAAAGAAATAAGCCATTTGTAAATTCCTATTTTTTACAGAACACCTACTATAATTACATTGTACCTATTTGTATCTGAATTAAATAGTCTAATTAGTCTTGGAGAAAATGGATGTCTACACACTGGATTATAGCTCCCAATACTTTATTCAACTGTAGCAACATTTCAACCCAACAGGGTCTTTTTCAGGGAAAATGACAAATGGCAAATTGGGCGTTGGTCATTTCATTAATGCAGTAAAATGTCACAAGTAAATAATACTGTAGCCAAATCTTATCGCAAGCCAAGGCATCTGCCTTTTAACTGTCATCAGGTTAATCAACAAACTCACTTGATTTATGCTGTCAGCTGCAGCAATCTGATGCCCCAGATTGATAGATTTTTGAGTGGATATTCCCCTTGGTCAATATTATCGGGTTTGTTTTCAAGAATCAGGACTGGACAGTTGACGGTCAGTACTGGCTTTGCTGTGCCCTTTGCATTGGGGGAGTGTGTGTGTGTGTGTGTGTGTGTGTGTGTGTGTGTGGGGGGGGGGGGTGCGGGGGGGGGGGGGACTGGGTGCATCAGTTGCTCCTCACGGACTGCACCAAGCAGCCCCACCTTGAGGGTTGTGAAAATGTTTGTTTTTTTTGTCACTAGGAGTAGGATGCTACATTTGTCCATCTTGAGAGACTGTAATCAGGTGCACTCCCCCTCTCAGAATGGTCTATTTCTCATCAGACGCTTGACTTTCAACACACATTTGAATAAGGAATAAGGATCTTTTGATTTTTTGGACAACAGCTCCCCCTATCTGCACGTCGATGCTGAAATGGAATATTCTCTGGATTAAACCAGGCCAGACCCCTCCCACTTCTTCCACACAGCAATACACCCACATCCCCCTGCTCAAGCCTCCTAGAGACTGCGCTTTTGGGCTGTCCCAGACAAAAGATGACCAATCGTGGCAATATCTGTCACCGTGGCTCCAAAACTGAGGTCCTACGTCACACTGTTGGATAGATTCAAATATGACCGATGTCACGACCAAAAGATAGCCTGTGACAAATATCTGACAGTATCAGACATTTAGGACAGTCGTCTCACGTTGTATTGACTTGCCTCATAGCTCGTAGCCTACGATTCAGAAGTGTCTCATCTCACAGTGTACATGCACGGTCGTACCCAAGATGATAGAGTTGTGTCTCAGTGTGGCTTGCGATAAACATATACGATTGCAAAAATCACAAAGTCTGTAGGAGGTCATATTCTGTCTCACTTTGCTCAGTATACTTTGTACAACTGTTGTTCTTGGATCCAGTGTTCCATTAGCACTCTTAAATTAGGTTCACATAGCCAAGACCATTTTCAAAGTTTTACAATTGAATATTTGTCTGCTTTAGTTGTACAACTGTAGTTCTAAAGATTTCACATGATACATCATCAACACTCCAGCTTGAACAGATATATTCTAGAAGTACAAACATTCTAAAACCGCTTGAAACAGTCTTGACTGTTGTATGTGAACCCAAATCTAGGCTGCAGTTGCAAGACAGATCCAGGACAATGTCACATTGAACAACTCTCAAAGTGAGACTGAGACATACACAGTTTTATTTCTGTTGGTGGTTGCGTGTGGGTGAGTAAAGCACACTGTATAAAAGGAGTTGAATCCGGAGGTGTACAAGTGCTTATATCATCCACAAGGTGCTGCTCTTGTCCCACTCTAAACGGAATCCTTCACAACTCTTCTCTGCCTCTCTTTCCAAGCAGATTAAAAAAAAAGCTGCAATCTCAGTAGTCGCCACTAGATGGCAATGTGGCACCATGGTAGAAATACGACCTCAGCTGTACCAGCCATTCTCAGGCCGCGCTGGCTCTGTGATCTATGCAGTAATGGATCTAGATTGGCATTATGATCTTCTTATTGCCCCTCATTGAGACTCATCTCTCTTTGAAGTTCAAAGTAGCCTTACGACTCTGTGAGTGCCGACACTGATAAAACCGGAGTGAACTTCAATAAAATCCAACTGATCGCCCTGTATGTTTGTCTGTCAGTCCTCCTCAGACCTCTGGAACATGCAAGTCTACTGTTGCACTCTCGCTCTTTTTATCTCGATAGCCCAAAGTCATTTCACTCGTTTTTAGATAGGAATTGCTATTGGAAATGAGAAAACTAGGCTTCCAGTGCGTGCGCTGGAGCAGTGCTGTGCTACGCCAGAGAACCAATCCGGTTGTGTCTTTTCTGTTTGCGGCAGGATCATTCTCTCGGTGCCCAGTAACACAGAAACTTGGCATCCCCGTCTTTCTGTTGGCCCGGGGCCAGCTCTCTGTCTGAACTTCAGACACGGGACGGAGGGAACACAGGGAGGGGACAGAAAGAGAGAGAGAAGGAGAGAGAGAGTGAGAGAGAGAGAGCTACAGGTGACATGGTTGGGGAGCAGGTGGGACAGCTTATGATTGGGTGACAGTAATAGCTCAGGTATAAATAGGCCCGCTGCTCATACTTCAGTTCCCACAGGTGTCCTGTGTATGGTGTGTGCGTGTGTGTATGTGTGTGTGCGTGTGTGCGTGTGTGTGCGTGTATGTGTGTGTGCGTTTATGTGCGTGTATGAGTGCGTGTGTGTGTGTATGCGCGCATGCGCGTGTGTGTGTACGTGTGTGTGCATGTGCCTCTCAGTCCTTTCTCTTCATTTTGTTTTTTCCATTCAACTCTTTTGCCGTCCTTCGGTATGTTTGACATCACCATAGTCTGACACTTCCTGGCTCGGACGGTCCTGGTTGGATAAGAATGTGTTCTTCTGGCTAGCAACAGTACCTGTCCCAGCAACGACCCCCCGCGGGCTCGGGTTAGAACAGCCCCCATCTCATAGCCTTGTCTGATTGCCCCTTAACTTAATACTATGAAATCACTTTCTCTCTCAAGATTGAGTTTCTGTAAATAAAAAAGAAAAAAGAAAAAAAAAGTGGCATTGTTCGTTTGAAGATGCCAAAGGCTGTTTGAGTAAACAATGTGTTCTCTGGAAGCATGGGCATTCTTGAACATCCACCAAATTTGCTTTCAACAAATCTGATTTTATGTTTCCAAACGTTTGCTTGTGTAGGTTCCTGGCGTTTGGGGATCGAGAGAGAGAGAGAGAGGGCGGGGAGAGAGAGGGAGAGGAAGAGGGAGAGAGATAGACTTAGAAAGAGAGAGAGAGAGAGAGAGAGAGAGAGAGAGAGAGAGAGGGAAATAGACTTAGGGAAATAGACTTAGAGAGGCAGAAGGAGAGTAGGAGAGAGAAATAGAGAGAGATAGAGACTTAGAAAGGGAGACAGACAGAGAGAGAGGGATAGTAGGAGAGAGAGACTTAGAGAGGGAAATATACGTAGAGAGGCAGAAGGAGAGTAGGAGAGGGAGAGAGAGTGAGTGAGAGAAGCAGAGAGTAGGGGAAGGAGACATAGTCATCGAGGAGGAAGGAGAGAGGTAGAACCCATGAGGCTGTGAAGACAGACGTGTCCTCTGCTCCGTGTGCAGTGTGTAACACACACCACATGCTTCCTCGTGTGTTTGCGCTCATTGTCGTACCGTCTGTGAGATTATTGTCTGTGCGTGTGAGGTGTGTGTGTGCGCGCGCGCGTGTGACCGCGTGTGTGCTCGGAACCACATTTTGTAACGTGTGCAGTTGCACTGAAGCATGAAGTGCCTCTGCAACCAATCAGTGCTTCCTGTATGGGCTTGTCACTCCAGGGACTTTAGCCACCTGCATGTAGGGCGCACACACACACACACACACACGCATGCACACACCCACACACAGACGCAGAAAAACACACACACACACACACAGGTACAGAATTCCCCTTCACTCTTATCAAGCGCGTGTTTTCGGAGTGTATCAGCGACGGAACGCCGAACGAGGAGGGCGACGCCGCGCCCACGTCCGCGCGCACGCCCGCGCGCACGCCCACGCCCCCTCGCTTTCATCCCCGCGTTTCCCACGTCGCCATAATCGGCGAATGTGCCGGCTTGTCATTACCCACACGGTTCCCTCCGAGACTTTGTTCAGCCGGAGAGTGTTGACATTAGCGTCGGACGCCCCCCCCCCCCCCCCCCCCCTCTCGACGGGGCGGCGAGGCGTTCCTCTACTTTCTCATCATCTCTGCTCTTACGCCCGCTGACTCAGCCAATCGGGACGGCCCGTCACTCAGCCCGGGTCCCCCGACGCAGGCCGGACCCCAGCGACCTGACCGGGCGTGTCTGAGGCCGCCGGGCACACGGGCGGGTGGGCAGACAGGCTGGCGAACAGACAGGTAGGCGGGACGCGTGGCAGGCAGGCAGACAGACAGGCAGGTTGGTAGATAGACAGGCGGACAGACAGACAGGCAGGTTGGTAGATAGACAGACAGACAGGCAGGTTGGTAGATTGACAGGCGGACAGACGGGCAGGTTGGTAGACTAACAGGAAGGTAGACAGGAAGACAGACAGGCAGGTTGGTAGATAGACAGGCAGACAGGCAGGTTGGTAGACAGACTGGCAGACAGGCAGGTAGACAGACAGGCTGGTTGGGAGACAGACAGACAGACAGGCAGGTAGACAGGCAGACAGGCAGGTAGTCAGACAGGCCGACAGACAGGCAGGTAGTCAGACAGGCAGACAGACAGGCTGGTAGTCAGACAGGCAGGCTGGTAGACAGACAGGTAGTCAGACAGACAGGCAGAAGGGGGTTCTCAGAGTGTTCCTCTAGACTGAGCAGTGGTTGTTTGAGCCCCTGCAGACTCACTGTTGTGGTATGGGGGCGGGCATGGCGGGCACAGTGAGATATGGAGCAGGTATGTCTGTGAAGGGACGTGTGTGTGTGTGTGTGTGTGTGTGTGTGTGTGTGAGTGTGTGTGTGTGTGTGTGTGTGAGTGTGTGTGTGTGTGTGTGTGCGCGCGCCTGCACAGTTTGCCGGGGGGTAGGAGTAGCTAAGGTAACCTCAGTCTACTGCTCTATAGTTAATCATCATGTCTGCTTTACTCTACTCTACTCTACTCTACACTGCTCTACTCTGCTCTACTCTACTCTACTCTACTCTACTCTACTCAACTCTACACTGCTCTACTCTGCTCTGCTCTACTCTGCTCTACTCTGCTCTACTGTACTGTACTCTACTCTACTCTACTCTACTCTACTCTACTCTACTCTACACTGCTCTACTCTGCTCTACTCTACTCTACTCTACTCTACTCTACTCTACTCTACTCTACTCTACACTGCTCTGCTCTGCTCTGCTCTGCTCTGCTCTGCTCTACTCTACTCTACTCTACTCTACTCTACTCTACACTACTCTACTCTACTGTACTGTACTGTACTGTACTGTACTGTACTGTACTCTGCTCTACTCTACTCTACCCTACTCTACTCTGCTCTGCTCCACTCTACTCAGCGTTCTCTCCCTCTCAGAAGTGTTCAGGTTCCCCTCCCGCTCCTCGAGGGTCCGCGCGGCGCCTCCGAGGCCGTCGTTTGCATCGTGATCAGCGGCGGGCCCTTTTACAGGCGTGCCCCTCCGCCTCCCTGACCGCCTTTTACTGACGTGCCCCTCCATCCCCAGACAAACCCCGCCCCCCTCGCCGGTCACCGGCCCATAAAACCCGGGCCTCCGTGGGCGACATCGCCCGGCGCTGCCTCTACGGGGAGGGGGGAACCCTCTCTCTCTCTCTCTCTCTCTCTCTCTCTCTCTCTCTCTCTCTCTCTCTCTCTCTCTCTCCGCCATAACGAAAATGAGCGACCAAGTCTCTCCCCGACCTCCGCTCCCCGCCCAGCCCCCAAATGAGGTGCATATGTGGCGGGCCGGGGGCAGCTGTGGGGGAGGGGGGCGGGTGGGTTGGGGGGGGGCGGTCCTGGAGACCTGGTGTACACACACACACACGCGCACGCGCGCACACACACACACACACACACACATGCACGCGCAGGACGTAAGACGCGCTCCTCTGTAGGTCTGGACTCTGGTATCGGTGTAAGCAGGGGGTGTGTGTGTGTGCGTGTGTGTGTGCGTGTGCGCGCGTGTGTGCGCACGTGTGCGCGTGCGCGGTAGAGAGCACATGTGTTTGTGTGTGTTCCCTCGTTGGTTTACAGAGCCCACACTCCTCCTCTGTAAGCTCTGCCAGGCTGGCCTCTCCCACACATCTGTCTCTCTCCCTCCCTCCCTCCATCTCTCCCTCCCTCCCTCTCTCCCTCCCTCCCTCCCTCCCTCCCGACACCCTCTCAGCGAACCCGTGGGGTGCTGCCCTCTCTCCGCGCCCTCCTGAACCCCCGGTAGGGTACGAGCACGGGCATGCCGCCTCGCCAACACGAGTGGAAACGCATAGTTTATAAGAGTCGCCGCGTTCATGGCGCTTTACTAGCTGGGTCGGCCCAGTGAAGACCCAGAGGCACAGTGGTGGCGGAGGTCCCGGGGGGGGCCGGGGGGGGGGCAGGTCTCGTGTTTACCGTCACGGGGTGGTCTCCGGGGGGCTGACCTTGCGCCCTCAGGGCAGGGTTCGTGCGGGGTCCGGCCCCGCCGCTCCGGCCAATTGGCGGAGTCCGTGGTTCTGGCGGAACCCGCCCGAACCCGCCCAACCCTACCCTGGGTCCCCTGGTCTGGGTCCGGGCCCGGTTCAGGACCGGCTTTGTGTATTTTGGGAACCTCGAAGAGAGGGAGAGAGGAGAAGGTTCTGGAAAATTTGAGTGGGGTTGGGGGAGGGGGGGGGGGGGGGGGGGGGGCACAGGGGTCCGGTCCGAGCCCTGGCGATTACTGATGGCCGCTTCCCCGGCGCCGGCCGCCAGCTTATCGCCTTTTAACGACGCAAGGGTGGCGAGGAGGGAGCGATCGCCAGCCGCGCCCCCGGGGTCCCGGCCCCTCCGCGCCCGCCAGAAACGAGGGGGGGGGGGGGGGTAGAGAGGAGACGGAACGGAGGAGAGGAGAGCAGACAGGAGAGAGAGGAGGAGAACGGGGTGGACAGCAGCGCCAGCGAATCCCACATGGTACTGATTGAGACCCCCCCCCCCCCCCCCCCCACACACACACACACACACACACACACCCTCCATCCCATCTCCCTCTCCTCAATCATGACAGAAACGAACGGGCCCGAGCGGATCGGGCTATGGAACGGCCTTGATTGTGTAGCCTATTCCCCCCGGTACGGCGTAAGCGATGGGGAGTTAGAGTACAAAGCTAGGCCCCGCCGCGAGCGCTAACGCTGGCTCGTTATCGCGCGGCGGCACAACCCCTCTCCCGCTCCGTTGATATGACAGCCCCTCCGAGGGACTCTCGGTAAACATGTGTTTTTTTGGCACTGTTTTTTAGCCCTGTGAGATCCTCCGCCCTTTTCTTCCAACACCCCCTCCCTCCCTCCCTCCCTCCCTCCTCCTCCTCCTCCTCCTCCCTGAGCTGGAAGGAGCTGCAGGCGCAGTATTCATTTAAGGAGGGGATATAAACAGGCATTAAAAGGCAGCATGGTCTTAATTAGGTGATTCCGTGCGTGTGCTCTGTGCGTATTTGTTTAATGTTTATACCTCTGCGTGTGCGCGCGCGTGCGTGTAGCATATGGCCACCGTGCTAATCTCCCAGCTAGCGTTTTATAGCCGCGCGCGTTCATTTCACGACAACAGACCGAGACTTTCACCGAACACGTCCTCCTTCACAGCAGGGGGGGGAACCGGGCGGGCGGGCGGGCGTCCTCTCCTATCGCAACGCCGTCCCCCGTCGACACGGCGATCCGACCGACCCCGTCCCCCGTCGTTCCCGCTCGCTGCGTCCCAGTCGGCGCGTTCGACGCGGGCGTCGCAAGATCAGGAAAAACAGGGCGAGAGATATGTAAAACAGACAGTGAAATCGATTATATCTCCCCAAAGAGGAAGACGAAATGTTGAAGATTGGTTCCACGATGTTCTGGTGAATGTGTTACTTGGCTCTCTCCTCTCCCAGTTGTTTTTGTTCTGGTTCTTGTGAAAGCAACAGAAAACACATGAGCTGGCAGCGTTTGTGACGCGCTCGTACTGTAGTACAGAACGGGTCGGTGTCAGAGCAGATGAACCGCGCTCTCATCAGGGCCTAATGGGCTTTGGTTCTGATCCGCAGAAGCATGAGAGGATGTCAAGGTCTCGGTTACGAAAGCAAAAGAAGAGTCTCTGTCCTTCTCTCCCCCCCCCCCCCCTCTCTCTCCTTCTCTCTCTCTCTCGCTCCCTCTCTCTCTCCTCTCTCTCTCCCTCTCTCTCTCTCTCTCTCTCTATATATCTCTCTCCCCCCCCTCTCTCTCCCTCTCTCTGTCTCTCTCTTTCGCTCCCTCTCTCTCCCTCTCTCTCTCTCCCTCCCTCCCTCCCTCCCTCCCTCCCTCCCTCCCTCTCTCTCTCTCTGTCCTTCTCTCCCCCCTCTCCCTCCCTCCCCCCCCTCTCCCTCCCTCCCCCCCTCTCTCTCCCTCTCTCTGTCTCTGTCTCCCTCTCTCTCCCTCCCTCCCTCCCTCTCTCTCTCTCTCCCTCTCTCCCTCTCTCCCTCTCTCTCTCTCTCTCTCATACTGTATACCTGCCCTACACTGTACAGTAAAGGGCACTTGGCCTCGGCACAAAAGCCACGGGCCCATAAAATACACCTCACGACGTCTGGCTTTCCGCAAACGGAGCCATTAAGCCCTAAAGGCCTACCGTAAAAACCCAGCCCAGGCAGATAGAGGTGAGGCCGGCGCGGCGCGGGGACGAAAAGGGGCTCGCCCTCGCCGTACCGTAAACGTCCGCAAAAGGCGCCTCCCCGCCGACCGGCACCCCGGCTCCGTTCTCGCCGTCGCCATCCCGCGGCCGACGCCTCCGGACACGTGGGCGCGTTCGCAGAATGCGTTTGACGTCAGCGACGGCTCAATTAGACTCTTTCAGATGACAGAGCTGTTTTTCTCCGAAGATCTTCTTTTTCTTTTTTTCTTTTTTTAATCCTTTTTTAATTTATTATCGAGCACGTTAGACCGGCGCACACACGTACACGCGCGCGCGCCCACACACAAGCACCAAGTAATCAACACACTCAAGCAAGCATTTTATTGTAATGTATCTTGCACATTATGAGATGAACCTGGAGTGAACTGAACCCACGTAGACACACGCACACACATGGGTCCTATCTATACTGTATAGGCCGTAGGATACTATCGACACTATCTATGCACACTCACGAGCATTCTTGCACGAAACACAGGCGTCAATTTTGACATACAATTTCTATATATAGTCTAGGTTTGCAGGACCCCCCCCCCCCCCCTTTAGTATTGTGGTCATTTGGGGGAAGAGGGGGGGGGTGCATCTCAGACCCAGACATGTCCATAAATAAACCAGCCCCCCCACCACCTCCTACCCCTCAGCCAGTCCCTGCTCATGTTTATGTTACGGGGGGGGGGGGGGTATGGACCTCTGCCCGACCCACAGAACAGCACTGTGTCCCGCCTCGGGTCTCGAGCTCAGGTGGGCCCAAGATGTGCCTCTAGACTCCAAAAAAGACCAGTCTCCCAGATACCATCACTGCCTCATCACACTGTGGGTGGAGCTGCACATGACATGGATACTCCAAGAGAGATTTCTTTAGTTCATAAAATCATAGGTAGTTCTGTAATATGATTTAATTTTTGTATGCGATATGATCTATACAGGTACTATATCTTCTCTGTTTATAGTACGTCAGAGTTGTACTGAGGTTTTAGTGCAGCTTAAGAAACCAGGTAATGTATTACCCCCGTTTGAGGGAAAATGCAATTAACGCATATCTGAAGACTCAGCACAACCATACAAGTTGTACTTGTGGCTTAAGTTGCTTCATCATCATCTTTTCATTTTCTCTCCCCCTCCCTCTCTCCTTCCCTCCCTCTTTCCCTCTCTCCTCTGCCCGGTCTGCTCTCGTCCCAGCTGGGAAGAAAGACCCAAGTGTACCTGGCCGCAGAAACAAAATGGCCGACCTCCGCAAGACGTGCCTCCACAGTTGACGGTTGACTCTTGTGGCGGTCGGCCATGTTTTCAGCAGCCAGATGCTTCTCAGAAGGGGAGGGGGGGAGAAGGAGATCTGGGTTTATTTACATTAGGCCAATGTGGTCTTTTCGTCTCCATTTAATCTCATCCAGGAGCCAGGCCATTAAAACCAACCAACACTTATTAACGCGGGATGGATCCTTGGCTCCACACTAAACATTCCCTCTGTAGCTGTTTGTTTGACTTGTACCTGATTAGTCAAACACCCCAGAGCCATAAGCCATGTGACCCTGGGTTCTGTTCCTTATTGGTTGCCAAGTAAACACAGTCTGAACTTGTGGCATCTGATTGGTCATCTGAGAGCCTACCAGCAATATACTGTATGGGTGGTCTGCTTTCATTCATAATTTTGGAAGAAAATCGTCAGGGGAAAAAATCTATTATTTTTTACTGCGTAGTCGATAGCCGTAGAATCCAGCATGCAGAATGATCAGCATCCGAAGTCAATCGTGGCGTCAGTTGTTGTGACGTGGTTAATGTGGGATTGTTTATTAAGCAGGCACCACGTATACTTAAAACACGGTCATTGGCGTAAAAGGGACGCAGATGTTTTGGTTCCTCCTCTCGCTGCAGGGGGGACAGAATCCCTGGTGCACCCAGATCACGACATCTGCTGAGCAAATGTGAGGCTAGAAGGGAGTGGGATTCCTGGTACTTGTACTGAAGCAGAGTTTGATTTACGCTCGTGCCTCATGTTCAACACAGCAGACATCTCTATTAAATATATATATATATATATATATATATATATATATATATATATATATATATATATACATCTCTAGAAGAAAAAGAAAAAAATATACATCTCTATAAAAAAAATAAAAATAATATATATATATATATATATATATATATATATATATATCTCGGGATGAATTCCACGTGGCTTGAAACGGTACAGGCAGAAGATATTGAGTCCGCATGTTGCGAGAGACATGAAGGACCACATTCAGGACCCCGTTCAAATTAACACTTCAACAAGTTGTATTTCTATCCTGCCGAACGCCGTTGATTCACTACACGTCTCCCGCCGTACCACTAAGTCCCCCGGCTTACCGGCGCCCCGCGTGTCCGCAAGGGCACGTACTGTACCGTGATTTCAACACCGCCAAGATTCACTAGCTCTGTCATTAAAATGTTTGCCGACAGCCAGGTGTCAGGCTAGGAAGACGGCCATTAACCGTGCGCGCGCGTGCGTGTGTGTGCGTGTGTGTGTGTCGATGCGCATCCGCCGTGCCGGCGTTCGGAGTGCGAGTGGCGCATAAAAGTGCATTGTTCCCCGGCGCGCAGGGGCGTCTGGGTGTGTCGTGAGTCAGGGTGCACAGCCCCGCCATTGTTAGGCCCGGTGGAGAAGGGGCCTTCCTCCCTGCCTCCTCCTCCTCCTCTCCGCGCTTTCCAATATGAGCCGTGCGTACGGAGAACGTGGTCAAATAAACAGCGTGTTGAGTTCCCCTGTCTGTACCGATCTGTCAGAGAGGGACGGAACTTTGCTTTCACCCCCCCCCCCACCCCTCGTACCTCCCCCCTCCTCCTCACCTCTCTACCCCGCCCCCCTCCCCCCTCAGCTGGAGTTCCCCTGGCATCGGGGCCATTTCCACTTGTTTCAACCTAATTAAATATTGTCAGAGGCCGGCTGCTTAATAGCACCTTTGTTTGGGGAATGTGAGATAAACGAAATGGGTGCCTTTGAGAGCAAGGGCAAAGAGAGCGAGAGACAGAGAGAGAGAGAGAGAGAGATTGGAGAGAGAGAGTGAGAGAGATTATTCGGCACAGTCCCTATGGAACAGGCTCTTTAAGGTGAATGCAATCATGCCATTAAGACAATTGAACGTTTTTTTTGTGAGATAAACAAAATGTGTGCCTTTGAGAGCAAAGAAAGCGGGAGAGGGAGAGAGGGAGAGAGAGAGAGAGAGAGACCAGAGCACTCCGAAGCTCTTTCCTGCCCGCGGTACCCAGTGCTCCCCAGAGAAGGAAGGGTATCTCAACCTTTTTTTCGACGAAACCAGAAATGAGAAGGTGGAGGGAGGTCTCCTTGGGTTGTCCACGTCTAGGTCAGCAGTACGTCTCTCTCTTCCCGACACACCTGTCTTACATTTTTGGACATGCTGTCATTGAGAAACGGTGTAATGAGATATATGGCACAGAGGGCACCACACCTTTAAATCCAGGACAATTATAAAGGCCTAAGTTGGCCTCATACCCAGGCTCCGCCTACTGTACATTTCCTACCACTGCTGGCAATCTGAGCTGTGTGTGTGTGTGTGTGTGTGTGTGTGTGTGTGTGTGTGTGTGTGTGTGTGTGTGTGTGTGTGTGTGTGTGTGTGTGTGTGTGTGTGTGTGTGTGTGTGTGTGTGTGTGTGTGTGTGTGTGTGTGTGTGTGTGTGTACACAGGTCATTGTACACACCCAGCGCCTGTAGCTGTAAACCAGGATTGGGCAACTCAATCCTCCGAGCCTCTGAGATCACCCGACAACGTGCACAATCAAATTAGTTGCGAGCGGTACGCTTGTTTAGATCCACGGAACACGCTGGCTAGTAGAACCCTAATAAACAACAGGGAAGTGGAACAGAACACAGCATGTTCTCATTCTGGAGAACCGCTGGCCCCGGTGCCAAGGAGAAGCCAAAGATGGGGTTGGCACAGGTGGATCAGATGAGAATCGAACCGCCGCCGCCACCCCCCTCCGCCCGGGGAACCCGGAGCATCGCAACTCCGGTGAAACTGGATATCCCCCCCTCCTCTGCGGTCGGCGGTATAGGGGCTGGCGTTTCGGGAGGGGGGGGGGGGCTGCTCTCGGGGACGCGGGGCACGCCAGCGGCGACCCGTGGAAGAGGAACTCCGGGGGACCTCGGAGGGGCCGGCCCGAGCCACCGGGAGGAGGAAGTGCCGGAGCCAAACCGCGGGGTCCTTCCTCCGCCGTCCCTGGGAGAGGCTGTCCCCCCTTCATGCTGCCAGATAACACTGGCTTGTCTTGGAGGCCTCACAAAGGCCTGTCTCCCTCCCGGCTCACAGCACTTCTGAGGGGGTATTTATATCCCGGGGTAGATGACAGAGCTCTGATCCTTTAGTGTATTGCCATCGCCGTTTATTTCCTCTTTTCTCTTCCTTTTTCACCCCCCCCCCCCCCCCCCATATTTGAATCCTGTCCCTATAGACCAGTCAATTAAGCAGCTTAGCTTGATAGAATCGGGGCCATGCTGGATGCGCGGAATGTGTGACAAGGCCATGAAAAGAGGGCTGCGACCGTCCAATGAAAAGAGGGGGAAACGGGGTTTCTGGGTTTCATTTGGTTCCCATAGGAGAGGCTGCGCCTGTTTTCTCAGGGGGGGGGGGGGGGGGGGGGGGGTGGAGGGTTCGGCCTTGCCTGGCCTGGCCAACTATCTATTAGCGAAACCGCTACATAGAGCTGAAAGTTCTCCGCTCGTGCTTTCCGCCGTTACACAACGGGTCGGGTTTAGAGCAGGGGGACGTCGTTGGGACGTCGTTGGGACATCACGGGATGGTCTAGCGTTGCTGGCTGGCAGGAAGTGGCGCAGCGTCGCCGTGACACGCTGGCGGTCGGGGTCGTGCAGATGACCCGGTGCCTGACCTGGGGCAGCACGCGGCGGCGGTCAGATCTACACAGTTCTAGTACCGTTGGTACACAGTGCTAGTACCGTTGGTACACAGTGCTAGTATCGTTGGTACACAGTTCTAGTACCGTTGGTACACAGTGCTAGTACCGTTGGTACACAGTGCTAGTACCGTTGGTACACAGTGCTAGTACCGTTGGTACACAGTTCTAGTATCGTTGGTACACAGTTCTAGTACCATTGGTACACAGTTCTAGTATTGTTGGTACACAGTTCTAGTACCGTTGGTACACAGTTCTAGTACCGTTGGTACACAGTCCTAGTATTGTTGGTACACAGTCCTAGTATTGTTGGTACACAGTCCTAGTATTGTTGGTACACAGTCCTAGTATTGTTGGTACACAGTCCTAGTATTGTTGGTACACAGTCCTAGTATTGTTGGTACACAGTCCTAGTATTGTTGGTACACAGTCCTAGTATTGTTGGTACACAGTCCTAGTATTGTTAATACACAGTCCTAGTATTGTTAATACACAGTCCTAGTATCGTTGGTACACAGTTCTAGTATCGTTGGTACACAGTCCTAGTATTGTTAGTACACAGTTCTAGTATCGTTGGTACACAGTCCTAGTACCATTGGTACACAGTTCTAGTATCGTTGGTACACAGTCCTAGTACCATTGGTACACAGTTCTAGTATCGTTGGTACACAGTCCTAGTATTGTTGGCACCACCACAGTATTTGTCCATTAGCTGAACTCCACGAGGTTCGTCTCGTCAGCGCAGCAAAACCTCTCTCTCGGCATAGCGACTCGATGCGGTCAAGGACACATCCACATCCTACATACTGTATACTTTACTAAGCACCTTAAACTGTATACTACAGCGCAAGTTCCAAAGCCCAAAAGTTCAAGTATCAACGTTTCGGGAGGCAGGAACGGACAGACAAACGGAGGAGCAGTTTTCACATCCCGGCAACGAACGATTCCCCACGCTTTTAAATTTGCTGATTGTCAGTGGGTTTGAAATACCCCCCCAACGCCCCCCCCCCCCCCTCTCTGGGGCTCGGCTAAGCAGCAGCAGGCCCTCTCTCCTAAGAGGTTTGGGAATGAGGTGCTGTGGGGATGAAATGCTCTCTGTGTACAAAACAAACAGGCTACTCGGTGTGCCTTGGAACATGCTCCAAGCAGCGCTGCTCTGTGGAGGGGGAGAGAGGAGAGGAGAATGAGAGAAAGAGGAGAAGAGAGGGGGGGGAGAGGGGGGCTGTAATTGCCACATTAAGGGGAAGGAATTCAAAATAAAAGTTAATCTCCACCGCGCCCCCCCCCTCGTCTCCCCCACACAAACAGCCCCTGGTACAGGGAGCGTGCTCTGTCTTGTTTTGAGACACAAGGGCTCGGGGAGAGCGAAATAAAGACTGGGGGAAAGAATGAGGAGAAGAAGGAGAAGAGAGAGAGAGAGAGAGAGACATAGACAGAGATGGAGGGAGAACAAGGTTCTGTTCCGCAGGTTCTAACCAGACTGAACCTGTATGCGCGCTGCTGACAGGGCAACCTCGGGTTCAAAACGCGATTTCTTGACACCAGCTAGACGGCGAACGCGCCCCCCCCCCCCGTAACGGGAGCGCCGCAGGTCTCCTCGCATTGTACTCCCCCCGCGCCGGTCTCTTTCCAGCAGACTCTCATTGTTTAGCCTAACCCGGGCCCTTTCTTCAACACGGGCTGCGCCTCAAAATGTCTGCTTCCCCCGGTTTCCATCACACAGGCTTTGCCGAGTAAGCATTCGCCGTCAGGCGGGCTGGAAGTCGTTTCATCCTCTGGCGCTTTTTTCCCCCCCAGAACCGCCCAGGGTTAGAATATCAAACTTTGGGCGAGGGGTAGATGAGATGTTGCAGGTGAGCAAGACCACAGCCTAGCCGCGGCCAGACTGGCTAGCTCAGCTGGAGGGGGAGGGGCTTCGACTACAGGCACCGCGCGTCCGTATACCTACCGTACCGCGCGTGTCGGCCATCGGTCCGGCCTCGCGCTAGGACATATGGCGTTGTGTATTTTCCTAACGTAGCCATTCCTCCCTTGCAACAACACCGTTAAAACGGCCCGCACGCTGGGGCGAGAATCCAGGCCGACAGCCACGCTGACCCAGACCCAGCGGGGAGGATAAACAGCGCGAGACCGGGGTCTCCCCGCGTGGCTCGCAGGGGCTCCGCCGGAGGGGGGGGGGAGCGGACCGGACCGCGCTCTCGGACGGGGGCCGCCGTCGAGCCTCACGGTGCTCCTCGGCGCCCTTTCTAACCAGCTCGGGGCGTCAGCGCAAGTAGAACACGTCGACCGATTTCGGCGGAGCCAGTATTATGGCCTCTTCTGTTTGCGTAGCGCGAGGTGAGTCATCTCGCGTTGACAGGGAGAGACGGACAGGTTAGGCGAAGCTCTGCTGCCGTCACACGTGCTCTGTCACTCGCTAATGCATCGGTTAGCCTGGTTAGGAAGCCTATATGGCTACACTTTCCTCCGGCCATGCGTCACATCTTGTCTTGTCTTTCCACACCAGGCCTTATCAGCTGTCGATATCTCCCGGCTGGCAGCTAACGAGTAAGGAAATACACTAAGCTGCTGCCATCTGCCAGGTGTTACTCAAGACGCCTGTCAACCCCCCCCCCCCCCCCATCCCCAGCTCCTTAAAGGAGAAACCTCTCGAGCTCACTTAGAGCTCGCTAACGCCCTCGGAGCTTAGCTTCCTGCAAACGTGTAACGAATCCCTTCGCTCGCCTTCTCCGTCTTAACGATCGGCCGCGCCGGTTTGGAAAGCGCTTCCTGGTAGGAAGGGGAGGCTCTGACACGGCTGTCACCTGACCTGTTGCTGCGGCGCTGGGGGAATTGACGGCGTGATTGGTCGGCCCCGACCCCCCCCCCCCCCCCCCCCCCCCGCCTCATTAAGGGTGCACAGGCCGGCCTTTCAGAGGCGCTGACAGCTTTATTCGATGTGATTGGGTTGCCCTTGCTGCGTCCAGTCTATCCCCCCCTTGGTTGCCCGGGGAAACAGTGTGCCTCTGTTGTTGACGAGGACGCCGCGCCACGCAGATCGCCTTTCGCCAGAAGCAGGAAGTGAGAATTGGAGGGTTCCTGCTACCAGGCCCCTCTGCTTCTCCCAGTCCTACACGGAGCCAAACTCAAACCATGTGTGATCGCACCCTGTGGACCACCATACTGCCTGCCTGCCTGCCTGCATGCCTGTCTGTCTGTCTGTCTGTCTGTCTGTCTGTCTGTCTGTCTGTCTGTCTGTCTGTCTGTCTGTCTATCTTTCTGTCTCTCTGTCTATCTGCCTGCCTGCCTGCCTGTCTGTCTGTCTGTCTGTCTGTCTGTCTGTCTGTCTGTCTGTCTGTCTGTCTGTCTGTCTGTCTATCTGCCTGCCTGCCTGCCTGCCTGCCTGCCTGTCTGTCTGTCTGTCTGTCTGTCTGTCTATCTGCCTGCCTGCCTGCCTGCCTGCCTGCCTGCCTGTCTGTCTGCATGTCTGTCTGTCTGTCTGTCTGTCTATCTGCCTGTCTGCCTTTCAGTCTGCCTGCCTGCCTGCCTGCATGTCTGTCTGTCTGCCTGTCTGCCTTTCAGTCTGTCTGCATGTCTGTCTGCCTGCCTGCCTGCCTGTCTGTCTGTCCGTCTGCCTTTTTAGTCTGTTTGCCTTTCAGTCTATCTGCCTGCCTGCCAGCCTGTCTGTTTGAATGTCTGCATGTCTGTCTGCCTGCCTGTCTGTCTACCTGCATGTCTGCCTGTCTACCCGCCTGTCCGTCTCTCTGGACTGGAGAAACAACACTTCCCGGCTTCATTTCATCCCTTCCTCCTGTCACCGTTATCGGTCCCTCCTCCGTAGCAGAAGTCGATATGTTCTCCTGGGAACATGGATACGGTATTTCCCCACGTCCGGTCACTAAAGACCCACCCCCCCACACACACACATACACACACACACACACTCTCAGGGCCTTCACTCAAGGTTAACCACACGCTGGATCCGACGGGGGAAGTACAGTAGCCCATCCGAGGGGTCAAAGGTCATTTCCTGTTCCCCAGACTGCTAGGTGTAACTAGGAGCAGGCCGAGGAGAAACGGGTTCAACTCACACTTAACTATAAAGGGAACAGGGCCAGTCGTAGATGGGGTTTTATAAGGACCTAGAGGGACCGGCGACGCCCAGAATAGTAGTCTGTCAGAGCAGCGCAAGGCCTCCCGTCTAAGGCTGGGTATCGATTCGAATTTCAAGAATCGATTCGATTCCGATTCACAAGGTCCAGAATCGATTATCACGATTCAATTCGACTATTCATTCCTTCATTTGTTCATTCATTCATTAAATAAAAGATCGATTTTGGGATTCATGAATCGATTCTGAATCATTTGATCGATGAATCCATTTTTGAAACCCAGCCGTACTCCCGT
>NC_140238.1:27960022-28017522 GCF_949987555.1 Borostomias antarcticus | reverse complement strand
TGTTGCTGAGGCTGCAGGTTATGAATAGGTGTGCGCGCGTGTGCGTGAGCATGTGTGTGTGTGTGTGTGTGTGTGTGTGTGTGTGTGTGTGTGTGTGCGTACGCAGGATGTTTATGGAGCGCAGGGCTGGAACAGAGTGTTCGGCCCTCCAGGTGTGTGCGCCGGTTGTTGTCGGGGCTTGTGGCGCTTGTTGCAGAGAGGGAGGTGGCTATGTGACAGAAGTTATGATTGCCGTGGCAGGTGAAGACATGGCGTGTGTGTGTGTGTGTGTGTGTGTGTGTGTGTGCGCGCGCGTGTGTGCGTGCGGGTTTCCCCCGAGGCATGTGTGGGCCCCGCCCCCTTTAACACACACACACACACACACACACACACAGACGCGTAACAATGCCATCATATCACACTTCACATCCCACGCAATGACAGGTGGATGAGTGAGCGGGGCCCAGAATGGAGGGGGGGGGGTTGAGGGGTAAGAACCGCGACCTCGGGGTCAACGGCCGAGTTCAGCCCCCCCCCCCTCCTCGCCGCGGGCCCATGCCCAGAGAGAGGGTCGAAGGTCAAGACTCGCGAGCGCCTGTCCACGGCGCCTCGTACTCTACCTGTCGCTTGTTGACTTAAGAAGCCGACCCGCTCCATCAGAACTTGAATGTCGAGTATGAAAATCGCAACGGGCCCCGGGTGTGGGGTTTCAAACGAGGCGGATGTGTCAGTCACTCGGAGGGTTCAGATCGAGGTTATTGCTCCGGCTAGATTGGATGTTTAGTTTTGATGAGGCACACATACCTCCGGGTCATTAAACGTGGTATTTGAAGAGCACGGCTATTGTTAGCTGCAGTCACGCGCGCACGCGCACCCTCACACACACACACACACACGCACACACACACACACAGATAATGGAAGAGCCCAACAAAGCCGGTTATTGTTGTGGCTTCCCGGGAGGGCTAGGTCTGGTGGAAGGAGAACTAGCTGTGGCTGGGGGCCTCACACAAGAAAGCTCTCTCCCAGGAGCACCTCTCCTCTCCACCGCCGGGGGCTTCCGCAGTGGGCTCACCGCACGCCGCCCGCATCCCCCCCCCCCCCAACTCCCATTTCCCCGTTTCCCAGTTCCTGAGCTGCTCGCACCGCAGCGCGGGCACACACACACACACACACACACACACACACAGAGACAGACACCCACGCACACCCACAGACAACAGCGATGCTATTGTCTTGTCAGAATCAGAATTGCGCACTCCTCTCTGTCTGTCTGTCCGTCTGTCTGTCTGTCTGCCTGTCTATATGTCTCACCGTCAACTACTTTTTTCTGACCTGTCTGTCTGTCTGTCTGTCTGTCTGTCCGTCTGTCCGTCTGTCCGTCTGTCCGTCTGTCCGTCTGTCCGTCTGTCCGTCTGTCCGTCTGTCTGTCTGTCTGTCTGTCTGTCTGTCTGTCCGTCCGTCCGTCTGTCCCCCGGCTCCCATCGTAGGAACGTTAACGGCTCTGGTTCAGAAGGAGCCCGGCCCAAAAACCTCGGATCAACAAACGATGTCGAGCAGACTAATATGATTCAGAAAGGCTCTTTGATGATAAAACACCAGCAGGGACATCCTGAGCCCAACAGTCTCCAGGCCTCGCCGCGCACAACACGCGAGCCCAGCACGGGAGACGGACGGACGCCAACGCGCTCTTTTGTCTGGCCCGCGCCCCCCCCACCCCAGTCGACCATCTCCGGTCACAGGAGGATCAGAGGGCGTTGGTCACGGGCTTTCCAAAGTCATTTATCCAGTCTTCGGCGTCTAACTCGGAGACGCGAGCGGGGGCTCGAAGTCCCCCCCCCCCCACCCAGGAGCGCCGTCTTTGTCACTCCTTTACGACAACAGGAAGCCACCTCGCTCCGTATCCCCCACAATGCAACGCTGTAAATCTCTCAGCGCGCCGGGATGGGCTTCAAACGGCATTAAACCGTCTGCAGCGATCTCCAGCCCCTCCCCCCTCTCTCTCTTTTCATTCTCCTGACGCTCTTTCCAGCCCCGGTGAGAGACCGGAGTACCCAGAGGCAGTGTCAACGCTTATGTTTTGTGATTTTCCTTGGCGCCGGAACAATGCTTTTAGTTTAGGGGTGCATTCCTGATTATTGACACACTGTGGTAGAGGAGGATTAGAGGGAGCTTCCTGCCGCTCCGCCTCCCGACTCTTCCCCCCCCCTCTCCCCGATTCGCTCCGCCCCGGCCCCCCGAGCAAACCCGCACCTGGCCGTCTCCCTCCGTGACAACCTGCCGGGGGGAGGGGGGGGGGCGTCGCAACGGAACGGCTGATTTCGCCACCAACCGGTTTCCGCCGAAAAGCCGGTTCGGCCGGCGCCGCCTTGCCAAAGCCGCGGCCGGAGGAGGGGGATGTCGGCGGACGAGAAACGCACAATAGAGTCGGCGTTGCCTAGCAGTGCAAACGGCGTCTGATGTAACGTCGCAAAGACGAAGTAGGTGTATGGATCGAGGTGCGAAAGTGCAGAGGTTCTTGAGAGAAAGAGATAGAGAGAGAGAGGATGAGAAGGCGAGGGAGAGAGAGATAGAGAAAGAGAGAGAGAAAGATTTATAAGTCTATCCTTGGTTTGCTTCCCTCCTACCTACAGTATGTGGGCATATTTCTGGCTGGCTCTCTTCTGGCTATCCCTGAAGACCTGCTTCTCAGTCTCATCGTCAGAATCCCCTCATATCGCCTTTAGAACCGCTCCGACCGACGTCGCGTCCCCCTCGTCCCGGCCGTGATGTCTGAACCGCCGCCACTCAAGTTCAAGTTCAAGAAACTGTATTATCCCCTAGGGGCAAATTGTCTCACAGCCAGCAGAAAACCACATAAACATCAGAAAACACTACACAACAAACACTATATAAACAACAACCACATCACATTGAGTTATTTAAAAGGCGAATGGCCGCAGGGATCAGTGAGTTCTTAAGTCTATTGGTCCTGCATCTCGGCACATTCTATCTGCGGCCAGATGGAAGCAACCGGAAATCAGTGGACAGTGGGTGGCTAGGGGCAGCCAGGATTGACTGGGCTTTCTTCAAGGTCCTAACCTTGTAAAAATGAGGAATGTCACTCAACGTCGTGCTATTTTGCTGCACACCTTGACACTGCACACCACTATTCCGTCTTCGTCGCCTTCACACGTTCGGCGGACGACCGCTCGCTCCCGCTCGGTCTCACGGCGACCCGGTTGGCGTGGCCGCTTAACTCTCTACCCGCCACCCCCACGCCAGGGTGACCACGAGGACAGGACGTCGAGACGGGCGAGGAGGAAACCGCCGATGCTCAGCCATCCTATCTAGAACCGAGGACATCTTTAGGGCTTATACTGTATGGGTCACACTAATCACCCTCTAGAGTAATGCAATGTGTTTTAATGGCACATATGATGCAGTGAGAATATGAGCACAATTTGGCGAAATATGTATGTCGACACACATTCTAAATCCTCAACCACTAATCATTTTCCAACCAGTATCGTTTGGGCTCGTTGAAGTGATACTGTAGCTACAGGTCTCAGTGGTTTTCTGACATGACATGAATTATGTTTAGTTTTAATTTAAAATGTAGTTTTAATTGTCATTTCAAGAGCATTCCTGGAGTAAGCCCACTCTTGGCAGTTGCCCAAGCATATTTTGGCCAGGAACACCCTTGTTTTGATTGACTGCTGCTATGTGCGGTGGCATTCCACCACAATAACGTCTCATCATGTTATCATTCATGCTGTTTACGGTAATTGATGAATCGTCTTGTCACTTTCATTTGTGTGACATGTATGTACTGTAGCATAGCTTGCTCCCGTGAAACAGTGGAACATATTTGAAATATTTGAGAGGGTGGATTTTGAGGCCCATCCATCCATCCAATCATCCATCCATCCATCCATCCATCCATCCATTCAGCTGATTTCCATATTGTACGAAGGCGAAAACAGACACAAACATAAACACCGACGCTCCCGAGTTGCATCAGATCACATCTCCCCAGAGCTGCCCCCGTGTGAGGCAGGGAGCCATGGAGACGAAAGCTCGTCCTCACCGCCTTGTCGCGCTCAGGAGCGGCGCGTTCAGGTTCAGACACTGTAACTGTCTAGGAACCCCAGCGGGGTGTATGAGCCACTCGAAAAGAAGCTTTATCTGAAACTTCACCTACGGTGTTGCTCATGAGCGGTGATAAGTGTGGTATTTAGGGCATATGAGTACACCGTCGAGTGCAATTAGAGCTGATATTACAGCTGGCATGCCAGACAGCTGACAAGCATGTCAAACGAATGAGAATCGCCTCATCTGGTAGAAGTGACTTAATGACTTGCTCTTGGTTTACCTGTTGCACATTCCAAAAAAACTTGACCTGAGGCAAGAATCCTGCCTGCTGATACGCCAGCCTCACCATTAAAAACCACCTGCCTGGTATTGTGTAAGTCCCCCTCGTGCTGCCAAAAACAGCTCTGACCCGTCAAGAGCTTTTCAAATCGTGTGGAAATAATTCACGCTCTAACTGTCTTAGCTTTTTACAGCCCTCTAGCAACTAATAATGTCAATAACTACCAATAGGGTAATCACTCCCAATAATGTAGCCTAATCCGTTTCACATTTTGTATGTAATAAAAAGTAGTAGTAGTAGTAGTGGTAGTGGTAGTAGTGGTGGTAGTAGTAGTTGTAGTAGTAGTAGAAGTAGTAGTACAGTGCAGTAGTAGTAGTACAGGGTAGTAGTAGTACAGCGCAGTAGTAGTTGTAGTGGAAGTAGTACAGTAGTAGTAGTAGTAGTATTAGGAGTAGTACAGTAGTAGTAGTAGGAGGAGTAGTAGTAGTATTAGGAGTAGTACAGTACAGTAGTAGTAGTAGTAGTATAAGGAGTAGTAGTAGAGTAGTAGTATTAGGAGTAGTACAGTAGTAGTAGTAGTATTAGGAGTAGTACAGTAGTAGTAGTATTATTAGGAGTAGTACAGTAGTATTAGTAGTGTAGTAGTGGTAGTAGTAGTAGTGGTAGTGGTAGTAGTGGTGGTAGTAGTAGTATTAGGAGTAGTACAGTAGTATTGGTAGTGGTAGGAGTAGTAGTAGTAGTAGTAGTGTAGTAGTAGTGGTAGTAGTAGTAGTAGTAGTATTAGGAGTAGTACAGTACACTAGTAGTAGTAGTAGTACTAGTGGTGGTGGTGGTGATAGTAATACAGTTGTATTAGTAGTAATAGTAGTAGTAGTAGTAGTAGTAGTACTAGTGGTGGTGGTGGTGTTGGTGGTGATAGTAGTACAGTAGTAGTAGTAGTAATAGTAGTGGTGGTGGTAGTAGTAGTAGTAGTGTACTTTATTTATCCCTGTGGGGTGGGGATTTGCACAGTTGCAGCATCAAAGACAACAAAGTAACACAATCAGATAAAAATATACAGTCGATACACATTTTCAAAATATACCGTATATACCAATATATAGAGAAATCCAAATATACCAGCGGACACCTTCAGAGGTGGAGTCAATCCTCGACTGGTCAGAGCTGTTTTGGCGGCACACGGGGGACCTACAGGCACAGTGGGTGGTTTCAACGTTGTGGCCGGCCGGCGTGCATTTCAGTCTGACTGCCCGGTCCAGCGCTTGCGACCGTCCTTCCCTGCGGTCCCGGCCGGTGATCTTGTGACTGGTGAAGCCCGGCGTTGCGTGCGTGAGGTCCCCCGGCGCCCCTCCCCCAGACCTCTGTGAAAGCGAGACTGGCAGCAGGCCTGCGGGAAGGGAAGGTGCGGTCGTGTATTGTCTGTTCTGCTCCAGCGACAGCCCTCGGTTCCTCCTTCTAAAGCACCGGTCCAGCCGTGGTTCAGGAGGCCCTGTGCCCCCTACCCCCCCCCCCCTCCACCCCGGCCCCCACCCACTCCTGCAACCGTCTTCCTGGATGTGGCCTATTGGTGTCTGTCACCCCTCCCCCCCACACACACACACTACCACCACCATCCCCCATTCCTCACAAACACGACAAAGACGGCATCAAAAACAGATTGATAAGTAGTCAAAAGAATGCTAATAGTGCACTAAAACAGGTCACGCATTGTTGAAGTGTAGTGTGGGTGGCAGCCCAGAATAGAACATGAATCGTGGGGTGAAAAACAGCCATCAGGTGTTCTTCCTGTTAGCTGAGATGCCGAGGAGGGCCTCTCTGTAGCTGGCATGAGCGTTCGCGCTAAGCGGAGGGAACCGGACTCAGCCTGTTCGGGAGCCAGGCTCTTCACAACAAGTAGTTTTGTTTGGCACTGTCCCTTTGTTGACACTGTCAGGTTCTCATGCCTATTAGGTTCCTGCTGAAGAACGGGTCCGCATGATGACATGCCCGCTCACAATGCCACGGGCTGGCGCACGCTGCAGTTGCCAAATTGTGGCCCGCTCGCCGAGCCGGCGGGCTCGTTCCGGTCCTCCCTCGTTCCGATTCTCCGGTCCTCCCAGCTCGGGACGGCGCCGCGGTTCGTGTATTTTTGTACGTTTTTTTGTGGCCGGGCCGGCCCCGCTCACCGCCGACGTCCGGTCGGAAACCCCACGACCTTCTTCCCGTACAGCCGGGAGGAGGCGTCACGGCGAAACACCCGGCGAGTCGAGGGTGAGGTTAATACGCCGACACCGCCGGTTTAGCGTTCGACGCCCCACCCCTATTCTTTCGGCTTCCTCCGGTTGTCCTCCGAACGGGATTGGTAGCCCTCGCCGGCGCGCCCCTCTGAATCGCTCCAAGCGCCCCCGAAGCGCCTTTCACCCAAGACGGGCACCAAGCTAATGGCACCGCTTGGGCCCGGAGAATCGGCAGAGAGTCGACCCCTTTTTTCTCCGCGCCAGAGGGGCTCTGCGAGCGAGAGGAGACAAAGGCCTGGCTCAGCCAAGCGCATCTCGGCCCCGGACGGCTGAATGGAGGGGGGGCCCCTTTCATGCTTGTTTATGAGCACCCCTCTTCAAAAACATACAAATCACATCCAGTTTTTCGACCGGCTTGTCCAATTGGGGGAGAGAGAAAGGAGCGTGGGGGGGGGGTGGAGGGGGTAGTGGTTAGATATGTCACGGTGCCTCTCTCTCTCTCTCTCTCTCACTTTCTCTCTCACTCTCTCTCTCTCTCTCCTCACATTAACCAGCTGATCCGCCAGGTCCTTCAGGATGAGGTCAGGCGGCGTGCTGAACGATACCGAGCTCAGACCGGTCTCCCTAGGAGATCTCACCTACTGGAGGAGGAGTTTAGAGTGTCTAACGGCGACAGACGAGGGCGGTTTCCCTCCGACACCAGGCGAAGCGGGATTCGCCAAGCGATCGATAGTTCCGAAACAGTCTCGCCACAAGCTGCGTGTCCGCGGTTAGTCACACATAATGCCAGTTGCAGTGCATCACGGATAGGCTATTTATACTTTATGAGTGAGGAGGGGTGTGTGTGTGTGTGTGTGTGTGTGTGTGTGTGTGTGTGTGTGTGTGTGTCTGTGTCTGTGTCTGTGTCTGTGTGTGTGTGTGTGTGTGTGTGTGTGTGTGTGTGTGTGTGTGTGTGTGTGTGTGTGTGTGCATATACAGCATATATGCATTCCTGCGGTCATGTTTTAACAAATCCTCCCTGGCAGAGCAGTTAGTCAGACTCAGGGTCAAACATGCGCCCGTGTCCAACTACTTCAGCAAATTGCAAATCACACACTACTAAGAAGATCGTCTTCCTCCAGACGGTCTTCTTCCTGGACTGTGGTTTTCCGGTGTAAGTGTGCGATGAACAGAAGGAATGCGGACAGGGAGATGTTTTTTTGGTCGTTTCTGCAGCCCATTCTCCGGGCGTTCTTGAGCAAACAGAGTGGTCCCGTGTCCTGTTTTTACTGGTCGAACACGTCACTGTTCAAACTCTCAAACAGGCTGGTCCCCAACAGAGCAAACAGCTCTCTAATACTTCACTGCACTGACCTTCCTAGAACGAAAAAGCAAACACACACACACACACACACATACACACGACCCATACAAAGTGCTACCCCTATGTAAGTGTTAAATTGCAATTGAGTTATAGTTTGGCTCTCTTCTCTCTTGCTTTTCTCGAAACCGGAGTTAGTTGGCTGTAAAGTAAAGAAACGAGTCCAGAACTTGGAGCTGCATCGTGTCACAATGGCAGTGAACCTTACTTTTAGATTGACTTTTAATGTTAGCAGCTGTGTTGCTGTTTCTACAAATTGTAACTCTGTGCCACTACAAAGCAGACGGACGAACCAGAAGGCGGTGACACCCTCCCAGTAGCACCTCTCATCTCAGAGTGTTTATCCGAGGTCGAAGGTCGCGACCTCGGCGTAGAAGGTCCTGACGTCTTCACACCTGAAACAGCCTTCTAAAGCCCTCCCTGAGGGGAGAGAGAAAACACCGGCCGCCCGCGGCGAACGACGGATTTCTCCGGCGCGTTCGTGGCAAAGGAAACGAACCCAAGACTTAACTGCGACACCGGCCCTTTAAATGCGGCCGGCGGAACGCGTTTGTCGTCTGTGCTCCCTCCCAGCTCCGCTACGCCAGCGTAATCGAGTGCTACTTTAACGCGCCTGGGTCGCATGCATGGAAAAAATGTGTGAAAAACCGGTGGGGAAACTTCCAAGAGCTCATAAAAAGATGCCTTTTCAATTCGCTTCTTATTTCCAAAAAAACAGCGAAACGCTACAATGTCCAATTTTATTAGCGGCATGGAAAACCTTTTTTCAGGAAGCGTGCGTGCTGTTGACGGGCCCGATTCAGGCAACGGCGTAGTCTGGTTCGAGTTGATGCCGTTAAGCCTTTGCAGAGCGGTTGTGTGTGTGACCGTGATAACGCGTGTTCCTCGGCGGTCGCGCCAGGCCGGCCGGATCTCCGCCACGCTCTCCCGAACACAATGGGATCCACCGACGCGGCGGCGCGTCTTCCACTCTGCATGGAGATCAGCTGTGGCGTCTGTTTTACACTCCGCTTGTTTGACATTCGCCCCCCCCCCCCCGGTACGAGAGACGTTGCTCAGAGGGGAGGTTGCGCAAGATGGCGGATTAAGGCAAAGAACTGATTACAGTGGAGACGAGAGAGAGAGAAAGAGAGAGAGACAGAGAGAGAGAGAGACAGAGAGACAGAGAGAGAGAGAGAGAGAGGGGGGGTGTGGAGTATGTGAAAAGAAAGAGGCAGGGAATGTCATGGTGAGTTTCCGGCCTACCGCTCGCCTGCATATCTAGGCCCGTACTGAGGTGGTCCTACGGTGACCCCCTCCCCCAACCTCAACCTGAACACCCCGTGTGTGAGCGATCTAGCACTGCGACTGCTGAGGTCGCTTGTTCTCAGAGAAGGCGTTACTGATGATGACCGGGACGTGCGGTCAGTTCACGTTTACTACTGTACTTACTGTTGCTTCGGAAAAAAATACAAATAAAGTCTGCTAAATGACTAAACAGTAGCCTAAGCGTAACTGTACTTATCGTTGGGCTCCTCTTACTGTCATCTTGGCCTACCTTAATCTCTCCTGGGCACCGGCATCGTCTGCTAATCACCCTAAACACGATTAAAGTAAACATCTTCCTGGCCCTCCGCCCCGTCTGCAGGGTGAGTCACAGTGGGAACCTGGAACCTGGCGCTGCGTTCCTCCCTCGTCTCTCGAGGTCGGTCGTTCAGAAGAACCGTGGAACCGCACTCGTCTTCCTGCTGGACCGGTGTCTTTCACAGAGAGACATTACCGTCTGGGAAATATCCGATTCTTCAATTTTGAATGTGGATTTAAGAAAAGAAAGAATAAATAAAAAACGGTTATAGCAAACTGCATTGGTTGTGGTTAAGGCTAGGGTTAGGGGTTAGGGGTAAGACTGAGAAACAAAATGATGATTGGTCAAGATATTTTAAAGCGTGTGGTGGAGAGCCTGTTTTTTTGTTTTGTTTGTGCACATTGAGAGACCGGGCAGAGAGACGTAGGATAGGAAGAGTGGAGGGGAACTCTAGAGGGTGCTGTTTACTGTGGGAAGAAAGATCTCCCTGCTCTACATCTATCTATATATCTACCTATCTATCCTATCTATCTATCTCTCTATCTATCCATCTATCTATCCATCTATCTATCCACCTATCTATCCACCTATCTATCCACCTATCTATCCACCTATCTATCCACCTATCTATCCACCTATCTATCCACCTATCTATCTCTCTATCTATCTCTCTATCTATCCATCTATCTATCCATCTATCTATCCATCTATCTATCCATCTATATATCCACCTATCTATCCACCTATCTATCCACCTATCTATCCACCTATTTATCTCTATCTATCCATCTATCTATCCACCTATCTATCCATCTATCTATCCACTTTTCTATCCACCTATCTATCCACCTATCCATCCACCTATCCATCCATCTCTCTCTCTCTCTCTCTCTATCTCTCTCTCTCTTCTCTCTTCTCTCTCTCTCTCTCTCTATCTATCTTATATCTCTCTCTCTCTCTCTCTATCTATCTTATTGATCTATCACTCTCCTCTATCTGTCTCTCTCCTCTCTTCTCTCTATCTGTCTATCTATATTATCTCTCTCTCTCTCTCTCTCTATCTTATTGATCTATCACTCTCCTCTATCTGTCTATCTCCTCTACCTGTTCAGTTCAAAATTATTTCTCTAAATTACTCACGTCAACAGTCGAAACATTGAGCTCGCTCTTACAGATTTCCACGAGTTTCTAAAACAAGCCTTTCCTTTTTTTTTTTTTCCACACATGGAAACATCTCAGCGGGCAAAAGTCTGTCAGGCTGGAGGAGCCCACGCTCGCGAAGGACGAGAGAGATCATTTCACGGGTTCCGGGAGGGAGATGTTTAGACTTCCCATACGGTTTGAGAGGGAGGCTATGGTATTGTGCTGTGGGGCTTCAGAGGGGTGTGTGATAAGACTTCCTAATCCCGCTCTGTGTGTGTCCCCCCTCACCTGGGTTTCACACGTGCACACATACACACACACACACACACACACACACACACACACACACACAGCAACACGCGCACACCCACACCGCCCGCAGACGTTTACACAAAGTTCACACAATCAGCCAGAGGAGATGACGAATGACGAGCTGTCATTCAGATATCCCTTCTCAGAACAGGGATGGGAGGAATGCGTCCGTCGCCGTGGCTACACCTGAGCTGTCGGCTTCGGTTTCCCGCGGCAGTATTATGGGGTGTAATCCCTGACAATCGCCCGTGTTTATCTCAGTGTTTTAGTTACAGGCCCGGTGGCCGCGCGGCATGGGACTTCTGCTCGCTACGCTCCCTAGCCAGCTCCGCCCCCCCGGGGCATGGGGCCCACACCACACACAGACACGCCGAATATACTGAGCAAGCACACGGTACATTAGGTAAACATGCGCAGATTCATCCACGGCACACATGCTTTTACAGGTTCTGACTGACTCACCTACAGTACACAACGCACGCGCGCGCGCGCACACACACACACCAATCATTCAGCAATGATAATTAGGTGTTGCTAAGGTGTTGCTATGGTGATATGTTTTCAAACACCGGTGTGAGTAGGTCTCAGTGAAGTAAGGAAGTAAAGGAAATTATGAGATGGACATGTAGTTGTTTTTCATCCGGCGTTGGTATTGTTGATGTTGAGTCTTCACGTTTTAACTGTTGAAATAACACCGCGGCTTTATTTTTCTGTTGATTCGGTGTCAGATTGTTAAAAGAGAAGTATGCGTAATGGACGTTAATCTGTGGATATTTCCTTATGTAGTGAGAGTATTTCTGGAGGGAGGTCTTTTTTGTTATTTTATATGGTTAGCTTCGTCATGAGTGACGCGGACGGTACCACTGAGGTCATGAATGAGGAGGAGAAAGCCTTTCTTTTGCCAGTCATTGAACTCCCATTTTATTTTAGGAAATAGTATAAAAATAGAGCCTGACTCTGCCAAAGGTTTGCCCCAAACTCCCTCAGTGACACACATTCGAAAAATGACACTTAACATCTGGTATTTTTATTATCTGAAAAGAAAATCACACTTTTTTTTTTTTTTTGCTACCCCCCTTTTTTTTTCAACAGCCGACCATTAAACTAAATAAATAATAAATAAATAAATGTGCAGTTCTGTTTCTCATTTATAAGATTTGTTGGGTGGATTAGACAGAAAGTGCCCTAATTACAAGTAAAGGAAGGACACGCTTCAGTCGTCTTTATGAAAACACTGTGCGCTGACGTTAGTAGAAGGTCCTGTCTGTGACACACCCGCTGAGCACTGCCCCAGTCACAGTCTAAGAGCTAAAATGGCGGCATTTCAAACCTGGACCGCGAGGATTATTAGTATGGCCTCGCTGTTCCGGAGACCCACCGCATAACCCGAATGATGACGACAAAGCAGCAACGTTTTACTGAGAATGACCGTGCAAAAAAATGTAGTGTGTGAAGATTTGCCAGGCCACCAGACTGCGAAGAGCCGTAGAAGCCGTTGCGTCGGGTAGGACGATGGGAGGTGATAGCTGGTGGGAGCCACCGCTCCGTCATCTCCGAATGCTATTTCTATCGTCGACCCATGGTTGTCAAGCTGCGCTCTGCTCTACAGTAAAGTGGTCAAAGCGCTGGACCGTGGGTCTGTGGTCTGCGGGTTTGAACTGTGTTCCAGGGGCTGTCCCTCCTATATGACTTATTCTACCTCGGTCCGGCCAAAAAGCACCCAGCTGAATAAATGGTTAGGCAGGAGTTAAGCAGATATAGCAATGTAACGCAATACTGTTGGTGGGTCTGACATTGGCCCAGTGTTACTGTAAAAAAATTGACATTTTGCCTATTTTCTTCCCCTTTTTTTAACAGCCAAGGAATCCAGATTCCCGGAATGAGACGTCCTGTCCTGGTTCCCAGGGAAATCTTGCGGTGAGTATAGGCCTATATATGTTTCCAGAGATGTTACAAATGGCCTCGGCGTGCCTGTGGGGTTCCAGTGATCAAGCTCTGCCCTGTAAACCTCAGCTGTGTATACCATAACCTTCACCGTGCGGCTGTGTAGCTACTGTAGCCTTCTAGCGTATTAGCTTAGCTTAGCCGCAGCTGTAGCCGAGCAACACGCACCAGGCCTTCACCTGTCCTGTCACTTTTAACCCTCAACTGTCATGGCGGCGGTTGTTCTGTTTTGCAGTTTTTGGGGGATGGTTTATTTTTTCTTCCTCACCCAAATGCCTTTAAACCTTCCATGGTGGAACTGAGTTGGCTCGGAGCCAGAGGATTATAGTGTGTTACTGTGGTTAAGGCTTATAAAACTCTATCTCCTGACGCAATTCATGCTTTGCTGTTGGCATAATTGTTAGCCAAATGCTATTAACTATTTAACTTGTTTTAATACTCAATCGCTCCTGCCAGTTCAGACCTACTTCAGAAACGGTTTAAAGCAGAGATATCCTGTAGTTTCTCAGATAGCTCTTGACATATTTGTTGAGACATTAGGCTGGATTTGGACTTGGCTCTCTGACTAATCGTTGCCGCGGTGCCAAAGATGACGGTGGTAGACATTTGCATTGTGTAGTTTTCCCTAACCCTCGACGGTCTTGATCTACCGAAGATGACATTTCCAACAGAAACATCCCTGAGCATGACGCTTTCAAGCTAATTCAGCTTTGGCCCGGGTTCCTGTTCGTGACTGTGCAGTACTGTGCCGAATGTACCACAACCGCCCTCCACCTCTCTTCCCCCCCCCCCCCACCTCTCTGCCCCCGCCCCCCCCAGTGTGCGCCTGTCAGCGTGTCCCCCCCGGGTGACGGCCCTCTCTCAGCCCCCCCGGGGCCCTTTTGACTCTGCGCGGCACCCTGTGTTTGCCCAATCATTTGGGAGCCGGATACGAGGATGAATTGTTAACTATGGCGGGGTCAGCCTTCGTTCCGCCGCCCCGGCCCCCCCCCCCCCACCCCGACCCGCTGTTGACTCATCTCCATGGCGACGGGGGTCGGAATGTGTTTTCTCTCATGCGTTCGCTGCCAACTGGCTCTCCCTCCCCAACCCCCCCACCACCCCCTCGCCCCCATCCTCCACCTCACCCTCTCACACAGCCGGCGCGCCCGCCTCTCTCCGCCTTCCGCTCTCCGCCGTCCGCTCGGAGGGCGTCCGGAGGGAGTCACGCAGCGCCATCACTGGGGCTCCACTCCGCCGGGAAGGACGACCTCAGGGGAAAATGTGTGTGATTTGTTTGGTTGGAAAGTCAGTGCAGTCAGCGACCGGTTTCCTGCCCTCTGGACACGCGTACACACACACGTGGAACGCACACATACTGTACACACACACACACACACCTTTATGACTATCCAGATTCTTTTTAACCAGACTCGTCTTGGAGGGCCCTATTTTGGTCATGCATAGCAATGGATGTATGTGAAAAAACCCTGTAACACTAAAAAGAAGATCAGAATTCCATCATAAAAGTTTTACAAATCAATATATATCCACAGAGCTTTTAAAAAAGTGCGGAGTAACAGTATTGCCCGCCTCCAAAAAAATAAAAAATAAAATAAAAATAAAAATAACATGCATAAAAAGAAAAGAACAGGCCCAAAGTGAACGTTGTGTCCATCTCTCTCTGAGATGTCTAAGGATTGGTTCCCACCTCTTGTGAGCCAGTAGTATTATGACGTTGGTACCACCCAGTATATCTGTATCAGGAGCGAGATCAGGAGTCCTGGCTCACAAGCCTTGTTAGAGATTTTTATTTTAATGATTTGTCTACATACAATTTTTTATCTATAGCCCTTTTAATGTGAACAGTGCAAAGATAAGAATCTAGAAAACCTATTTTTAGGTGCATTCCTCTATACATGTTTTCATGTGTTTACACATTACTCTTCCTCAGAAAACCCAGGCCTACATGTGTCAACGTGCATCATAAACATATGTTGCAACATGTGTGTGTGTGTGCGTGTGTGCGTGTGTGTGTGTCGCAATCTTTGCCCTGCAACCCAATTGGGATTGTCCAAGTCAAATCAGACAAAACTTCTTCAGAGATGTTTATTTTGACATTGAACTCAGTAAGAGTAACCCAGACCCTGGAACCTGGCAGTACCCTCCCTTACGCAGTATAGAGAACCAGAATGTTTACCTCCACACTTCACCTAACACCGTAACACAACACAGAACAACACAGCCTCAAATCCCCAACCCCTCGTTCCTCCCCGGTATTTATGGCTTGAACAATATCCAGAGACAAACACATATGCGCCGGCTCTGTTATGAGAAACGCTACATGCTCTGTGTGATGAGATTGATGGCTTTGTAGTAGTCCTTGTTCTGAGGTGAGGCTGGCCCACACTTCCACCCGCCAGCTCTCTTTCCCAGGACTGTCTCGACTCGCTCAACCCGCTCAACTGACCTGTGTGTGTGTGTGTGTGTGTGTGCGCGCTCGTGTGTGTGTGCGTTATTAGCTCAGGGCAGGTAAGTGTTTGCCTACCTGCCTCTCTTTATGAGGTGAGTGTTTGCTCTGGGAATGCACTGCGTCTGATTTGTCATTGGCTCCTTTTGTTTGGCTCATCCGACTGGTGCCTTGGGCTGGTGCTGTGCTGTGTCCCGGCAAGTGAGAAATATGCGCCCCACACACACACACACACACACACCTCCCTCCACCTTTGGTTTCCCAGTGTGTTTTTGCGCATGTGTCTCTGGGCTAAAATGCGGTTTGGAGGAAACGTGCGCAGAGACGCGTTCCGCCTCGAAAAAATGCGAGAGAGTCGATTATCTGACGTCAATTACCAGGCAAGGTGGAAAGTGAATTACAGGGACGACGGGAAGTTCTACTTAAGGAACGTCAGGCGCCGTGAGCGCCGTGAGCGAAGCCAGCGTCCTGACCCCGGGTCTCTGCTTACCGTCTGCAGCAGACACCGAGGGGGCGCTCGTTCTGGACCCGGGTCAGCTGAGGCAGAGAAATTAGCCAACCCCCCCTCACACACACACAACGTTACGCAACGTTAGAAGCTGTGGGAGAGAATGGCGTCATGTCATAGGGGGGGCGGGGCCGGGGTGGTTTTTCCTAACGAGCCCGCCGTCCCGGTGGTGGAGGCGTGGACTTGGGGGCTAGGATGATGACCAGGACGATGACCAGGATGAAGACCAGGATGACCGTCACTGGCAGGGAAGACTCGCTGTGACCTCGGTATCACGGCCTCAGCCTTGGTCTTAGACTCGTTGTGTGTGCGGGTGGGCGTGTGTGTGTGCGTGCGGGTGTGTGTATGTCTGTGTGCGTGCGCGCGTGTGTGTGTGTGTGTGTGTGAATTAGCCTGAGCATGAGTCTGAGTGATTCTGAGCACCAGTGACCAAATCTATGCAGGTTTTTCTCCTTATATGCTTTAAGAGCCTGGCATGTCATTCGGTGGAATAAACCACTCAGTCGAGCACACAAATTCTCCATCATGACTTGAATATTTACCGTAAGTATTTCTCTCAAAATGTGTGTTTGTGTGTGTGTGTGCACGCGTGCGTGTGCGAGCCTGCCGGCCGTCCAGTGCCGCCGCCTGGGTGGTCTTCCTGGCTGGTTTGACGGTAATCCCCTGCCCCATAAATCAGTGTCCGGCGCGGGCCGGGGGTGCCGGGGAGGGGGGGGGGTTACGCTAGTGTGTGACCGCCGGTGCCCGCACGTCAGCCCTCCGCGTGCTGACCCGCGGCCAGCCAACCCCCCCTCCCCCCCATACACACACACACACACACACACACACACACAACAACATACCCGGCCGCCAAGACCGCGACTAGCAATACGAGACCGCACCCGATTTAAAAAAAAAACACGGTCACACTCGGTGACGTGTGCTACCCAGCGGCTGTGTTTCGGGGTCCCAGAAGTCCCGAGTAACAATATGTGTTTGTTCAAAGCTTCGTTCAAAAAAAAACTTCCGTCCGTATTCATCGCTGCCCTGTCATCGCCTGCGCCTTTGTGTCTCTCTTGGAGAGACCACTCTCGCCCCAGCGTCTGAAGTGGACACTCCCGACGGCGCCGGCGAGAGAGGCGCCCCGGTTTCAAACAAAAACTCTGATCGGGAAGCGTCGAGATTAAAGCCACAGCGGAGGTCACACACGGCCCCGCCACTCCTCCGGTGAGGAAGAGGAGGACGGGGGGGGGGGGGAGGTCAGGGAGGCGAAGGTCGGCGTCTTTTATCTAGGGAGATAGGAGGCTGCGCTCGGGGGAAGTGCTCAAAGACCCGCGGCATTAATAAAGATAATGCTGTTTGGAATAATAACGGCGAGTCGGACGGAGAGAGAGCTGGGACAACAAGCGCCGTGGGAGAGGGAGCGGGAGAGAGCCTGAGATGAAAGGCCGAGAGGTATCCCCCCACCCCCCTCCTCTCTCTCTCTCTGTGTCTCTCTCTAACACTCCCTCTCTCACTCTCTCTCTCTACCCCCCCACACTCTCTATGTGGAGTCGACGGAACTCATAACAACATGCTCGCACACAAATGCACCCTGAGTGGCCCATCACCATCCCCCCCCCCATCCCCTCAATCCCCCCCCCCCGGTCCACCGTGCGGGAACGCAATTTGTTCTTTTGTCCGGCGAGGATCACAGAGGGACAGCGGTGACTTGTCCTCCTCTCTTTCATTCGTTCGTTCCGTCAGGGTTTTTTTTTTTTTTTTTCTCCCCGCTGTCGCTGAGTGCAATTTAGTTTGATGAGCAGGTGGTCTTTTTTTTTGTTTGTTTTTTTCGAATCTCCCAGCAGCCCCTTGGGCGTTCACCTCTGGCGTGCGGGGCTTTCAAACGGAGTTAGTCATGTCGGCCAGGATTAGAGAGGAGGAGGAGGAGGGCTGGGCCGGCGGTGAGCAACCTTAGCGCCCCGCGGTCACCGCCACGCCGAGCGGAGATTAAAAAAGAGTTATTCTGTCCCACCAGCGTCCCCTCTGCCCGCGCCCCAGATGGCTTTTGAGCCGGCCCCCGGGGACGGGGCAGCGCCTGGGGCCCAGCGGGCAGAGTGAGGCATTGTGGGGGGACGGGCGGGGTCTGGAAGAGTCGCCGCGTCGGCGTTTTGTTTCCCCCCCCGCCGCGGATCAGGAGAGCGCGGAGAGAGTAAGCGAGGGACGGCGGCCACACACACACACACAGACACACACACACACACACACAGGGACGTCTTAACGACTCACCTCTGTCTAATCGGACCCCCTGCTGAGAGCCGGCGGCGCGCGACCGCCCCAGTAAGACGTAGCGGAGCGTGGATGTCTGATGTCACCCGGAACACAAAAGAAACAGCAGGGGGTAAGAATGGGCGGGGTGGAATGTCGCGGCGTCTGCTCTTCCGAGGAGGCACAGATCCCCCTTACATCGGCTCCGCCACGGCCGCCGCACGCCGTCTTTCGGCGCCCCCGCGCTCGCCACGGAACGTTCCCTCATTACCGCGGCCGAGCGGCCGGCCTTGCGCGCGTAATGCCGGCCCGTAGCGCGGCGCTCCCCTCCGGCTCCAACTCCCCGATTGGGGTGCCGGCGAGAGGAGATGTCGGCGGAGATCACGGCGGCCTCCGTCTCCGCCGGGGTCGGCAGGGGGTGGGGGGAAGGGGAGGGGGGGGCGTCGACCTCAGCCGGACCACCGGTGTTTAGGTTTGGCTCTCCCCTCGCCCGAGGTCTGTCCTCTCTCCGTTTGTCACGGAGGATTTCACTAGTGGCTGCTTCCACTCTGGCCGGTAAACAGAGGGGATTGGATGCAGACGGCGGCCGGGGCTCCGAGCACGCGGCCCCGGGGCCCCGAAGGCCTCTCTCTCTCTCTCTCTCTCTCTCTCACACTCACTCTCTCTCTCACACTCACTCTCTCTCTCTCTCCCTCTCTCTTCCTCTCTCTCGCTCTCTCTCTCTCTCTCTCCCTCTCTCTCAACACACCGAGAGGGGGGGAACGTTAGTCATTTGTTTATTTGCGATGTTTGCCCTGTCCTAATCCCCGATCGGCATCGAGCGCGCCTTCGTCATCCGCACCTTTTTTTCCACCGGCCCCTCACATTTACGCAACATCTTAAGTGAGCTGGAAGTGTGCGTGTGCGCGTGTGTGTGTGTGTGTGTGTGTGTGTGTGTGTGTGTGTGTGTGTGACCCCCTCCAACTCAATCCCAGACAGAACTACAAATGATAAAGAGAGGAAAACTCCAGGACATAAGAGTTTGGGTATGAATATGAATACCAGTGATATTGATGTAGCAGTAACAGTTAGGGCATGTATAGACCAGTGATATTGATGTAGCAGTAACAGTTAGGGCATGTATAGACCAGTGATATTGATGTAGCAGTAACAGTTAGGGCATGTATAGACCAGTGATATTGATGTACAGTAGCAGTAACAGTTAGGGGATGGATATACCAGTGATATTGATGTAACGGGATGGATATACCAGTGATATTGATGTAACAGTTAGAGGATGGATATACCAGTGATATTGATGTAACAGTTAGGGGATGGATATACCAGTGATATTAATGTAACAGTTAGAGGATGGATATACCTGTGATATTGATGTAACAGTTATAGGATCGATATACCTGTGATATTGATGTAACAGTTAGGGGATGGATATACCAGTGATATTAATGTAACAGTTAGGGGATGGATATACCTGTGATATTGATGTAACAGTTAGGGGATGGATATACCAGTGATATTGATGTAACAGAGGATGGATATACCAGTGATATTGATGTAACAGTTAGGGGATGTATATACCAGTGATATTAATGTTACAGTTAGGGGATGGATATACCAGTGATATTAATGTAACAGTTAGGGGATGGATATACCAGTGATATTAATGTTAGTTAGAGGATGGATATACCAGTGATATTAATGTAACAGTTAGGGGATGGATATACCAGGAATATTGATGTAACAGTTAGAGGATGGATATACCAGTGATATTAATGTTACAGTTAGGGGATGGATATACCAGTGATATTAATGTAACAGTTAGGGGATGGATATACCAGTGATATTAATGTAACAGTTAGGGGATGGATATACCAGTGATATTAATGTAACAGTTAGGGGATGGATATACCAGTGATATTAATGTAACAGTTAGGGGATGGATATACCAGTGATATTAATGTAACAGTTAGGGGATGGATATACCAGTGATATTAATGTAACAGTTAGGGGATGAATATACCAGTGATATTAATGTAACAGTTAGGGGATGGATATACCAGTGATATTAATGTAACAGTTAGGGGATGGATATATCAGTGATATTAATGTAACAGTTAGGGGATGGATATACCAGTGATATTGATGTAACAGTTAGGGGATGGATATACCAGTGATATTGATGTAACAGTTAGGGGATGGATATACCAGTGATATTGATGTAACAGTTAGGGGATGGATATACCAGTGATATTGATGTAACAGTTAGGGGATGGATATACCAGTGATATTAATGTAACAGTTAGGGGATGGATATATCAGTGATATTAATGTAACAGTTAGGGGATGGATATACCAGTGATATTGATGTAACAGTTAGGGGATGGATATACCAGTGATATTGATGTAACAGTTAGGGGATGGATATACCAGTGATATTAATGTAACAGTTAGGGGATGGATATACCAGTGATATTAATGTAACAGTTAGGGGATGGATATACCAGTGATATTGATGTAACAGTTAGGGGATGGATATACGAGCCATATTGATCCCTGCGGCTGCTAGAGGCTCTGTGAGGCTTAATGACTCAGCGCTCATGGAACACTCTAGAATCCCCACTGAATCTCCTTAATCAGAGACACCGGCTGTCGGAATTGCGTCATGGGGATACGGGGGAGTTTCTCGAGAGGAGGAAGTTGCGGGGTCAGCTGGACTGCGTCGACTTCCCCGACCCGAGAGGAGAAAGAGGGCGATGGCCTAGCGAGACCTGGCGTGAGGTCACTTTTAAAGACACCGGGGTCACTGTTGCCGTTAATAAGGCTGACCTCTGAGGAATCGATCCCGGAACTAATCCCGAAATGCACACCGACACATGTTTATGTTTGTGTTCTGTGTTTATGTTTGTGACACACACACACACAAACACACACTAAAATTGACAGGCACGCGCAGGGCCTAGGCTATAATCCCGGATGTTTATGTGTGCGGGCTGTGGGGTCGCCGGGTTGAGGATGACCACTTGTGACGGTTTGGAACAGCTGACCCTCGCCGCAGAGCTCCGCCCGGACGATTAGACTTGATTTACGTGCGCAGGCAGAGGAAGCGCCCAACCTCCCCCCCCTCCCCCCCCGTCGACAAGAACACGCCGTCGTCATACGAGGGAAGCGCTGTAGCAGAGATTCGGGCCCCCCGATTCGGCCCCCCCGTCCGGCCGAATCACAGCCGAGCATCGCAGGGGCGGCGCTTAATTGGCCAACGCCGGCTGAGTGCAGATACGCTCCGCTATGCGTGTCCCTCTCAGCGGCGTCCCTCCGCCCCCCGTCTCCGCGCCTTTTAAAACAGGCCTGTAATTGGCTGCACAGTCACAGTCTCCTGCTTTAACTGCACCCCCCCACCCCCCACCCCCCACCCCCCGCGGCATCCGAATGTGCCCTCTCTGCCCCTGCAACGCCAGGAGGGGGACCCCGTTAGTGCCTGTAGGGCAGCCAGAAAATCCCCCCCCCCTCTCTCTCTCTCTCTCTCTCTCTTTCAACCTTTTTTTTTTCCCCCAATCTTTTTTTTGTGTGTTATTCTACCTTTCCTGTCTTCCTAGAAGCTACCTTCGGCTTTCATTCGGGGCTTTGAAGGTGATTTCCCCCCCCCCCCCCCCCCCCCCCCCCGAGTTGTCAGGCGCCCTCTGAAAAGCCAGATCCGCTCGGTTTCAACGCCTCTTCATATCCCCGCCCCTCCTCCCAACCGGCCTACCGGGCGTTTGGCGTGAGCGTCAGCCACCTCGGAGCCCCGGCGGCCCTGCCGGCGAAGTGGGACGGGCCCTGCCCCCTCCCCCCCCAACCCCGGACCGGCCCCTCCGACGACGGGCTCCGACCGTCAAGGCGCCCGCCCCCAACGCCACGCACCTCCGCCCGGGCTGTCTCAGCAGCAGTTACTGGCAGTGGTGGCGGGGGAGCGCTGTGATCGCGCCATGGGGTCGGAGGCTTTGGCTCCGCCTGCTCTGCTTCTAATCCCCCTTCCCTTTTAACCACAATGGGAAACATGTGCTCGCTCCGCGTAGGGTATAGGCCCACCGAGGGAGAGCCTGTTTACCTCCGCTCTAAAACTAACATTTCACAGCTCCCGTGAGCGGTCAGGGGCTCGGGGAGGCGCGCGGAGTCCCCCCCGGAGACCCCCTCGGCCGCGGAGAGGAGGGGACGGAGCCGGCCGGGCACCGGCGTGTCCGTCCGACGCGGTCGTAACCCCGCCCCGCTGGACTCGTCTCCCGAGCGTCTCACCTCGTAAACACGAGAGTTTTTCCATATTATCTGCATAATGGGGCGCGCGGGGGTTCGTCCAGAGCGGTCTAATTTGTCGGTTGTATTAAATAACGCCGCACTCGTTGGGTTTCGAATCCTTACCCCTCCGCGTCTCTCCACACCTCGCGCGGTTATGGGTTGCAGTTTGACGTTGATAATTGCAGCTCTCTGCTCCTCAGCGGAGGGGATTAGGGGAGAACGAGGGGCCGGGCTTGTGAAAAACCGTCTCCAAAAACAAGATAATCCTCCATGTCGGATGTTTCCAGATGTAGTTTTTCCCGAATAACTCTTTTTTATTTATTTTTTACCCTCTAGAAACAAAAGCAGAGTGTCCACACTAGAGCTGCAAACCCTTGTTTTTGAATTTGGAGGTGACACAGTAGTTTCAGCGAAGGGGGCGTCGATAGAACGTTTGAGGTGGAGCAGCAACCAATGGCTGCGTGCCAACTCAGCGGACAGGAAATGCACTCCAGATGAAGACAGATCATTGGTTTACGCCGCTGGTGTGCTCTTAAGAGGAATGTCGTCCGTCACAGTCAGTCAAATTATATACGCTGACAGAAACAGTTGTAAACTTCGACTAGGTGCTCGGCGAACTTGTGTGATGACTAACAGAATATCTACTGCACATTAAACGCCGCGCCGTCGATGCGTTTCTGGTGTCGAGCAGCAGGGGGCGGGGTCAGAGTCACGAGGCCCTGGCTCCTGGCAGGTGGCCCTGTAGCCGTGGCGACGGAACCCCTCCCTTTCTCTGGCCTTTCTCGCTGATCTGAGAGACGACTGAGGATTTCCTCTGGAGGCCTCTGGAGGTTATGAACCCCTGTCCCTGCTCTACCCTTTCCTGTCCTCCCTCCTCCCGCGGTCCTTCATCCCCCTCTCTCTCTCCCCCTGACATAGATTCACCTCTCATCTGAGAGAGGGAGAGGGAGGGAGAGAGGGAGAGGGAGGGAGGGAGGGAGGGAGGGGGAGAGAGAGAGCGCTAGCTCGCTCGCTAGCTCCTGAGGGGCCGACAGAGAGGTCCTCCAGCCTCCGGCCGCGCGCAGGGTCACACCGGGGCAGTCCGAGCAGCACTCACAGGCACCGTCCGTAGAGAGAGAGAGAGCGAGGGGAAGAGAGGGGGGGGGGGCATAAATCACACCACATCTCACCGCGTCGATATCCAGCTTCCCTGTAGATCGGTCATCTTTTTTCGATCAGGCGGACTGATTCGCTTCCCGCCGCTCACGCTTGTACAAACGTACCTCCCCGCCAGCCCAGTGACCGGGCCTATAGACGCACCGTAAACCCGCTAGCGCTAGATTGGGGTACCGATGCTATCTCTCCACGCCGGGCCAGGGGGATATGGTAATTCGGTCGGGGGGCCTTTGTGGTGCCTGGCCTGCTGATTAGCAGCACGGAGCCTAATGTAGATGCTCCAGGGGAAGGAGACTTGTATCCCCTCCAAACGTCTGGGATTGATTAGCCGGCCTGGTGCCCCGCCAGGCAGCCCCTCCCTCACTCCGACTCGGCTACAAGCCCTGAGAGGACTGAGGAGAAGAAGAAGAAGAATAGCGCTTCGTGACCTGATGGTGGTGATATGGACGCGCTGTAGAGTTCGTACCGATGCATTCACCCTGGAAATTCGCACACACACACACACACATACACACACACACACACACACACGCCTGGGCACGTTTTCATTTGCACACACACATACACACACACACACACACACACACAAAAACAATACACACAGCAACCTAGCGAGCGTTCTACTTTCGAAGCTACTGCGAGAAGCTTCGAGGTCGAGGAAACCACACGTATATGTTTTCTGCTGAGTTTTGTCACCGCTTGGGAACCACAACAGGACTTGAATCTATCGCTCGGCCTACCTGCCAAACACTCTCCAAACATGTTCTCACATGCGCTCGCACCACAGCGGACCGCGCCAAGCAGGAGTCGAGTCCCACTGAGCACCGGCTTATCGCACTTCTTCCCCGCGCATTCCCTGGCGCTGCAGGAGGAGTGGTCTTTGAAAGTGAAACGGGGGGGTATTGTTTTGTATTTGAGGTATCTTTATTTTGTATCTGGGTGAAGCTCTGTGGGCGGGGCCTGTGGCCTGCTGGAGACGCTGGCTGGTTCCAGGTTCGGGTGCAGGAGGGAAATGATTACACGTCTGGCCACAGATCAACATCTGATAAACCCACGTCTCTCGTAGAGTTTCCGTCGTGCGTGTCGAATCTGAAGCTGAGGTCTGTACGTGCCGATTCGTGGAGAATTCCTGTTCCGCACCAGTGAGAGACGGCTAGTTAGCCTAAATCCAGAGGAATGTCAAGATGAAGGTATTCTACTGTAACCCACGGTTTCCCTAGTTTAGACAAGGATTCTGACAGGAAGGAGGGGGTGTTACGTCACCGTGTACAGCGTTCACACGTAACTCAAAGGAGCGCCGACAGTCCCTCCGAGGGGGACGTCCCTATCGGCGTGATGGTCCGCCTCCCAAGGCGACCCGGGTTCTAATCCCGCCCCTGGGCACGCTGAAACAGATGGGTTACACACACAGACTGGTGCCAAGTGCTGAAACCTTCATGTTGGCTAACGTTTGATATGTTGATTGATGTGTATTTGCTCAGGTAGCTTGTAGAGTGGACGTCTTAACAGCTGTTGATGTAATGGGCTGGACATGACTTGGTGACCCAGCTGGCAACCCCAACGGTCATCATGTCGATATAACGCTAAATGTTTTCGGGTAAACCAATATTTCAAACGTTAGCTAGTTAACAATGCAACAAATTAAATGATTTCCGCCATCCGCGATTATAACCTGTTAAAATGACAAGTCGTTAACGAGTAGATGGCGATCCCGTTCGTTTTAATGATGGCCGATCTGAAAGTGTTAACACTTGGCGCCAATCTGCGTGCGCCCGCTACACGGTGACGTAATGTCCCTTCCTTAATTTTAGATTATTTGAGTTCCTTGAATGGAACACTGTAATAAAAAGGGGTGCCTCCTAGAACTGTTTGTAGAACATAGAACACACAGAACCCTTTTCAGGTCAGAAAGAGGTTTCTTGATTGTCGCAAATGGTTCTATGTAGTAGTCTTTCTTAGAGTGTGGTTTGCATAAGGCTTCAGTACATGGAGCCTTCATTTGTGGGGCGAAATCTGATTATAGACTACTAAGGGTGTGTGTGTGTGTGTGTGTGTGTGTGTGTGTGCGTGCGCGTGCGTGTGTGTGCGTGCGTGTGTGTGTGTGTGTGTGTGTGTGTGGACCTGAGCCCAGAGCTCTGAGGGTGCGCGGACCTGTAGACCTCAGCTCAGAGATGTAATCTGATTTGCAGAAGGGAACGGGTCGTTTCACATGACTGGTTTAACGGAGCACTGGCGCAAGGTTGTGCCATTGTCCCTGAATTAATTACGCTCGTGCGTCCGTGCGTGCGTGCGCGTCTTCACGAACACGTCTTCGCCGGTAGGGTAGTTGTGTTTCCGGAGGTGTATTTGTGTGGTCGTGTCCGGCCCGCGTCTACGCGTTTCGCAACCCAGTTTAGCGATAGCACCATTGAGTTTAGGGTTAAGGAAGACCCTAACCCCTAACCTTAACCCTAACCCCAACCCTAACCCTACACCTGACCCTCACCCTAACCCTAACCTTAACCCTAAACTCTATGGTGTTCTTGCTAAACTGGGTTGCGAAAAGTAATCTCGCGTCCGGCCCGTGGCGCGTCGGCGTGACGTGGCTCTTTCTCGCGGCGTACTCCGGGAGAGCTACATGAAAGCGAAAGTGCCGCAAATTAGCCAACAATTAACCATCTGGAAAAGACTAGGGCCGCCCACGTTCGCCTCGGATGCACGGTGCGCCGCGGCTCTCTTGTTTACACGTCTCCTAGAATCAGAGCTTTATTTTGAACTAATGGACCATCAGAAATGATATCGAATAATTGAAATCATCCTCCCGTGTGCCAGCTCCCTTGAGAGGACGCTAGTGGTCAAATCCCATGAACGCTGACTCGTCTCCGCTCCGAGTCTCTGTGTGTGTGTGTGTGTGTGTGTGTGTGTGTGTGTGTGTGTGTGTGTGTGTGTGTGTGTGGGTGGGTGGGTGGGTGGGTTGGTGTTTTGCCAGGGGTGGGGATTCTCAGTTTGTTCAGCCCTGGATCGACTCCATCATGTGATTTTCATTGGAGACTGGCCGGAGGAGCCGGCCTTAATAATGGTGGATTTGCGATTTGTGTGTGTGTGTGTGTGTGTGTGCGTGTGTGTTTGTGCGTGTGTGTGTGTGCGTGCGTGTGTGTGTGTGTGGGTGGGTGGGTGAAGCAATGATGGATTTGCGTGTGTGTGTGTGTGTATGCGCGTGTGTGTGTGTCTGTGTGTGCGTGTGTGTGTGTGTGTTTTGACCGCAGTCAAAAAGGAACAATTGGAAAGACCCAGCAGCTGTACACACGTGGAAGTGAGAAGGCCCGGAGAGATGTGTTGGTGTGTGTACAGTACATGTAATAAATACGATGTGTGTGTGTGCGTGCGTGTGTGTGTGTGCATTTGGGTGTCGGTGTGTATTTATGTCAAGTTGTGTGTATGTGTGTAGGGGTTGGCGTGTGTGTGCGTGCGTGTGTGTGTGTGTGTGTGTGTGTGTGTGTGTGTGTGTGTGTGTGTGCGCGTGCGTGTGTGTGCTGGCTCATAATGCCAGGATGCATTGGGCAGGAAGCTCCGATCCCAGCAGAGACTGTCAGCAGGGCGTTTTTTCATAAGGCAGTAATCTCAACACACAAAGGGGTGTCCAATATGAAAAAGGATCCCCTACCTCACACCTAATCAAGACCTGCCCTGCCTCACCCCTCGGTCGCCTCACCCCTCTCCCCCTCTGGACATGACCTCATACGGACCGGCTAACACACACACCCCGTGAGGCTAAGCCCCCTGCCCCCCCCCCACCCCACGGCTCATTCGAGGACGCCGCTCCGAGAGAAACTGTTTTTCGAGGAGCGGACTGGCACGCGGCTACCCCGCGGCGTCCAGCGCCAGCGTTAAGGTGCTTTTAAAAAAAGGGAGAGGAAAGAAGGAATCATCGGGCCACGTCCGGCAGAAACGCTGGGAAGTAATTCGACGGGGCTTGGGTTTCTCTCCCTGCCGGCTTGTTAGCTCCGTTTTCCCCCTCAACTCTCGGTGCTCCTCAGCTCAATGGAGGTTCTTAAGTTTAGGCTTTGTGTCACTTGGAAACAGTGCATTTGTTGCCAGGGTAACTGGGCCAGCGAAACTCACCGACTCGGGAGCAGAGAGCGACCTCCGTCCCTGATTGGCCGAGGGAGGGCGGGCCCGAGCTGTCATTGGTCCAGAGGCGACTAAATTCAGTCAAGAAGTTGTTTTTTTTAAAGAGGCCTGCCCGTCTCACTCCAGCGTCCACGCACAAATCTGATAACCGTATAATACCGGCAAACCAGGAGAGTTGTGAAACAGAGGGATGGAAAAGCTGCTTGGTACTCGCAGACCTCTGCGATGCCAAGCCGACATGCCGCTGAAAGTTACTCAGGCGTTTAACATCGCAGAGTGGGTCAGATTTCTAAACAGATAGTGGATATGTAGGCCAGCGAATCCAGAGACGGCTGAGTCATATGCTATCGTTGTGAATCTGTGTGGAACACTATGGCAGACGGACTGGCAGACAGACAGACAGACAGACAGGCAGGCAGACAGACAATCAGACGGACAGACGGACTGGCAGACAGACAGGCAGACAGACAGACAGACAGACAGAGGGACTGGCAGACAGACAGGCAGGCAGACGGACTGGCAGACATACAGGCAGACAGACAGGCAGACGGACTGGCAGACATACAGGCAGACAGACAGACAGGCAGACAGACAGGCAGACAGACAGACAGACAGACAGGCAGGCAGACAGACAGGCAGACAGACAGGCAGACAGTGAGGCAGACAGACAGACAGACAGACAGTAGTTTACACTGGGACACATGGCTAGGCCTCTTAAAGTCGGGATTACAACACAAAACACACAGAAAATAAAAACTAAACCGAGGAGACATCAGAGGAACGTTTGAGCGAAGCTGCAGGAAGTGTTTTTTCCCGCTGTCCCCGTCTTTGCCGATCCGGAGGAGAGAACACACAGGACAGTCACAGAGGAGGCCAACGGGGTATCAGATATCAGCCGACGTCTGACAGGAAACCAGTTTGCTTCCTGCTCCTTGTCACGGTACACGCTGAACGTATACGGAGGCTCCAGGCTCAGTCCCCCTCTCCTCGCTCTGTTGCAGGCAAGGGGACGGGCGACCTCGGGGGGGGGGGCAGAGTTTTGCCTGGCGGGGGAGCTCGGAGAGCCGGGACAGGTGAGAGCGGCCGACGTCCACTCCTCTTTCCCTCAGCGAGACGTACGCGTTCTCGCCGGTGTTCCGCCATGACGGTAGCTACAAGGCGGTTGTAGCTCAGTTGGTAGAGCGGGTCGTTCAATGATCGAAGGGTCAGCGGTTCGAATCCCAGCTCCGACTGTCCACATGTCGAAGTGTCCTTGAGCAAGACACCTAACCCCAAATTGCTCCCAATGAGCAGGCGAGCACCTTGCATGGCAGCTACCGCCATTGGTGTGTGAGTGTGTGGGTGAATGAGAGGCCATTGTAAAGCGCTTTGAGTGCCGCTAAGGTGGAAAAGCGCTATATAAGTGCAGTCCATTTACCATTTACAAACAGCCCCCCCCCTCCCTCCTGGACCGCGGGCCGCGATCGGCGGCGCGGCGTCCCCTCCCCGGTCTTGTGTAACTCCGGCGGTGACAGCGTGGTAGAGAATGCAGGAGGTACAGAGATATCACTTCAAACGCCGGCCGAGCCTCAGATCTCTCTCACGGAGGATTGAATGAAGATATGCTTTGATGGCCCACCTCTGAGACACTGACCCGCAAAGGGACCTGTTGACGTATGTGTGTGTGTGTGTATGCGTGTGCGTGCTTGTGTGTGCCTGCGCAAGCCAGCATCTTGAATGTAAGGAGTGTGTGTGTGTGTGTGTGTAGGACGGGGAGAGAATGAGTGGTGCTCTTTGTGTCTCACCGTCAGGTTGACGGTGGGTGTTCTAGCGGTGGACCATGTTTGACCCCCAGCTCTCTTCTAACACACCTCCCACCGACCCCTCCCACCTCTCCCTCCATCTATCTCTCTCTCTCTCCCTCTCCCTCCCTCTCTCTCCCTTTCTCTCCCTCTCCCTCCCTCTCTCTCCGGGGAACAGTGCGTTGTTGTGTACGGTGCGCAGAGGTCGCTGGCAGTGCGCCAGCAGACAGGTAGATGCGCTGATGGGAGGAGGAGATAGGAGAGGAGGGAGGAGGAGGAGGTGGGGGGCGGCCCTTTCCCAACCCCGGCTCCGAACCCCTCGCCAGGCGAGCCCCGAGGCAGACCGGGCAGGTTGGGGCCTGGCTGGGCCGGGTCGGTCGGTCGGCCGGCTGGCTGGTTGGCGCTGCAGCCCTGGCGCCGGTCCAAGCCCAGACGGAGGAGCACAGATAGCGGATGGGGGGGGGGGGAGGGAGGAGGAGGGACAGGGAGGCGCGGCGAGGGAGAAGGCATAATGGAGGTTTGATAGAAAGGACCAGTTCCTTCTAGAAAGGATTCAAGTTTCGTTCGTCACGTGTTTATAGTGCAGTGTGAGTCCGTGATGTGCTCTAAAGAATTGCAAAAAATGATAAAATACACAAATGGTGTGTGTGTGGGGGGGGGGGTGACGAGAGAGGACACAGACAGTAGAGTGAAGAATGATAAATGGACTGCACTTATATAGAGCTTTTATCCAAAGCGCTTTACAATGGCCTCTCATTCACCCATTCACACACACATTCACACACTGATGGTGGAAGATGCCATGCAAGGTGCTAGCCTGCTCATTGGGTGCAATTTGGGGTTCAGTGTCTTTGCCCAAGTACACTTAGACACGTGGACAGGAGGAGGCGGGATTCGAACCGCCGACCCTACGATCATTGGACGACCAGCTCGAGAGAGAGAGAGAGAGAGAGAGAGAGAGAGAGAGAGAGAGAGAGAGAGAGAGAGAGAGAGAGAGAGAGAGAGAGAGAGAGAGAGAGAGAGAGAGAGAGAGAGAACGCCTGCAGGTAATCGTCTCAGGGTGCACAGAGGCAGAAAGAGGCCTCCCCCCTCCACCCCGGGGCGATACCACAACCAGCCGGTCTCACTGCTTCCACCCGTCAGGCCGGAGCGGGGGTTTAACAACGTGATGTCATTGCGTGGGTGGCTGTCTGGATCGTGTGCACGCACGCACGCACGCACACACACGCACTAATAAGCACTCCCACACTTAGAGGCAGCTTGGCGCGCGTTGCCAACAGGCCACCTACCCACGCTACCTCACCCCGCGCCCCACAAGCGCCTCTCATGATCCTCCAACACGATAGCTACACGATGACTCTGCGAATTCCTCCAGACGTTTTGGGGAGAAACGTCAAATAAAACCCAAAGGACATTTGCAGATCAGCGCATCCGATCGGACGAGTCCTCCGGCCGCGCGGCAGCCGGGAGGTCGTCTGTGGGTGGAGCCTGTCCGCTCTACTCCACTATACTGAAGCCACGCCCCCCCCCCCTTCCTCTGCACTGCTCTGCGTGGCGGGGGAACGTGTTGGCGGGAGCGCACACGGATATGAATCCACATATACACACGTTACAGTACGGACACACGTACACACACACACGTACACACACACGTACACACACACACACACACACGCGGTATCAGCCTTGATCTCCCCAACACTGGTAATGTGATAATTGTATGCGGTGGCTGACTTCCTGGACGAGGCCTCCTTCATCTGCTACTTTTGACGTCACGTCGAATCGGAAGGCCCGAGGACGGGAACCATTTGACGGCGTCTGTGATCTGCTCCGATTGGGCGGTCGTCAGCAGAGCTCAGGTCTCTATTGATCTGGTCCGGCTCTGTCAATCCGCACTCATCTGAGTTTGATTTCCTGACTCCTCTTGGAACAATCACTCCCAACATATTCTGATGGGTTTTGTGCATTTAAACGTTGAAACACCCTGTCTCTTTTAGGAATCATATTGGATCAGTGTGTGTGTGTGTGTGTGTGTGTGTGTGTGTGTGTGTGTGTGTGTGTGTGTGTGTGTGTGTGTGTGTGTGTGTGTGTGTGTGTGTGTGTGTGTGTGTGTGTGTGTGTGTGTGTGTGTGTGTGTGTGTGTGTGTGTGTGTGTGTGTGTGTGTGTGTGTGTGTGTGTGTGTGTGTGTGTGTGTTGTTGTGTTTTTGTGTGTGTGTGAGAACCCAGTCAGTCATCAGATCTTCCTGTTGTGTTCGCAGGGAGGACACAAGCGCCTGGACTGGACTGGACCGGACCATGGACGACCAGCATATGGCAAATCTGGCACGGCTACCGACAGAACCTACCTCAGTAATGACCTCAACGCCAGATCCAGACCTGCTGGACACGCAGGACAGGATGTGGCCTGAACACCCCCCACTGGATACTTTTGGAACGGGTTTACCCCTCGGAGTCCGGGAAGGCACACTTTCGAAGGGGCTACTTTAACCTCCTTTTCGGAGGGGTGCACAATGGAACAGTCCGTTCTGCTCACTCGGGTGGGACTCATCATGGGATCTACAGCATTGCGCTGGATGGAATGACAGGTTGACGGTCAGATTGACCGGTCAGAAGGTCGATTGACTTACAGTATCTCACCCGTCTGTCTCCTCCGGGGTAAAGCCCCATCGAATGCACTTGGGACTGAATGATATAATTCTTCTAGCGAACAATGATGTATATTTTGCTGTTTGAATATCACTGCTGACCAGATCAACACCCTTCGTAAATCTTCACCTGTACAAAATCTTACCATCTGGAATCATGAAAAATAAATGTTTCACTGGAATATACTTCTTAGAACTGTTGTTACTATAGAAACACTGTTGGGGTAATGTTTGGGCCCATCTCTACAAGTTAAATGTATGTGAAAGCTACTGACAGTCATATAAACATGACATGTTGACATTAGTTAATGAGTCCTGTCAGCGAGTCTTGCCTTTTACGTTTACGAAGGAGGGACTCCTGTCGCGTCCGCAGGTGGAGCAGGAAGAACAGGTCTGTCCACGTCACGTCCTGTGTGCATCAGACTGATGAGTGATCAGACTGCAGATAAGAAAGCGTGTGTGTGTGTGTGCGTGTGTGTGTTTTGGCCTGGTTCCATATTGTGGTGTGTGTGTCCTTACCATGTGGGATGATCTCAACCAAGACAATGACATCCTGTTGATCAGGGGCCAGGTGACAATATGCTGAGTAATGATGATTCGGGGGAATCAAAATGGCACAGCTTGGTGTCTTCAACTCGAGGCATGAGTGAAATCACAGTGACGGACTTACTGTAACTTTATAGAGAGAGTAAGCAGTAGATAAGACGTCATAAAGTCAAATTCAAACCATACTGTATACCCCGATCCGGCTTAGTACTGCCGGAGGCTGGATTAACAACATTTCTCGGTACTAAATAAAATGTTCCAGGGTTTCCATCTAACATCATTCCTGCGCAGTAAAAGGCTCAGCCAGGGCCGGTGATGCTGGAGGGAGAGTTGTTTATTTTCCCTGGCGGTGCGGTGTTGACAGAGAAGTGCTAAATGTCATAGAAGTCCTCTGGCTGTATAGGTCAGCACACAGGGAACCGACACCCAGGAACCCCGCTGCCCAGAAGGCCGTTTTCAGCTCACCTTCAGAGTGAAATCCCCCAAGAATCCCATATTTACTGTATCATATTTAATAGAGTGTGTGTGTGTGTGTGTGTGTGTGTGTGTGTGTGTGTGTGTGTGTGTGTGTGTGTGTGTGTGTCAGCGAGAGATAAAGAGAGTGAGGTAAGAGAGAGGGACAGAGAGCGGGAGATGGATGACCCGTGTGAGCTCGTAGACGACGGGACGTCTCAGACTGTTCCACAGCGACTCGCCTTTCAGACGTCTGTCGCTGTCGGCCTCAACCGCAACTCAATAACGCCGGGCCCAGCGAGCGGCGAGGGCCCCGCGAGGGAGGAGTTACGGGCCGAGGGGCGGCGGCGTGGGGGGGTGGGGTGTTACGGGGTAATTATTCGTCAAGGGGGTTGCTTATTGTTGTCTTTCCCTGTGTGGTAAAACAAAGACTAGCAGGCCAGGCTCCGTTGCACGGCGCTTAGCCTTTTATGCCGGCGCTTGACAACTTTCTGACAAGTCGTTCAAAGCGTTTAGGGGATCATACGCCGGCGCTGGCGTGCCGGGGGGAAAGAGGTCACGGCGGTCTGAAGAGAGTGTGGGGTGGGGGGCGAGGGCCTGGCACCAATGTTTTGGAAGTTGAGTTTCATGACATCTTTATGGCGCTGCCCACGGTCAACAACATTAGCATTCCCACAATGCACTTCCTCGCTTCCCTGCCTCCCTCTTTTTTTCTTTTTTTTTTTCCTCCCGTTTTTTTTTTCTTTTTTTTTTTCTCACACGCAGTTCGGGGGAGGAGTGACCCCTCCACAGCTCTCAATTCACTGCGCTTCTATAGCCCTGAATGGACCGCCGCAACAAAAGGTGACATAATTTTCTCAGGGTTTGATTGGCCCCCACCGTGCCACGGAATGACATCATCCCCCCCCCACCCAGCCCACTCTTGGATGCTGGGTTGCCGTGACAACGTCGTTGAGCCCGGGGCCTGTGGGCAGGACTTGGCAGCGCTCTGCCTGGCCAGCCCATAATGAGCCCGGCCAGCGTCGCCGTGGTGTTTGTGGTAAACAATCCTTTGAAATGATGGGGGGGGGAGGGGGAGAGGGGACTGACTGGGACATGGTGGTGGCTTCCTCTCCTCCCTCGATCCTCTCTCTCTCTCTCTCTCTCTCTCTCTCTTTTTCTCACTCTCTTACCTCCATATTGGACTGTTACACTGACAGCGGACACAATTTCAGCCAATGACAGGAACTAAGAGGCTGATGCGTATTTGCATATCCCCGTCAGTCTCATGCTAGTTCTCAGCTGGACAGGCAGCCAGAGTCCACCTCTCCCTCGTCTATTCTCAATCACCCGTTAGCATTTCCTAAAGAAAGACATCAAAGAAACTCCTGGGTCTTTTTTATTAAGAATGAAAACCAAAATAACAAACATTCTGTTAAACCAGGGAACTGTCAGGGGATCGCTAAAGGGTGTTTCTCCTCTCATCCTCAGTCCATGATGTCAAGAATAAACTTGAGTTTTCCTACAGGGGCGGCTGGGGGAGACGCGCTATTGGCCGGCCTCCTCTGTTGGGTCCCGACCATGTGACCTACGACCCCGGCTAATAAGTGGTACTTTACGTATTGGGGCGCGTCCAGGACCGTAACAGCCACCGTACCCCGGAGAATCGCACACAGACAAACAGTCGTTTCCCCTCGACGGAGCGGTCCTTAATGGGCGGATAATTTGAGGCGAGGTTGACGCGGGGCTGGGAGCCAAACCCTCGCCGTTTCCAAACATCTTTCCTATGGGCTGCTTTAAGCGAGCTCCAAACCATTTTACTGTGATGGATCTGCACCCCCCCTCCCCCCAAAAAATGGCGAAATTACCACTTTGGTCCTGGAACGGGCCCGCGTCTGGAGTGCTGATTTAAGGGCCGTAGAGGAGGAGAGGTGAGACGCGGGCTCTCGGACACGCCCAGATGGAAACCAGAGCCGACTGCTGCTTCTGTTTGAAGCGACATTGTTCTAACTCGTCTATTCTAAGTCGTCTATTGTCAGAAAGGCATGTAAATTAATTTGCCTGCCTTTGTTTGCGTGTGGATTAAACGGATCCTGGTCTGTTGTTTCGCGGTAACCGGGCCTGTACAGTCACCGGTCACCCTCCTCCACAGTGGCCATTGTTCCTCCTCCCAGTTTCACCTTCCCCCTCACTTGTGGTGGCTTCTGTCTTTCATCCCTTCCCCCGTGACTCCTCCCCCTCTCTCTCTCTCTCTCTCTCCCTCCCTCCCTCTCTCTCTATCTCCTTCTCCCTCCCTCTCTCTCTCTCCCCCTTCCTCTCCGCCCTCCTCTCTCTCCTCCCTGCGGGCAGAGCGCGATCGGCGGCATGGCGTGCCAGCCTGGCCGCCATGCCTCCTCAAAGGACGGGGCCTCAGAGGGCCGCCGGCGTCTGCCAGCTCGGACCGGCCCTCTCTCCCCGCGGGCCGGGTCTGGGGTTTAAGCTGGCAGGGGCAAGCGGGCGTGCGTGGGCGGGCGTACGGGCGAGCGTGACGTTGCGCAGCTGCTACCGCCGCCGTCGTCGCCGCCGTGCGGGGAGAGAGACCAGCCGGTGTGAGACGCGCTCCTCTGCTCTTCCCTTCTCGGTTCCTGGTTTCACCTCAGGTGCTGGAAACCTTCCGTGCGGAGCCTGACGCGTCGAACAATGAGCACCTCTGTGGGGGCGATCACGGCGTCGAGTCGATTCGCGTGGGAACTTCTGCATTGAACACCGAGGGCACAGACTCTACATCCTGAGAACTAAACGTTCATGTACCCTTTCCAAGAACAGGCCCCAGATCAAATGCATTAGAAAAGAAACCCCAAATATAATTGAGGATGAACAGATGATGCCAAAGCGGTCCGTAGCTGGACGTATCCCAGTGTGCTGTGGGTTCTCTCTGCGCCCCGACTGATTTATTCACGGTGACATCTCGGGAGAGATTGGCGAGGGGACACCGATGAGGCAGTCGCATGGCAAACCATCCCCCGATCAGGGCGAGCACCCCTCTTTCTTTCTCCCCCCCCCTCTCTCTCTCTCTCTCTCTCTCTCTGTCACTCTCTTAATCCCTATTGAGGGGTGCAGGAGGGGAGGGTGGGGTGTGATGGAACAGGCCAAGGGCTCCACTGACATCCATGGGAATCCACAGGTCCATTCAGCGGTCATTATTAGCCTCTATACAGAGAGACTGCGGTAAGGGAAGGGGCGGGGCCGCGGGGGGGTGTGTGGGAGAGGATGGGGGAGGGGGGGTGGGGGACGGGGGAGGGGGGGGGTGGGTTCACAGATGAAAACCATGAAGTACCCAGAGCTGCCAAGAGCTAGAGAGGAACACGGCAGACTGAGTGGGTGTGCGGGCGGGCAAGGTGTTGAGGAGAGAACCTTCAATTGGGAAAGACGTGTGTGTGTGTGTGTGTGTGTGTGTGTGTGTGTGTGTGTGTGTGTGTGTGTGTGTGTGTGTGTGTGTGTGTGTGTGTGTGTGTGTGTGTGTGTGTGTGTGTGTGTGTGCGCGCGCGTGTGTGTTTGACCTTATGGTTAAACATAAAGGACATATCACACCTTAAATATGTGTTTCTTGTCGGCCTGGTTTCTGGAGAAGTGATCAGAAGAAGTGGATTTCTAGACTGTGGAGCCACAGTACAGTGTAGACTGTGTTATCAACCCGCCCCCATCAGCTAACCCACACACTGCTCTTCTGGTTATGTCGTGATTTGATTATCACTTTTATTATCCATCCCAAGGGTATTAATTATTATTCACAGTGTGTGTATTATGTTTGTGCGTCGGTGTGTGAGTGGATGTCTGTCTGTCTCTGTCTGTCTGCTTGCCTCTGTGTGTGTGTGTGTGTGTGTGTGTGTGTGTGTGTGTGTCTATCTGTCAGTCTGTCTGCCTGTGTGTGCGCATGTCCGTGGTGTGTGTGTGTGTGTGCATGTGTGTGTGTGCATGTGCGTGTGTGTGTGTCTGTGTGTGTGTGTGTGTGTCTGTGTGTATGTGTCTATCGGTCAGTTTGTCTGCCTGTGTGTGTGTGTGTGTGTGCTTGTGTGTGCTTGTGTGTGCGTGTGTGTGTGCGTGTGTGTGTGTGAGTGTGTGTGTGAGAGAGAGAGAAACGACAGGGCAGCCGCATGAGACATCCTCATCGTTCGCGCTCCTCCTGCCAGCCCCCCTCCGTCCACCATCCATCACTATGACAACCCCGCCCCCCCTTCCCCTGCCCACGGATTCCGGCGGGGGGACCACCTCAAACGCTCAGGGTCGTCCCCGCTCCCTCCCTCCTCTCCCGCCTGGCGAGGGCCGCCGCCCAGCTTGAACCGACGCCCGCGACCGCTCCGGTGCCAACTCTGTCCGACGACTGGGGGAAATTATGACGAACGATTTTCATTTTCTCCCCCTCTTCTCACTTGAAAATATGAAAAGTTTCCAGCGAGAGCTGTGACTCAACACAGCGGCTTTACTGCCTGACCTTTCGTAGCTGGCAAAGAGGAAGAATCGATGTGGAATGGAAGAACTCGAGAGTTTGAAGGCTGTGGGGTTTGTTTTTTTTTATGTTTTTTTTTTTCCCTCACAGAGCCACTCTCACTCCCGTCATGACTCGGTTGACACTTGCTGTGTGGAAGTGGGCGGGTGTGTGCGTCCCTGGTGGCGGCGTGGCGCGAGTGTCCCTCCGGGGGAGGGGGGGGGGGGGATTCTGAGGGCTTCACCCTGGGAAAGATTCCAGGTTCGTTGGGAGTGAGTGACATCTGGTGAACCCCGACCGGCGTCGGCGTCTCTGGAAAGTTGTGTTCTTATCGGTGGTGTGGATATCACGGCGTGTGGGAATACAGTATGCGATCAATAAAATGCGTGAATCAAGAATTTGCCATTATTTCTGTTAATAGTACATCCGTGTCTGTGTGTGTGTGTGTGTGTGTGGCCTATCAGTAAATAAGTTGGATCTCTGCTTTGCATCTAATCAATACAGACATTAAACAGTAAAGCTGTACTCCGCGCGTCGTTCTGTTGGGTGCTGATGTGCATGCGCCACATACTGTACATACAGTATTGTACACGCCATCTTCCATTGCTTTGTTCTGGGCAGTAGCGCCCACTCCCTGTTCCCTGAACATTCCCAGGGCCTCCCAGGTAGATCACTATCAGCCAGCCAGCCATGGAGGAAAAGGGCAGCAAGCCAGCCAGCCATGGAGGAAAGGGGCAACCAGCCAGGTAAGGATGGAGGGAGGTACCCAGCCTGGGGGGGGGGGCAGCCGGGGGCAGCCAGCCAGCTAGGGAGGGGGCAACCAGGCGGGGGGAGGAGGAGGAGGGGGGGGAGGGGGGGTGCAGGCAGGAGAGGTGCCCCGTGCTCCCCCAGCGCCTGACTGTAAGAAATCCCATTAGTAAACACACACACACACATACACACACACACTTGTGCGGGCATGCACGTTACCGTACCGTACACAAACACGCCGCACAGGGACGGGTCTCCTTGCACGTCCCAATCCCCGACCCCCCTTTTTAAAACATCAAAGTAAACAGCCGTCCCCGTAGTTACAGGCGGCCGCGATCCGCCGACAACTCACTATGGGGTGTACCCGATGAAAAGATTACAGGCTTTGTAGGACCGTTCCTATGACCTATTTTGACCGAAGTTAGCCGCGCAGTCAAAGAGATTCGTAGCGTCTTCTCGCAGCTGAATAGCGGGGTTGATGTTATCCGCGTCCCATGGTATAGCAGGACCCCTACCCCCGTGGTGCCCAATGAATAGCCTGTTTACAGTAGGTGCGATTGTATCTGTTTTTCACAGGTGAGAGCGCGCGGTCGTTGTACAGGGGCGATGACGCGGCATCTGGCTACCGCCGGCCGATGCTATCTCCGCTCTCCGTGGGGAGCCCCCTGGGCCCGAGGGCGGACCGCGACGGCGTGCGTTACAGTGCGTTTCGGCAGGGGTGGGGGGGGGGGGTGGGCGAGTGGCGGTGGCTATTCGCTACTTCAACAGCCGCCTCTCTTGCTGGGGAAGGGGGGGGGCGGGGGGCTCTGGTCAGGGAACCGGGCGACCTGCTGACCCCGGTCAGACAGAGTTCCTTTTTACACGCAGCGCTTGAATTTCGTGGGCTGCTGATGTGCAGAGCTGGCAGAGGGGTGAGGAACAGACCTGACACGCCTATCTATCACGCCGCCGACCCTGACGGCCCGTCAGCTGTGTGTACGGGCTGTAAAGGATACGCCGACCACAGCGCGCACACACACACACACACACACACACACACACACACACTCTTCCTGTATACGTTTGTTTACACACACACCTGAGTCTCCAACGCAGCGACGTACTGTAGATTTTAACTACATTTGCGTTTTGCAGTTACCAGAACACACATGATTGTGCAAATATACGTTTGCACTTTATATGTATTTTGAACGTTCTTGCAAATAAAATCAATCACGCACACACACACACACACACACACACACTAATATACAAACATACACACTGGATATGTGCTGTCACCATTGGGCGGCTGTAGGTTGGCAGCCATCAGGCCGGGGTGTTGACACAGTCAGGCGGGTCTTCGACCCCCTCACATGGGACGGGGCTGTCCCTCCCGGTTTCGCACATACAGGCAGCAGGAGCTGCCGTGCAGGCGTGTTTGCTCAAGGTCAAGGCCTTCAGAACGCAGAGGATGGGATCAATCACCTCCCGACCCCTCCCACCTAGGCTGGTGCGTGGGACTGACCCCAACACATTGTGTTTAACGTGGATGTTTGTTTTTTGCGTTGGCTGTGGTAGAACGACACAGTAGCAGCCTGTCACACTCCCTGTCCCTTAAAGTCACCGATTCAGACTCAATTCTGATGTTTCCTGTTAAGGAATGTGGAATGTAGCCCATGTAGCCTTTCAAGTGATTTCTATACACAGAACAGAACAGCACTTAGCATTAGTACAGCTGATGATTGTAATGATAGCATACCGGGGGAGACACAGTGAGGGTTTGAGCCCTGGGAGCATCCTGTGGGCCAGTAACCTGAAGACCGCGCTGCTGGCTAAATTGGGCTCGCTCTTTTATCTCCAAACTGAGGCTGATTAAAATACTGCCGACTCAGGGATTCTCAGCTCTCTCTCTATCTCTCTCTCTCTCTCCTCCTTTTGTGTTCAAAGGCAGCTTTGTGTTCCTGCTCATTCCACTTGAAATGTGGCCCAGAAAGTTGATGCTGTCTGATAGTTATCAGTAAGCTTCACAATCGCCCTGCTCTGCGATCTTACCGCCTCTTCATCTGGGAACCTAATATGCTTACATTTATATTTCTTGGAAAGCTCTGCGCTAATCATTATGAGAGTACTTTTTTTTTGCACTGTCACCTTGCTCTGTATATAACCCCTTGGTCTTTCCACGCCCTTCATAGCGCAGTGAATCCCCTCTCAAACAAGAAACTGTCACACTTCCCATATCTTTGAAAAAGTAGGCTGAATATCCTTTTAAAATAAGGATGTAAAAGAATGAACCATATCCGTTTTTAAATGTGACAGGTGTTTTTTTTTATAATATGCATCATTAACTTGATCCAGATCCAAAGATGGCCGTCCCAATTGCTTTCACACTGCAAGGGCTGCCTAGCAACAGTAACACTCCTTCTCAGTTATGATGATGAGTCAACTTGCGCTGCTTAACCCATTGTGAGGAAGTGATCCGCATGATCCCAAATGAGTCTGCTACAGGTCAGCTACAGTTCACCCTACCAGATGTTCTGCTACAGTTCACCCTACCAGATGTTCTGCTACAGACCACCCTACCAGATGTTCTGCTACAGACCATCTCCCCAGCAGGTCAGCTAACAGACCATCTCCCCAACAGGTCAGCTAACAGACCATCTCCCCAACAGGTCAGCTAACAGACCACCTCCCCAACAGGTCAGCTAACAGACCATCTCACCAGCAAGTCAGCTAACAGACCATCTCACCAGCAAGTCAGCTAACAGACCATCTCACCAGCAGGTCGGCTAACAGACCATCTCCCCAACAGGTCAGCTAACAGACCACCTCCCCAACAGGTCAGCTAACAGACCATCGTCCCAGCAGGTCAGCTAACAGACCAACTTCCCAGCAGGTCAGCTAACAGACCAACTTCCAAGCAGGTCAGCTAACTGACTATCGTCCCAACAGTTCAGTGAACAGACCATCTCCATCACTTTTTGCCAGTGTGAAAGGCCCCATTGCAGACACCAGACTTAACGACTGAGCAGAAGAGCTAGTGAAGCTCTGGCTGCTCACAGCTGAAATGATTCTTCTGTAATTGACTTGATGAAGAGTATATGTGGGTCATCCAAGGTAAACCTTTTGAGCCTGCTAGTTAACTGTAATTGGGGGAACCCACCATCCACTTAAAAACACAGAGAAGATATTTTTCAAAACCAACGGCAGGATGGAAATTGTAAAATATTTACCCATAGGTCATTTTGTATTCAGTATGACTGCACAGTGGTACAGTGGGGTAGAACGAACGGTTCCTATCAAACAGGGATATTTCTCAACCGTGGCACTTTCATGGACTCGAACCCAAGGAGACTAATTTGAGAACATATCAAGTTATGATTCATTTTGCGGTCGCCTCCATTAGTGTTGCATTTAAATGAAGTGAGCTCTGTACAGTTCAGAGAGAGAGAGAGAGAGACAGAGCGAGAGAGAGAGAGAGAGAGAGAGAGAGAGAGAGAGAAAAGAGAAAGAGAGAGAGAGAGAGAGCGAGCGAGCGAGAGAGCCTGGACACGACTCAGCAAATCCATTTGCTAAAACAACATGGTAATTGAGCTAACCTGTGCCCAGGAGTTTATTTTCACTCCACTCAGACACAAATATGAATTCACTTATTGGAGAAAATGTGATTTGGCCGGAGTGCGGTATTTCTGTGGACATTGTCCAGACAGTGAGGGTCTTGTTGTACGGTGGACTGACCGTGCTTGTCTGTGATGAGGTGTGATACATCAGACTCCCGGCCTGGGCTGGTGACGGACAGGAAGCCCTCTGCCCCTCACGCTGTCTCGCCAGTCCACTAAGAAATTACGCCTCGGTTATAGAGATGGTATTCACCCCAAAGACTGGGCCTCTGAATATGAATGTGCCTGGTAAGCAGCGTGTGTATGCGCACGCACGCTCTGATCTGGGTGCCTGTATGAACGCACATTAAAAAGGCCGCATTAAGTGGTGTATTAGGGTGGGTGCCTGAAGTGACTCAGTGGACGCTGTGCAACATTTTCCAGTGCCTGGCTTTGTGTGTGTGTGTGTGTGTGTGTGTGTGTGTGTGTGTGTGTGTGTGTGTGTGTGTGTGTGTGTGTGTGTGTGTGTGTGTGTGTGTGTGTGTGTGTGTGTGTGTGTGTGTGTGTGTGTGTGTGTGTGTGTGTGTGTGTGTGTGTGTGTGTATCTTAGTAACTTTGTGCCGGCTGCAGGGGAGCCTTGCCAGATCGCTGCTGCTGGAAGGATGGATGGATGGATGGATGGATGGATGGATGGACGGACGGACGGACGGACGGACGGACGGACGGACGGATGCAGGCCTCTCACATGGCCAAGGCTCTTGAACTATTAATCTGCTGAACAACAAGCACTGAGGGTTTTGCGTGTTTATGTGTGTGTTGAGTAGCCTGGTAACCTTGAGTGTTTGTGTGTGTGTGTGTGTGTGTGTGTGTATGTGAGCTTCAATTTGTCTACGATCACTTCCATTACTTTGTTTGATCGTCTGTATGAGCAGCTGCGTGCATGTGTAAGAAACCTATCATAAAGTACAATCGAGGAACATTCACACGGAATATCCTCCTGAGAATGAGCTCTGATCTACGGCCCCACCTAAGTAACAAGAAGAGCAACAATAAGACCTGGGCACTGTGATTACCCACACAGGTGATCGTGATTGGTCACCTGCAGGTTCTCACGGGAAAGTCCGCCGAATAATATCGCCGTTGGAGGCTTTAGGTTCACCATCTACCGTAGCCTAACTACAGCCCATTCATAAAAGCAACACTCCAAGGCTCTACTCCTATTTAGGGTTCAGCCTTCAGATCTCTACCTGGCTTCTGCTTAACATGCGCTGGGCATCGAGAAAGATAGCCAGGTACGCCCGGAGACAAGAGTTCAACTCTCTTTATTAGAACAAGCCTCTCGTGTTTCCTGTCTTCTGTTCACCCGCGTTCTCGGGAAAGAAGCGGGGAACTCCCCAGAGAGAGAGACCGAGAGAGATGGAAAGAGAGAGTGAAAGAGAGACCGGAGAGTGAGTGTGAGTGTGAGAGGGAAAGATGGAGGCGCAGAGAGAGGTCAAGGGTGAAAGTGAAGGTATGGGGGAATGCGAGAGAGAGAGAGAGAGAGAGATGGAAAGAGAGAGTGAAAGAGAGACCGAGAGAGAGAGTGTGACTGTGAGAGGGAAAGATGGAGGCGCAGAGAGAGGTCAAGGGTGAAAGTGTAAGTCAGGGTGAACGCGACAGAGAGAGAGAGAGAGAGAGAGAGAGAGAGAGGGAGAGAGAGAGTGAAACGGGTCATGTAAGACTCTCAGAAGGACGGGAGGGGAGTAACGGCAGCTCGGCGGTGCAGCCCAGGCGGGCAGGGGGGGGGCGGGTCGGATCAACCAGCAGCCCCGGCTCCAGATCCGAACGCGCCGGGCTGCTGTTTGTGTGTTTACGACTCCCTGTGTCGGCGCGCCTCTCCAGTGAGCAGATGGAAACGGGCCTGGACTGTGGGGGCCCGCGGGCTGGGAGCGCCGGCCAAGCCGCACATTCTGCATCAGATCATTAGGGCTGTTGTGATGACCTTAATGACGGGGAAGGGGTGACAGGGAGGTTACGGGATGTCTGTGGAGGAGCCGCGTCCGAGAGCCAGCGTTGGGGGGGACCGCCTAGCTGTGAAACCACCGCATAATAGCGGTTTCAACACCCAGTGTTTACACACAACATGGCGGAATGAAGGAAATACTTAAGCAACGTGAAGAGAAGATGAGTTACACTTTCTTTTTTGGGGGGGTCCCACACACACAATCACACACACACACACACACACACACACACACACACACACACACACACACACACACACACACACACAAGCTCTGTCTCTGTCACTCAGCCCGGGAGTTTGAGGGAACGGCCTGTCAGGATTGAGAGCAGCTGCAGGTGGGTTCAAACGAGATGTGGGTTGATGAATCAGACGGCCGTCACTCCTGCTCTCTTTCATATCTCCCTCACGATCCGGGAAAGGAGCCCGTCGCTGACGGACATAGTGGAAGCGAGGCCAGTGAGGAGGAGGAAGAGGAGGAGGAGGAGGAGTGTCGTTTGCAGACGCTGGGGGGCCCACGAACCTGAATGAACGGAGGAGTCAGCGGCATGAAAAAAAAAGGAGTGGATGCCGTGGGATTGGAGGAGCACATCCTGTCAGCTGATTTTGCCCTCTCTCTCTCTCCCTTTCTCTCCCTCCCTCCCTCTCTCCCTCTCTCTCCCTCTCTCTCTCTGTCTCTCTCCCTCTCTCTCTCTCTCTCTCTCTCTCCCTCCCTCTCTCTCTCTCTCTCTCTCTCTCCCTCCCTCTCTCTCTCTCTCTCTCTCTCTCTCACACACACTCTCTCTCACACACACATATATAGAGTATATATATATATATATATATGCCATAGACTTCAAACAACGCATTTATATACATATAAGTATCAGTACCCTTACTTGGTTGAGTCACCGCTGGCAGCGATTACAGCCTCAAGTCTTCTTGGGTATGACGCTACAAGCTTGGCACTCCTGTATTTGGGGAATGTCTCCCATTCTTCTCTGCAGATCCTCTCAAGCCCTGTCAGGATGGATGGGAAGCTTCACTGAGATATGTTGAGATGATGGTCTTTCCAGAGATGTTCAAAACGGGTTCAAGTCCGGGCTCTGGCTGGGCCGCTCAGGGACACTCAGAGACGTGTCCTGAAGCCACTCCTGCGTCGTCTTGGCTGTGTGCTTAGAGTTGGAAGGTGAACCTTCGCGCCAGTCTGAGGTCCTGACATCTGCAGCAGGTTTGTATCAAAGATCTCTCTGTGCTTTGCTCCATTGATCTTTCTCAAGATCACCTTCCAACTCCGAGCTCACAGTCGAGACAACGCAGGAGTGGCTTCGGGACAAGTCTCGTCTGTGAGTGTCCTTGAGCAGTGCCTGGTTTCCTCCAGACGTGACACTTGGCATTCAGGCCAAAGAGTTCACTCTTGGTTTCATCAGACCAGAGAATCTTGTTTATCATGGTCTGAGAATCATTTAAGTGCCTTTTGGCAAACTCCAAGCGGGCTGTCATTTACTATTTATTGGGGACTGGCCACTTTACCTTATAGGCCTTATTGGCAAAGTGCTGCAGGGATGGTGGTCCTTCTGGAAGGTTCTCCCATATCCACAGAGGAACTATGGAGCTCTGTCAAAGTGACCAACGGGTTCTTGGTCACCTCCCTGACCAAGGCCCTTCTCCCACGATTGTTCAGGCCTGATGCGTATTAGCTGAAAAAAGCATACATTTTCCTCCATTCGTGCCAACCAATCACAACCATAACCAATGACCCTAGAATGGAGGCCTAGGAATACACCCCGAGCTGCGTATGCGGGCTAGAAATCCAGAGCTGCATTGTAGTTGCGTTGTTATAGTCTCCCGTGTAATCACAGATCGTTTACATGGTTCGAATATGTACCCATACAAATATGCATTAGTGTAATCCAGGCCTCAGTTTGGCCAGGCTGCCAGCTCTAGGAAAAACTTTCCATTTAATAATTGAGGCCACTGGGTTCTTCAGGACCATCAATGTTGCATAATTGTTTTTGTACCCTTCCCCAGAACTGTGCCTTCACACAGTCCTGTCCAGTCCAGGGACAATTAGGACTTCAGGGCTTGGTTTTTGCTCTGACCATGGGACCTTATATAGACAGGTTTGTGCCTTCCCAAGTCATGTCCAATGTACCAGAGCTCAATTTTGAGTGTCATAGCAAAGGGTCTGAATACTTATGTGAATGTGGTTTTTCCATATTTTAATAATTGTTTAATAAAATAACAACAACAATAAAAATAATAATAATAATAATAATTATACATAAATGCACTAAATAAATAAATAAATAAATAAATAAATAAATAAATAAATAAATAAATAAATAAATAAACAAACAAACAAACAAACAAACAAACAAACAAACAAACAAACAAACAAACAAACAAACAAACAAACAAGCAAGCTCCGGCTCCAGCTAAATACAAATTCTCCGGCTGAAGCGTGGCTCCCCTTCGGAACGCCACTCTGAGGTCACCTGAACTTTGACCCCCGGAGTTAGCCTCACGACTTTGTCTCTCCCCGGGGCGATATGCACTTCCTCGCTGTCATTAAAGTCATTAAAACCCCGTCCCGTCCCTGTTCACCCAGGAGCAGTGCGTCTCGCCCTCGGGCCGATACCTTCTACATTTTTACTCGTCACTTAATATGATTCATCTGCGTCATTTACAACACGCTCCTCCTCAAACAGCCCGTGGCTAAACGTGTGCGTAGCGACGCGGCCCCGGCCGAGTTCCCGCTCGTTCGAAGATGGATCTCTATGAGTATCGGGTAACGTTTGAAGTGGGTGGACATGGTGTGAGGTGGGAGAATGGCTGCTCTCTGCGCCGGGGTTAACTCGGAGCAGGCTGGGGGGGGTTGAACGGAGAAGGGCAGCTTAGGACACGGTCCATCCTCCCCCCCTCTCCCTCTACCGGCCCGCAGCAGAGGGGGAAGATGGGGCGAGGCCGGAGGGGAGGCAGGGAGAGGAGAGGCCGGGGGAGAGGCCGGGGAAGAGGCTTGGGAAGAGATCGGAGCAGAAGCCGGCGGAGGAGAGGCTGGAGGAGAGGTCGGGGAAGAGGTCGGAGGAGGAGAGGCTGGAGGAGAGGTCGGGGGAGAGTTTGGGGGAGAGTTTGGGGAGAGGCTGGAGGAAAGATCGGGGGAAGAGGCCGGAGGAGAGGTCGTGGGAAGAGGCCGAGTCCCGCGTGCCACGGAAGCTCGTACCGAGCTCCGCCTCCGGGGTGCCTGGCTGTCTAGTGTGATACCCGGTGCAGAGCAGAGGCCAGGTAGAGCAGCGGAGTTCCTGTCAGGTCAGCTGGTGTGCGGGCCGGAGGCTTGGTGACGACCACGGGGTAGCACGGCTCCTCCCACTCCGGCCCTGAGCCGCCCAGCGTGCGCGGGACTTAGAACCAAAGCCGGGATTATCCGCTCTGCACTTCCACCCCTACCACCCACCACCTCAACGCACAACAGACGACAACCTGCTACCCCAACGCCCCCCCCACCCCCACCCACCCACACGCAGCCCAAATCCGCCCCTACACCCTAAACCTGCACGGCGGCGATTTGGACACACACGCTCGCCCAAATGACCCCACACCCACGTAGGTCCACGGTTTACGCATGTAGGCAAACACACACACACACGCACACCCAAGCATGCAAAGATGCAGTCGCCCACTCGCAGAAAGGCAGCATACAGCACACACGGCAAATCCTTGCTCAAACACACTGTCATTTCACATGCACACGCACCTGACTAAAGACACGCATGCACCCCTAAGCACACATCCACACTCCAACCCACCCCCGACACACACCCAACCTCCCCCCCACCCCCCACACACACACACACGCACACACACACACAAACCCTCTGATCTCCAGGTAGCCTCCAAAGCCAAACATCTCCTCTGAGATGAGTGAATGTTTGCCAAAGGCACGTGAGCGGAACTATGTACTTGTACGGTATCATTCCTTCTCCGGGGTAAGAGCAGAGACGCCAGACAGCTAACAATACTTGTTTTTCACGTTCTCTTTCATTCTTCTCAACGATACTTTTTCCCGGTAATCATACACACACTCACACGCACGCGCACGCACACGCACACACTCCCCGATGAACTCAAGCGAGCGTGTCACCACGTCACGTTAGATTAGAATCTGGTTGAAGTAACGACTCCAGAATGCAAACCAGTCAACTGTGGCCGCTTGTCTTACAGCGAGTGTCATATCAGTGTCTGCTGTAGCACCGGTTTGACCTCACGTCACCAAGGGCACAGATCGACGGAGTTATCACATTTGTAATGGATACATTGTCCCAACATTCAGTCAGTTTGACATTATGCTGGCAGACGTAATTGCCTGTCAGCTCTGTGGTCTCCGAGTATGAAGGGAGATTTTCACAACCGACGTTGACTTGTCAAAGTGTGTTTATAAAAGACCAGTTCACACAGCTATCAAACTTGGTCCTACGCAATTTGCACGGTTGGGTTTTCAGTTTTTAAGGACTTTGGCTTTTCAGTTTTTCAGGACCCATTGGTTCCAACGTGCCAGACAAGATCAAGCCAGTTTAAATGATTTAATATAATATTATAGCCCAGGTCTGGGTCTCTGACCTGCCTCCCCTGCAGTATCTGTGTGGTGTTAGTCGTGTTTGTGGTGATGAACTGGTGTGTGTCAGTCGGAGGACATGTGACGGGGGGCTGCCGAGGGCCCCTGGCCCCTCTGTGGGACTCCTCTCCACGGGGAACGTCTTAAAAAGGGAGCTAAAATTTCATTTCCTCATAACTCACGTCCTGCTGGGTACTCTCTCTGCTCCTCTCCTGTAGTCAGTGGGTGGACACACGCACACACACGCACACGCACACACACACACACACACACACACACACACACGCCCTAAAAAAGCACACTCACTCACACACAAAAACACACACACACGCACTCACACACACACACACACACCCCCGCACTCACACACACACACACACACACACACGCACCAGCACACACTTTCAGACACACACTAATGAGCCATCGCGCTCATGATGTCATGTGTGAGTGCTGACAAGCATCTCGTCTCCATGTGGGTGTGAGTAACAACAAAGAGCATGAATAACACAACTACTGGTACTGTAGCAACAAAGCTTTTCCTTAACCGTCCCATGAGATCAAATAGGCTCTGCGTTTCAGCCTTGCCCGCCTCGACAACAACAACAGGGAAGAGAACAGAGGAGGTTTACTAGCGGACACATCTGGGCGCTCGATCGCACGTTCATCTGATTAGCGTCCGGGTGTTCCGAAGAGGGGAGATGAGCTCATAGCCCGAAACGCATATATCTGTCCTACCTTGTGTGACGGATGACATCGTAGTGTGTGTGTGTGTGTGTGTAGTCTATCAGTGTTGGTATTATATCTGTGCATGTGTGTGAACATGCACACTCACAACCCCCAGAAAGCCTCAGGCGGTACGGTGTCGAAGCAGCTGCAAGGGAGGGACCTGCTTGGCACGGGGACCCCAGCATGAGATAGCACCAGCTGAACCGAGCGGAGGTTTGCTTTTTACTGTACATGTCTTCGCCGGGGCCCGCGTTCGTGGCTCCGGGCGTCGGACGACGAGCGGTGATGTCAGGGGTTCCTAGATGTAGCGGAAGATAGAGGTTGTCTAGGTTAGGGGGGGGGGGGGGGTGTTAGTTTGACGGAGGCATGGCTCGGCCGGTCAGGCTACAACAGGCCGCGCTGCTCCCTGAGAGAGCCTGGATCTGTGGGGACATGTTCTCTGTGTTCTTCGCTGCAGGCTTTGGCCCACGCTCTGGTTAAAAGAAGAAGGTGGTGGGACTGTGTGTGTGGGTGTGTGTGCGTGTGTGTGCGTGCGCGAGCGTGGGCAGGTGGTTGTTTTTTGTGGGAGGCCGAGGCAAATCTTAGGCTTTAAGCCCGATGAGATAATTGCGCCGCTGCAAAGGACTGTGGGTAACGAGGGCGATGGTAGCTACGGCAACAGTGATGTCATCGAGGCATTTGAGCGGCTCTACTTGGCGTTGCCGTTTTTTGGGGGTGAGGTGGGGGCACAGGCAGGCCCAGCGATGGGGGGGAAGAGTGCTTATAAAGTGAGGAGGTGAAGACAAGGAGAAGGGGAGTTTATTTAGGGCTGCAAGGTAGATGTTTCATGTTTCTCCCTTTCAGGGGTGGATTCATGCAGAACGTTCTATGGCATATCTATATGGAGCGTGTCTATGCCGGCGGTGGAACCTTTGTACGGTGCTCTGTGAGGTCTACGTTCCAGAGACAACCGCCCCCCCCGCCCCCATCTCCCTCCTCTAGACTCCGCCTCCGTTCCCCACCTTGGCCTCACTGCTACTAGCCTGCAGGCACGTACTGCAGCACCACACCCCTCCTCCTCCACCCTCCTCCCTCCTCCTCCACCCTCCCTCCTCCCTCTCCTCCACCCTCCCTCCTCCCTCTCCTCCCGCTCCTCCTCCACCCTCCTCCACCCTCCTCTGTTCCCCAGCCTGGCCCCATTGCTACTGGCCTGTAGGCACGTAGCCACAAAACCCCTCCCCTCACCTGCCCACGCCTACATACACCTCCATACATACTCTACGCCCACACACACACAAACACACACACACACACTGCTGGCACAGTGCCCACAGGCCTGTATGCAGGTCAGCCCGACAAGTGCTAGAATGCCTGCATCTGTAGAGACAGAGTAGAGGGGCGACTTTTTCACACTGGAGACTGAGGTAATGAAATTAAGACTTCTGGGATTATTTGTCGTATATGTACGGTACAAGGTACAGGTAAAATGTACAATGGCAGGCGCGCTTGAAACACAGGTGTAGCCTGTCAATCTATTCTCTCTCTCTACAGTATTTCGTCCTCGAACGAGCCCTCAGTCTGCGCTCCCAGTCATACCGATCCCTCGTACATCTCACCGGTACTTTCCGCTCCGGGAATGCATTTAATTCATGTATTGAATATGAATAAATATTTGAAATCAAACTGTCGGTTGCAGTAGCACTCCAACGCGAACCTGATCGGAGGCAGGGCTGAGTCACACAGTCTACATCAGCCGCGCAGGTCAAGTCCACCATCAAAAGCCAGATTAACTACGGCGAGAGAAGCAAATTAATAGGTTCGCAAAACCGGCTCGGTTTCTGGGTTTGGCATCACTACTCTGATCTCTATTTACTGTCCCACTGGTTCACGGGGAACGTTGGGCAACGCTCTTCACACGAAGCTTTCAGGAGGCTTTTAGGAGCAAACAACCTCATCCCCTTAGATCGGCCGCGGGGTTTAGTATAAGTAAGTAGACTTTGATGTGTTGCATCGTGGGATGCTCGTTCAAATTAAAGAGTCAGTTAGCCACGGTTAGCCACGGTTAGCCATGGTTAGCCACGGTTAGCCACGGTTAGCCACGGTTAGCCACGGTTAGCCACTCCGCCCCATGCCGCGGACGGTCAGCGATGATCCTGGAGGGGGGAGGGGCTGCGGTTTTGACATGAAACCCAAGGCCCGGCTGTCTAGGTGGGCCTGCCCAGCAAGCCGGGGTCTAGGAGCACCTGGTTCTGGTTAGCGTCCTGGCTGAGGCGCGCTCCAGCAGCTGGATGGGGTTCAGCACAGTGGGAGTGGAAAAACGCAAAACGGAGAGACGAGGACAGAGAGGAGGGGAAAGCGTTTTTTTTTTTTTAAGCGGGGTCTGCTCGAGCGAGGCCACACCTGTCTCATAAACACACGCCGACGGTAGGGCGTACACAAACACGCAGTATTTCTACTCTATCTCTTTGTCTCTCTCTCCCTCACACACACACACACACACACACACACACACGTGCCCCGCTTATCGTCCTGACCCTGTTATTACACACATTTATCAGTCACCCCCTCATCCTCTCTTCATCACTTCAGCTTTTTTTAATCCGTCCGTTCTCCCGTTCTTTCTCTCGTTAGCGTCTCTGAGGGTCCCACTGCCGCCGCGCCCGCCCCCCTCGTCATCGTCATCCTCTCGTGACCTCCAGAGCGCAGCGGCGGCAAGGGGTCAGGGCTGTTCTGCTCCCGGCGCGGCACATCTCGTCCAGCTGTGACCCCCCCCCACTAACCCCACCCCCCTTTCCGGCTCCGGTGCAAGGGCTGCCCCCCCCCCCCCACGGCCCGGCTACCCACCGCTCTACCCACGGAGCATGCGCCCAGGAACGGGGGCCAGAGGGGTGGACAGGGATCCCTCCTCTGTGACGTACTGCAGGCCCGGTATAATCCTGCGGGTTCTGGCTGGACGGGCTGATCGGCCCATATCCCACAACCCCCCTTCCCAGGACCGGCCTGACCAGACAACCACAAGCACTTGGATGGCTCCGGTTCCAGCTCCATGTTCTACTCTCCGTTTGAGCTCTCCCGTCCCCCCGCCCGAGCGAAACCGCAGCAGCTGGAGGGTCGATGCGGAGGGAGAGGGTCCTCCTCCCAGCTCTTCCCGGCAACAGAGCTGAGGTCATAGACCTAGCCCGCGCCGGGCTAATACCTGGAACGCCGTCCACCGTCCGTCTCCGTACCTCTCTCAGCGCCCGAGCCCATCCTCCCCGTATCGTCTCCCTCCTCTCTGTCCTTCTTCTTTCCGTCCCCTCTCTTCTCCTCTCCCTCTCTCGTCCTCTTTCCGTTCCTCCCCGCCCCTCGCCCTCTCGTCTCTCCTCTTGTCTCTCTCCTCTCCTCTCGTCTCTCTCCTCTCCTCTGTCACCCGGCCTTCAGGGCGTCTGTGATCACGCTGCCTAGCACCTCATCATCCCTACCTCGCCGTACTGGCCGCAGGGGGAACGGCGGGGTGGAACATATGGTATCTGTATCACCACAGAGTATTACTCATCCCCCGATTTCCCACAATCCCTTCCTGCAAACCAGGCTGCAGCGCTTTCCCACACCCTGCAGGGCATTAAAGTCTCGGCTTAGCCCTGAGAAAAGCGCCGCCGTGACCGCGCGGCGTAGCGGCCGACCGTAGCCGAGTGGCGGGGTCAGACAGACTTATAGGTAGGGATTCAGAATAAACTCTCTTTGGAAAGGTGTGCTATCGAATGCGCACGATGAAAAATAAACTCAGAGTCCAAGGGAAACGATTAAGTTCCTAAGTAGAATTCCCCCTCTGTCAACCCAGCGCCATATCACCTGACCCACTGTAAGTGCTCTCTACTGTAAGCGGAGTTGCAGCCCGGTCTGTATCGGGATGCCAGGCAGAGGAGGGAGGAGGTGAAGGGTCAGGTTCCCACTCAGCCGGAGAGAGAGAGAGAGGGAGAGAGAGAGAGAGAAAGAGGGAGAGAGAGAAGCAACCAATGGCAGCATTAGTTATCAGATTTGGAGCATGCTGGATCCTGAATCCCACTTGTTTGGTCAGATTGTTTGTTCAGCCCCCCCCCCCCCCCTCAAAAAAGCAAAAACACATCCAAGCAATTGTAAATAGGAAAGAAGAGAACATGATGCTACATTTCCCAGCGAGGTGTGCCTCACAGTGACTTGCAAAATGGAGGATTGTAACCTTTCATCTGCTCGGTTACCTGCTGGGCGAATTCCAAGAGAGCAATTTGAGGTAGAGTACAGAGCATGGTGAGCCCCTACATACTGTACCCTGGGCTTATACATGACAGGACATGTGTAGCCTACCCGGAGAAGATATTCCTGTCAGTCATACATCACGATTCTCTAACACCTCACAGACACAAAGGTGCCAGCATTGTTCCTGAAAGGCTCCGTTCACTGGGTTTAATTCTTTTTTTTTTGTTCAGAGAGGAGAATGGGGAGAAGGGGGTTGTGGGTGGGGGGGGGGCGGAGACATACACTTCCTGTATCAAACGGTGTCATGTTTCCGTCTCACACAAACAGCCTCTTGTCTCCGAGAAGAAATGGACCTGTCGCGTTGCCACGGGGGCTGTGCCGTGGGCACGGTTCACACGGAGGACACGCTTACAAGGACGGTCGTGTTGACGATAGCCGAGCACTTGAGAACGTGGGGGTGTATTGGTGTATTATTATGGGGTGTCCCTCAGTCTGAGATGATGGGTGCTGGTCATTGTGACAGGAGTTTACCTCAGCGATAAGCTTGTTCATGGCTTCTTGAGTTTCAGAAGGTGATCCAGCACTTGAGATGCAGGTATGTGAAAAGTTAAGCAGGGCGTGATTTGGACCATTACCTCCCCACGTACACTGCATGCACATGCTTATTATAGTTCAATACATTAGGGGAGAGTATAGTACGAGATAGGACAGGACACTAGGGTAGAGTTGACTACAGTGGAATACAGTAGGCTACAGAACAGAACAGTGCTAGTGCTCAGCTCCTGAATAACCAACAAGTTTCACAATAAAAGCAGACTTTTACAGCACAGAGTAAGATTACAGTATATAGTAGGTAACTAGGTTAGAAGATCACTCAATCATCAGATCAAGATGCAGCTGGTGTGTGGTGTAGCTGACCCTGGTGAATAATTCAAGTTGAAGTTTATTAGGATCCTCCTCATCTGTGCAATTCAGCAAACCCAGGGATTAATAAAGTACTCTTCCTCTTCCTCCTCCTCCTCCTCCTCTGTCCAGTGCAGAGTTTACCCACCTTGGTTCCCCTTATTGATAAATACAGTTGATCAGAAAATAGGTGAGTAAACTCTCAGCCTCATTTTAAAGAGGTGGGTAAAAAGAGTTTACTTGGGTTTACCCTCCATTACACCCCTGACTACTACTACTACTACACTACTACTACACTACTACTACTACTACTACTACTACTACTACTACTACTACTACTACTTCTACTACTACTACCACTACTACTTATAGTACTACTACTACTACTACTACTACACTACTACTGCTACTACTACTACTACTACTACTACTACTACTACTGCACTACTACTACTACTACTACTACTACTACTACTACTACTACTACTACTACTACTACTACTACTGCACTACTACTACCACTACCACCACCACTACTACTACTACTACTACTACTACTACTACTACTACTACTACTACCACTACTACTAATACTACGACTACTACTACTACTACTACTACTACTACTACTACTACTACTGCACTACTACTACCACCACTACTACTACTACACTACTACACTACTACACTACTACTACTACTACTACTAATACTACTACTACTACTATTACTACTACTACCACTACTACTACTACTACTACTACTACTACTACTGCACTAGTACTACCAAAACATGGAGAAGCAGCATTCAGTTTTTATGCTCCACATATCTGGAACAAACTTCCAGAAAACTGCAGGTCTGCTGCAACTCATGGTTCTTTTAAAACAAGCCTGAAGACTTTTCTTTTTGCCACTGCTTTCTAAGAGGAGCTATGTTTATCAGTATACTGCACTGTAACTTTTATTCCTGTATTCTATTTGTCATGCTTTTTGTTTAAATGTCTATAATGACTTGCTTTTTGTTTTAATGCTTTTAATTTGTCCTGCCTTTTGTTTTAAATGTCTATTATGTCTTGCTTTTTGTTTTAATGCTTTTAATGTCTCATGTAAAGCACCTTGAATTGCCCTGTGGCTGAAATGTGCTATATAAATAAACGTGCCTTGCCTTGCCTTACCACCACTACTACTACTACTACTACTACTACTACTACTACTACTACTACTACCACTACTACTACTACTACTACTACTACTACTTTTACTGTACAACTACTCTTACTACGACTCATCCTACTACTACTACTACTACTACTACTACTATCTGATGCCAAAGCAATGGCTAGTGTTCCTGTGGTCAAGAAACACACAACATCATGCTATACATACAAACACATAACATACCACATGATATACACACAAACACTTAGCATACCCCATGATATACACACAAACACATAGCATACATCAGGCTATACTGTACATACAAACACATAACATACACCATGCTATAAATACAAACACAACATACACCATGCTTTACATACAGTACAAACAGATAACATACACCATGCTATACACACAAACACATAATATACAGCATAGTTCAAGTTTGCTTATTTCTCATTCAACCACATACCTAGTACACCAGGAACTAAATGTCATTCCTAATGGACCAAGATGGTAACACAAAAATACAACAATCACGGATATCACTACACTGTTCATACTTTACAAACACATAACATACACCACATTATACGCACAAATACATGCATGCACCATGCTATACATACAAACACATAACATAAACCATGATATACACACAAACACATAACATACACCATGCTATACACACAAACACATAACTTAAACCATGCTATACACACAAACGCATAACTTAAACCATGCTATACACACAAACACATAACATACACCATGCTATACACACAAACACATACTGTAACATACATCATACAGTACTATAGTTCAAGTTCAAGTTTGCTTATTTCTCATTCATCCACATACCTAGTATCCTAGCAACTAAATGTCAAGTTGGTAACACGAAAAATACAACATAGTCACGGTTGTCACTATACTGTTCATGCAAACACATACATACACCATGATATACACACAAACGCATACATACACCATGATATACACACAAACACATACATACACCATGGTATACATACAAACACATAACATACACCATGATATACACACAAACGCATACATACACCATGATATACACACAAACACATAACATACACCATGATATACACACAAACGCATACATACACTATGATATACACACAAACGCATACATACACCATGATATACACACAAACGCATACATACACCATGATATACACACAAACACATACATACACCATGATATACACACAAAGCATACATACACCATGGTATACACACAAACACATAACATACACCATGATATACACACAAACACATAACATACACCATGATATACACACAAACACATAACATACACCATGATATACACACAAACGCATACATACACTATGATATACACACAAACGCATACATACACCATGATATACACACAAACGCATACATACACCATGATATACACACAAACACATACATACACCATGATATACACACAAAGCATACATACACCATGGTATACACACAAACACATAACATACACCATGATATACCTTTCATACAAACACATAAAATACACCATGATATACACACAAACACATAACATACACCATGATATACCTTTCATACAAACACATAAAATACACCATGATATACACACAAACACATAACATACACCATGATATACCGTTCATACAAACACATAACATAAATGTCTGAGGCCCGAGCGACGGCGAGTGTTGCTCTGCCAGCCTGCAGGGTCCTGGTGTGGGAGCTGTAGTCTGCAGGGTCCTGGTGTGGGAGATGTAGTCCTGGTGTGGGAGCTGTAGTCTGCAGGGTCCTGGTGTGGGAGCTGTAGTCCTGGTGTGGGAGCTGTAGTCTGCAGGGTCCTGGTGTGGGAGCTGTAGTCCTGGTGTGGGAGCTGTAGTCTGCAGGGTCCTGGTGTGGGAGCTGTAGTCCGCAGGGTCCTGGTGTGGGAGCTGTAGTCTGCAGGGTCCTGGTGGTGTGGGATATGTAGTCTGCAGGGTCCTGGTGTGGGAGCTGTAGTCCTGGTGTGGAAGCTGTAGTCCGCACGGTCCTGGTGTGGAAGCTGTAGTCCGCAGGGTCCTGGTGTGGGAGCTGTAGTCCTGGTGTGGGAGCTGT
>NC_140238.1:27947522-27957522 GCF_949987555.1 Borostomias antarcticus | reverse complement strand
GCCAGACATGAGAAAACAACGACGCCTCGTGACTTCGGCTGGGATTTCTGATGCAAGGCACCCGCCATGAGACCTCATTCTAATTTGACAGTATATACGAGCCGTTTGTGGTGGCGGTCTTTGCCGTGCTTTGACAGCTAAAGGAGAGAGGTTTGGTGGTCAGCCGTGTGTGTGAGGGTGGACAGGGGTGGGAGGGGACTTGTGGAGTGTGGGACTGTGTCCCTGACTAAGGGTTGTGGTGATGGTATGTTTTGCTTGGTGCTGCATCTCCGTTTTCCTTTCCATGCTCAAACACAGACACACACACACACACACACAGCAGCTCTTCTACAGTACACACACAGCGTACAAGCAAAATGCTCTCCATCAAGCTTACTGAAAAACAAGTCATGAAGGCCTATTGATGGACATACAATGTATGACATCCACAGCTGACCCAATACTGTCAATCTAACACACGTTTGTGTGTGTCTCTCTTTGTGTGTGTGTGTGTGTGTGTGATGATAGGCTACCACATGTTTATGATGGCCGTAGTCTTTTCCAGTCGTCTGGGTGTGGAGGAGGAGCTGCAGGCCTGTGTGCCCCTGGGTTCCTGTTCCTCTGGGCTACCTGGAGGATTAGGGTGGCATGAAAGGGGCACTGCCAGTGACTGGGCTGTCACCATGAGGTAAATGTCACAGTTCAGAAAAAAAAGTGTCTCCCTGGGCAGTTTGGATGGGTCTCTCTCATGCACACGCACATAGACACACACACACACACACACACAAACATACGTACGCACACGCACACACATACATACACACACACGCACATGCACAAACACGCACGTATAAAGACACACACACACTCATACAAACACCCACATACGCACTCACATGCACAAACACGCACATATAAAGACACACACACATACACACACACACATACGCACACACACGCACATATAAAGACACACACACAAATACAGGCACACACAAGCACACACAGGCACACACACACACTCAGACAAATTGCCTTCTGAAGTCATCAAACAGGAGCCCACAGCATTGCGCAACGACTATCCTTTGAAACATGTTTTGAAGCATGTTATTTTATTCCAGCGCCACTCGCGTCATTGGTTTTCTTGAAGTCCTGCTTGTTTCTTGTATCTATGCAAACAAGCCGCCAATCAGAAAAACTGAGTCACACAAAACACACAACCTGACAACCTGTACTAGTCAGCCAGAGAGGGAGGGAGGGAGGGAGAGAGAGAGAGAGAGAGAGAGAGAGACATAGAGAGAAAGAGAGAGAGAGAGAGAGAGAGAGAGAGAGAGGCAGAGACACACACAAACACACCTACATTCATACACACACACACACACATATACACACACACACATACACAAAGTAGACAGAGACACATGTCCCGGTGCGTGCTACCCTATGGTGACCTTTACACACTTGCCTAGCGACTTTGTCTCCCGAGGCCCTCCGCAACTACTATGAGAATGATCAACAATGGCTCTCGCCCCAGCGTCCTGTTTACACAGCCTACCCAATCTCGACATTAACATTTTTACGAGCCCTTTGATATTTGCTGCCACTCCAGGTGTCATGGCGGAGAGCGCTCTCGCATGTCGCCCGGCGGCCTGTGTCTTGGGAAATGACACTGACGTCGAGGCGGTTACTGCTGATAAAAGGTCACCGTACAGGATATTCCTCTTACTGTACACACAGGGTACAGTACAACACACACATGACGTAGGCCGGTGAGCGTGTTTGCTGCGAAACCGACCGAGTGTTTGTAGAACTTGCTTAGATTGAGAAAGTGGTACAGTAGGGTAGATGTTCAGTTGAGAAAGTGGTAAGTTATGCTAAGTGTGAGAGTGCCTGCGCACAGCAAGGGAACAGAGTCTTGGGTGGGGCTTGAAATCTCAGGCCCTGCTGTCTGTCTGTCTGTCTGTCTGTCTGTCTGTCTGTCTGTCTGTCTGTCTGTCTGTCTGTCTGTCTGTCTGTCTGTCTGTCTGTCTGTCTGTCTGTCTAAACCACTCACTCTGAGAGGCTGCATGCTGCATGGGCCTGTAGGAACTGAGATTCAGAGTGTGAGAGAGAGAGAGAGAGAGAGAGAGAGAGAGAGAGAGAGAGAGAGAGAGAAGAGAGAGAGAAAGAAGAGAGAGAGAGAGATAGAGAAGAGAGAAGAGAGAGATAGAGAGAAGAGAGAGATAGAGAGAAGAGAGAAAGAGAGAGAGCTGAGGAGGAGAACAGGAAGCAGAGAGAAGGCGAGATGGGCGAGAGGTGCAGAGCGACGGACGCGGAGCGAGAGAGGGGAGAGATGGAGAGAGGGGAGAGATGGAGAGAGGTGGAAGGATGGCGCGATCCTGCAGCAGATGGGTGGAATCCAGCCCTGACACAGACCTGTCAGCGGCCCCCCCTCTTCCCCCCCCCCAGCCCCACCATCTCCATGGCGATAGTGGAATGTTTTCTTTAATAATAGGTAACTCTGAGCCACGAGAGTGTCCCTGTCCACAGATCCTCTGTCTCCTCCGACACCTGTCAAATACACACACCCCTCTGATCCCGCACAGCGTAGCTACTATGAGGAAATGCTTGGGTGTGTTATACACACGTACACACACACACACACACACACACACACACACACACACACACCAACACACCACCTAACCCTCTTGTGCAGCCCCTCACAAAGTACAGTTTCCCACTCCTCAATCAAAGCAAGCTGGGGAAGAGTTTGACCTCTGACCTCTCTCTCGCTCTCTCTCTCTCTCCCCCCCCTGTGTCTACCTGACAAAACATCTGACGTCGGCTCTTTGGAACTTGGGGGAGGAATGTGAGAAGAACAAATTAGCGGTATTGTTCATGCGGGGATGTTTCGTGGTCCGTCTGTGATCCTATCGCCTGCGTCGGATGCTATCGCGCCCCGGGGCGTCTCTGCGGGGACGTGAGCAGGAGCGGCGGTTCGGTCACGTCTCGTTGACGCTCGCCAGATTACAAAGAACAGCTCGCTTGTTTACTCTTTTGGAGGGGGGGGGTAGGGGAGTCGAGGCTCCCTCCTCTCCCCTATCTAGTTTGTACTGTATGAGGTGAAGTCGCAAACCTTCCACGCCTCCCACACTTTGAATACACGCTCCTCCAAGATATCCATCTACAGCAGAGGCCCTGGAGGCAATGGCATGAGCAAGAGAGACATGCACTGCTACTCAAAGGTAGCCTCCAAGTTTACTCAGGCATTATTGGATTACACGCGAGCGGAACGTCCAAGTCTCTGGTTTATCTTAATAATTCACTCGTTGGGACGGGCCCTAGCGCTCCGCTCCCACCTTAACACCGCGTACTGTACGCTCTCACATCAAAGGCATTAGAGGTGAATAGCAGCTTATTAGTACAGTAGTTTGGTACAGTAAGTCAAGGTGTAATGATATGATAAGTGAATCTCCAGTTCTTTGATGCTTTTGTTCAGTATGGGAAAAAACACAATTTCCCAGAGTGCTTGGCAGCGGTGTGAATATCCACTTTGGCTGTTTCCTGTGTCCTTTTCGCTCACCTGCTGTTGACTGGAAGGAAATGGCTGACTATTGGTTGGGCCAGCAGCTTGTCAGGCAGGTAGGACAGATGATACCATGGGAATGTCTGTTTCGGGGATGTGAATGGTAATTGCTCCAGGTATTGTTGTGTATATTGCCGTAACAGAGTTCCTCTGATGGGAAAGAACCACTTCTGTACTTTGTATTTGTTCAGCGGGAGAGACAGGACAAGGTCGCTCGTGGGAAGAGAACCATTTTCTCTCTCTCTCTCTCTCTTCCCCCCCTCTCTTTCCCTTTCTCACTCTCTCTGTCCCTCTCTGCCACTCTCACTATCTCCCTTTCTCCCCTCTCTCTCTGCCCTCTTCTCTCTGTCTCTTCCCCCCAGCCCAGCACGGTGACAGTACCCAGGGGTAGATTGATCGTCCTTGGAAGCCCTGATGCTCCAGTAGCCTATTTGCAATGACTCTAGACTTGTCAGAGAAAGAGAGAGAGAGAGAGAGAGAGAGAGAGAGAGATAGAGAGAAGAAGACAGATCGTACAGAGACAGAGAGAGAGAGAGACACACAGACAGAGACAGAGACAGAAAGAGACAGAGAGAGAGAGAGATACAGAGACAGAGAGAGAGACAAGGAGAGAGAGATACAGAGACAGAGAGAGACAGACAGACAAAGAGAGAGAGAGAGAGACAGAGACAGACAGAGAGAGTAACGGGGCATGCACGGCTACAGCTAGCCACTCCATGCAGCATTCCCTGCACCATGCCTCAGCAGCTAGCCCATTCTCTCCCCAGCTAGCCTACTCTCTCCCCAGCTAGCCCACTCTCTCCCCAGCTAGCCCACTCTCTCCCCAGCTAGCCCACTCTCTCCCCAGCTAGCCCATTCTCTCCCCAGCTAGCCTACTCTCTCCCCAGCTAGCCCACTCTCTCCTCATGGCTCAGCTAGCCCACTCTCTCCTCATGGCTCAGCTAGCCCACTCTCTCCTCATGGCTCAGCTAGCCCACTCTCTCCTCATGGCTCAGCTAGCCCACTCTCTCCCCAGCTAGCCCACTCTCTCCCCAGCTAGCCCACTCTCTTCCTCATGTCTCAGCTAGCCCACTCTCTCCCCAGCTAGCCCACTCTCTTCCTCGTGTCTCAGCAGCTAGCCCACTCTCTCCTCATGGCTCAGTTAGCCCACTCTCTCCTCATGGCTCAGATAGCCCACTCTCTCCTCATGGCTCAGTTAGCCCACTCTCTCCCCAGCTAGCCCACTCTCTCCCCAGCTAGCCCACTCTCTTCCTCGTGTCTCAGCAGCTAGCCCACTCTCTCCCTGCCAAAACAATCGCAGGGCAAAAAAAAAAACACATGATATTGAAAAGTGACAAAGAGGATGGTGAAAGCTGAGCTATGAGGGTAGAGACAGAGGATTTGTCTCAATGTCAGTAATGCCCTGAGATCAGAAGACTCTTATTGTATTTCTCTGGCTCAAGGTGTGGGTTTAGTTTTTCTCCCAATGTATCATGTTATTGCATGTACCAAGCCTGGCTACTGTCATGACAGCAGAGGGGAGCCATGTTTAATAATGTTACCTGATATTAAGCGAGTTTTCTTTATTGAAATATTCGCCCCCTGAAGTGCCCCGGCCCCTGAGATGGTAGATAGGCTGTCAAAGGCGACATGCTGGCCGTGGAAAGGCAATCTGCCATGGTTGTCAGCCAGCTTCGACTTGCAGGCTATTACCACCCGGCAATAAAGACACTCACCTTGAGACTGTGTGTGTGTGTGTGTGTGTGTGTGTGTGTGTGTGTGTGTGTGTGTGTGTGTGTGTGTGTGTGTGTGTGTGTGTGTGTGTGTGTGTGTGTGTGTGAGTGAGTGTGCGCGTCTGCATGCGTATGTGTCTGTGTGTGTCTGTGCGTGTGTGTGCATGCACACGTGTGTCTGTGTATGTGTGTGCATGTGTGTGTGTGTGTGTGTGTGTGTATGCATGTAGGTGTGTTTGTGTGTGTGTATGTCTGTGTGTGTGTGTGTGCGTGCGTGCACACGTGTGTCTGTGTATGTGTGTGCATGTGTGTATGTGTGTGTGTGTGTGTGTGTTTGTATGCATGTACTGTAGGTGTGTGTGTGTGTGTGTGTGTGTTTGTGTGTGTGTGTGTGTGTGTGTGTGTGTGTGTGTGCACATTTACTGTATGCCTCTCTGTCCATATGTATCACTGTCAATACATGTGTCTCCCTACTTGCGAGCCCATACACGATACAAGTGTGTGTTTCTCATTTCCTGTCTGTGGTACTGAGCACACACACACACACACACACACACACACACACATGCACACACACACACACACACACACACACACACACACACACACCAGCTTTATCACCGTGGCTGACAGGGGGAGTAACAGCTACACACAAAGCTTTCCGTTCTCCCACACACAGGGCCTTAGTCAGGTCAGCACTCTCCAGAGAGAGAGAGAGAGAGAGAGAGAAGGAGAGAGAGAGAGAGGGAGGGAGAGAGAGGGAGAGAGAGGGTGGGAGAGAGAGGGAGAGAGAGAGGGAGAGAGAGAGAGAGAGAGGGAGAGGGGAGAGAGAGAGAGAGAGAGAGAGAGGGAGAGAGAAAGAGAGAAAGAGAGTGAGAGAGAGAGAGGGAGAGAGAGGGAGAGAGAGAGAGGGTGGGAGAGAGAGAGAGAGAGAGGGAGGGAGAGAGAGGGAGGGAGAGAGAGTGAGAGAGAGAGAGAGGGAGGGAGAGAGAGAGAGAGAGAGAGAGAGAGAGAGAGAGGGAGAGAGAGGGAGGGAGCGAGAGAGAGAGAGAGAGAGGGTGGGAGAGAGAGGGAGAGAGAGAGGGAGAGAGAGAGAGGGTGGGAGAGAGGGAGAGAGAGAGAGAGGGGGGGGAGGGAGAGAGAGAGAGGGAGAGAGAGAGAGAGAGAGAATGAGGGAGGGAGAGAGAGAGAGAGAGTGAGAAAGAGAGAGAGGGAGGGATATAGAGAGAGAGAGAGGGAGGGAGGGAGGGAGAGAGGCAGAGAGAGAGAGAGAGAGAGAGAGAGAGAGAGGGAGGGAGAGAGAGAGAGGGAGAGAGAGAGAGAGAGAGAGAGAGAGGGAGAGAGAGAAAGTGTAAACAGTAACCTGGGGCAAGGTATTCTGCAGTATTATCAATTCCAGAAAACAAACTTCCTCACAGAACACAATGTCCTCGGCCAAGGTCAAATAGGATTTTCACCAAATGACAGAACATCCGAACCACATTCATACCCTGACCAACCTCGTTGACATCCACGTCAACAAAAATAAAAACAGAACATCCGAACCACATCTGTACCCTGACAAACCTTGTTGACACGTCAACAAAAATAAAAAGATTTACTCTTGCTTTATTGACTGCACAAAAGCATTTGATTCCATTTGGCACGATGGCCTCCTCTATAAATTAATTGAAAGTGGCATAGGAGATGCAAAACAGTTGCAGTTACGATCAGTTCAGAACAGTTCAAAATATTCAAATATGTTATTGAACTAATTGCTCTGTATAGTAGTGAAGTGTGGGGTCCACTGGCAAAGCAAGATTTTTCTAATTGGGACAAACGTCACATTGAAACTCAGCGTGCCGAGCTCTGCAAAAACATTCTCCAATGACATAGAAACACACCAAACAATGCATGCAGGTTAGAATTAGGCCGACATCCATTAACATACAAAAACAAGCCACCAACTTTTATAGCCTTTTAAAAACAAGCAACTCACCCCTCCTTCCTAACCTTGCTTTGCCATCCTGATCACATGATCACACTCTGTTTCTCTCCACAGATCACTCAGATATGGCGACTAACCTCTGTTTTATTGCTCTGATTGGTTATACTGTAGCTCTATTCAATTGCGGCCAGAGGCCTCTTGGTCTGCGACCATTGATAACGCCCCTTGGAAATCGAAATATAAACTCAGCATCTCCAGAACCTTCGCATTTTGCGAATTGGGTCTGGCGATGCCGACTCCTTCCACCCATTGGAAAGAATCAACAAAATCCCAAAGTAAACTCCGATGTTATTGGAATCTAAACAGACGGTATACACTGGCAGAAAACCTGACTGATCAGAAACTGAGGAAAACATTGACGCTGTACAGACTCAGTAACTCGCTGCACAGCCTGGTAATAGAGACACGTCAACACAGGCAGGCCTGCTCGCCCAGGGAAGACAGGCTGTTCCTAACTGTGGCACGGTGGCACAGGGAAGTGCCTCACAGCAAGAAGGTCCTGGGTTCGATTCCCGCTTGGGATGATGTCAGCCCTGAGGCTGTTGTCAGGTACTCAGGTGGGGTATCTCCCGGGTCTTTCTGTGTGGAGTTTGCATGTTCTCCCCGTGTTCACAGGGGTGTCCTCCCAAGAACACTGATATAAAAACATGTAGATTAACAGATTTTCTTCAGTCCTGTCCCTGACCAGGACTTGGACTGAGCACTGACGAGGCTGACCACTGCTACTGGCTGCCCCTGGAGGACGACAGCTCGGATGCCCACCTCCCTTGTTCTCTGTAAAGCGCATTGTGTTGCCTCTGGGTATGAAATGTGCTATACAAATAAAGCTTTGATTGATTGATTGATGGGTCAAATGCAGAGCACAAATTCCACCTGCGACAACTGAAGATGCGTGTGTGTGTGTGTTGTGTGTACTGTGTCGCCGCTCATTCACACGTGTGTGTTTGTATGTCACTCTCTGTGTGGCTAATAAAAGACCCTTGAGGTCCTGTAATCACCTTATTAGAGGTGTAGACTGAGATGCACTTCCTCCCGAGTTGTACAATAATGAACACATCAGAGGGAGGGTTTCCCCCAAGTTTAAGAGTACAGGTGCCCTTGAGTTTGATCGCATGAATCCACCAGAACAACTGACTTTTATATCAGGAGAAAGGACAGTGTGCCACACTAGCAGCTAAATAGAGTTTATCCTGCCACACCAACAGAGCATTTGAAAGATGGGAGGCAGATAGAAAGAGAGAGAGATAGAGGGGGGAGGGAAGGAGAGAGAGAGAGAGAGAGAGTGAGTGAGTGAGTGAGTGAGTGAGTGAGTGAGAGAGTGAGTGAGTGAGTGAGAGAGAGAGAGAGAGAGAGAATGAGTGAGTGAGTGAGTGAGTGAGAGATTGAGCGAGTGAGTGAGTGAGTGAGTGAGTGAGTGAGTGAGTGAGTGAGAGATTGAGTGAGTGAGTGAGTGAGTGAGTGAGTGAGTGAGTGAGTGAGTGAGTGAGTGAGTGAGCGAGCGAGCGAGTGAGTGAAGCGGTCCACACACTCGGACCTGCGGTTTTCTCTCTGTCTTCCATCGACCCGTGTGGGTCAGCAGGGTCCGCTGTAGCCGCTCCGTCACAGCGCCCGGTCTCTCGGGGAGTAAGCATTACCAGGCCAATCCGTGCAGTTTGTCATCATTTGAGGCAGAGCTCGCTAGTGATCCTGTAATCACTCTGAGCCCACTATAACAAAGACCAGACCATCCAAGTAAATCTGATTCAAAGCAATTTGTTCAATTATAGGGAGCTGGAAAGTGAAAAACGATACTCGGAGCGAGAGGCCTCCCTCCGTAGCATCCAGGAATATGTTGTTGGAAAGTTAGTGTGGGTCTGACTCAGAGCGGAGCATAGGCTAGGCTATCCCACCCCCCCCCCCCTCCTCCTCCCCCCCCCCCTCAGCGCCGAGCCCTCCGCTCACAGCGCAGCGCAACCGCTGCACGATCGCAGGGGGGGCGTGGCTGGGGGAAAGTCCGTCCGTCGGACGGCGCGAGGATTCGGGCGCCCCCCAAGACGGGGGGCGTGTCTATGCGCGACTCCCCAGAGTGGCGGTGCCAGGGGTATAGCGTTGCACCGCCCCCCCTCCCCAGAGTGGCGGGGGCGAGGGGGGAGGTGCCAGGGGTAGCGTTGCCGTCCGCCAGCCTGGCCGATGGGCAAAGGGTGGGATGCATAATGTTCACACATGCGGGGAACCGCTGGCGGCGTCCAAGAATACCAATTAGGAGGCGTTTTGAGAGACTCCACTTGAGGAAAGCGCTTTTCCATCTGCTCTCTGTCCGCTTCCTTTTCCCCCCTCTGTGAAAGTCATAAAAGTCAAAAAATACTTGGAATTAATGATTGGATTCATAATAAGCTCGTGTGAGTTTTCACCAACACGGGGCTGAGTAATACGTACAGTATGGGCTTTTTCTGTTGGGGAAGAAAGCCTTTCGCCACTGCTCCATCTAGAAAACATGATTGCAGTTATTATGATTGTAATACTATTATTGTTATATATATAATAATACATAATATCATGTAAGAACCTTTTTAATAAGGTTCTGGGATTGTGGGATTCTTGGGGTCCGGGATTCCCCCATGTTATTTTGCGGTCAGCAGAAAGGTCCGGTTTGTTCCTGTCTTGGGGAGGACCCAGTGACGGCGTCGTTGTTACTTCCTGTTGTTGCGTCATAAACACGACACTGGGAATGCTGTGTATGCAGTCGGACTTCTACTCTCACTTCTCTGTTTGCTT